>NC_137892.1:22087217-22503859 GCF_963455335.1 Martes martes
ACTTGCACTAGGACAACATCTGGAGTATAAGGGGCATATGAAGAGGAGAAATCACTGCGTTTGTTTCCTGTCATATTCTTCAGTGGCAGAGACTTGGGCAAAGAGGTTAACAGAACTCTGGTAATACTTCTCAATTAAAAGTGCTTTACAGGGGTGCCTGGGTGGCTCAGTGGGTTAAGCCTCTGCCTTCGGCTCAGGTCATGTCTCGGGGTCCTGGGATCGAGCCCCACGTTGGGCTCTCTGCTCAGCAGGAGCCTGCTTCCCCCTTTCTCTCTGCCTGCCTCTCTGCCTACTTGTGATCTCTCTCTCTGTCAAATAAAATAAATAAAATCTTAAAAAAAAAATAAAAAATAAAAGTGCTTTACACTCGCGGCGCCTGGTGGCTCAGTGCGTAAGCTCTGCCTTCAGCTCAGGTCATGATCCCGGGGTCCTGGGATCGAGCCCCGCATCGGGCTCTTTGCTCAGCAGGGAGCCTGCTTCCCTCTCTCTCTTTGCCTGCCTCTCTGCCTACTTGTGATCTCTGTCAAGTAAATAAATAAAATCTTAAAAAAAAAAAAAGTGCTTTACACCCTAAAATTTGTATGAAACCACAAAAGACCCCAAAGAGTCACAGCAATCCTGAAGAAGAACAACAAAACTGGAGGTATCGCATTGCCAGGTTTCAAGTTAACATTGTGGTCATCAAAGCTGTAGTCATCAAGACAGTATGGGATGGGCACAAAAACGGACACACAGACCGATGGGGCAGAATAGAGAGCCCAGAAATAAACCCACGATTGTATGGACAATTGATGTATGACAAAGGCGGCAGGAATGTACCATGGGGAAAAGACGGTCTTTTCAATAACTGAACAGCTACATGGAAAAGAAGGAAGTGGACCACTTTCTTATACCAAACACAAAAATAAACTCAAAATGGATTGAAGGCCTAAACGTGAGACTTGAAACCATAAAAATTCTAGAAGAGAGGAGAGAGAGGAATGTCTCTGATATTGGTGGTAGCAACGTTTTTCTAGATATGTCTCCTGAGGCAAGGGAAACCAAATAAAAAATAAACAACTGAAGGGGGCCTGGCTGGCTCAGTGCATGGATCATGCAACTCTTGATCTTGGGGTTGTAAGTTTGAGCCCTGTGCTTGGTGTAGAGATTATTTAAAAATAATCTCAAGGGGCACCTGGGTGGCTCAGTGGGTTAAAGCCTCTGCCTTCGGCTCGGGTCATGATCCCGGGGTCCTGGGATTGAGCCCCACATCGGGCTCTCTACTCAGCAGGGAGCCTGCTTCCTCCTCCCTCTCTCTCTGCCTGCCTCTCTGCCTACTTGTGATCTCTGTCTGTCAAATAAATAAATAAAATCCTAAAAAGAAAGAAAGAAAGAAAGAAAGAGAGTAGACATCAAAATTTGTTTGTGTCAGGGTAGTAACTAGTTAAAAAAAAAAAAAAACAACAAACTCAAAAAAACCCCAAAAAACAACAAACTACTGGGACTACAAAATAAAAGGCTTCTGCACAGCAAAAGAAACAAGCAACAAGACAAAAAGACAACCTACCAGATGGGAGAAGATATCTGCGAATGATAGATCTGATAAGGGATTAGTATCCAGAATACATAAAGACCTTACACAACGCAACACCAAAAAACCGCAAATAATCCGATCAAAAAATGGGCAGAAGACATGAACAGACATTTCTCCAAAGAAGACATCCAGATGGCCAAGAGACATGAAAAGAACTCAACAGCAATCATCATCAGGGAAATGCATATCAAAACCACAGAGAGCCACCACCTCACACCTGTCAGTATGGCTAAAATCAAAAACACAAGAAACAAGCATTGGCAAGAACATGGAGAAGAGGGAACCCTCCTACACTGCTGGTGGGAACACAGACCGGGGTAGCCACTCCGGGAAAACAGTATGGAGGATCCTCAAAAAACGGAAACTGGAATTATCACATGATCCACTAATTCCACTCCTGGGTTTGCCCAAAGAATAAGAAAACACTTAATCTAAAGGATGTATGCACCCCCTGTGTTTATTGCAGCATCATTTACGATAACCCAAATATGGAAGCTACCTGAGAGTCCCATCGATAGAAGAATGGATAGAGAAGAGGTGGTATCTATATATAGAGAGATATAGATATAGGGATATACACAATGGAATATTACTCATCCATAAAAAGAATGGAATGTTGCCATTTGCAACAGCATGGATGGATCTAGGGAGTATGATGCTGAGTAAAGTAAGTCAGAGAAAGACACCGTACAATTTCACTCATACATGGAGTTTAAGAAACAAAACCAATGACCAAAGCCAAAAAGAGACAAAAAACTGACTCTTAAACACTGAGAACAAACTGGTGGTTACCAGACAGGAGGGGGAGGGGGTGGGGGGATGGGGGAGATAGGTGCAGGGGATTAAGAGCACACATACCACGATGAGCCCTGAGTCATGTATAGAACTGGCAATTCACTGTACTGTACACCTGAAACTGTGTAATACTGTTAATTAACAAGGTGAACTAACTCATCATGTTAGTTACACTGGAAATTAAAGAATAAATTAAGAAATTATATACCCAAACAAATCAGTAAATAGAGGCACAGATGATACGGAGCGACTTTCAGAAACCACAGCTCCTCTCCTTACCAGAGCTCTAGGATGGAGTGAAGGCTGGAGACTGTTTGCATTGGCAGGTCGGTCGGCTGGTGGCTCAGGGGCGGACGTCCAAGTTCACTGTTCCAGTAAGGGCCAGGTGGCTTGGTTCCATTTCACGGCCCTACACAGTGCAGCGTACTCAGCCCTGGTTAACTGCCCTCTGAACATAATTCCAAGTTTAAAGCACGTGGGAGGGGACATGAGGGAGTCTAACCCGGCCACGCTCTGGAGAAACCCTAACCCTCTGTCTCTTCCATCTGCCAGCAGGTGTGCAGGTGGGTGTAAGTAGAGACTTTTTTTTTTTTAAGAGAGCGGCTTCCTCTTTTCCAGAAATCTGAATTTTGTTTTTTCAGCTAGTTTATTTAGAAGCCTTCTGAGCCTTAGAGTTTGAACTTTAGGATGACTGCCAAATTATTTCCATTCCAATCATCAGGTTATAATAACGATAATGGTTACTATGTAATGAGCGCTCACTATGGGTCATGCACTATTTTAAGAAATTATGGACGGGGAGAACAAAGGCCAAAGAAATGTAGATAAAAATTAAGTTTCCTTACAACTTTGCAGCCAGCCCATGGACAAACAGTTGATATGGGCAGAACAGGACATTTCTCGAGGAGTTCAAAACTGCCTTCTTGCTGATGCTCTGCTGGAGGCAAAAGGCAACCTTAGCTGGACAGTAGCCCAACCTCCAGGGTCCTGCAGAAGTTTTCTTTAACCTATGACAATCCCGTTGGAAACTTCCTTTATCTCTACCGCCCCCCCCCCAATTTAAAAGCATAGCATCTGTCGCTCCTTACAAACGAAGCACAGCTCTTTCACGGGTCCTATCCCTGTGCTTTAATAAAACCACCTTTTGGCACCGAAAATCCTTTCCTGACCCCCTGCTCCCGGCCCCCACATGCCATCAACTGGGTCTCCGCGGAATTCGCTGAGGCGTGCATGTCCTGTTACGTGCCCCCTGCAGAGACGCTAACGGTGGGATGACTCGGCCCAAAGTCCCCGGGGGGAGGTGGCATCAGAGCCAGGAGAGGGCCTGGGCTCTTCGTCACCTTGTGGGAGCTGTCCTATTCATAAACTCCCCACGTCCTGCCTTTCCTCTTCAGGCCTCAGGAACTGCCGAGGAAGTAGGGATGGTTCTTGGACCAGGTGCGTCTCTGACGGGAGCCATACTTTTATCACTTGTTGCTTGCTCTGTGTTCCAGGGTCTCTCCTTCAGGCTTATAGTGTCTTCCGCCGGGCCAGGCAACCATAAGAACAAGTCTGTTCTCTATGCCAGAGGCCTCCTGCCTTTGCTTGGTCCTTCAGCTAAGCTCACTGTCCAAAGCCCACGAGGGCCTCTGGTCTGGGGCTCTGACTAGAAGTCGTTTTCGGAGGGAGCCACTCCTGCTAGGGATATCCAGCTAGGTGAGAACGACTCCCCAGGATACCTACTAGACTCAAACCTCATTTCCTTGGTCCTATCAGGCACTCTCAAGGCAATAACAGTGTTTTGTGGGGGTGGGGAAGGTGGAGGAAATATGGGGGGGTGGTGGGGAGCGGGGACTGACACAGGATTTTTAAGAAGGAGAAAGGTATAAAAAAATGGACTTCTGTGATCTGCCTCCCCAAACCCATAATCCATCTAATACAGAGAAAAACGTGAGACACAGGCATTCTACAAAATACCTGACCAGCGTTCCTCAAAACCGTCGAAGTCGTCAGGAACAAGGCAAGTCTGGAAACTGTCCCAACCAAGAGGAGACATGATTAACTAAGTGTAAGATGTCCTCTGTGGGACCCTGGAACAGAAAAAAGGACACTGGGTAAAACCCAAGGAGATCAGAATATAGTTAATAATAATGCACTGAGGGGCGCCTGGGTGGCTAGGTTGGTTAAGTGTCCGCCTTCAGCTCATGATCCCGGGATTCTGGGATCAAGTCCCACATTGGGCTCCCTGCTCAGCGGGGAGCCTGTTCCTCCCTCTCCCACTCCCCCTGCTTGTATTCCCTCTCTCGCTGTCTCTGTCAAACAAATACATAAAATCTTAAAAAGAATAATAGTAATAATGTACTGAGACTGGTTAATTAATTGTAGCAAATGTCCCAAACTAATGTCAGAAGTTAATAATAGGGAAACTGAGGTGCCTGGCTGGCTCCATTGGTACAGTGTGTGACTCTCCATCTTGCGGTTGTGAGTTCAAGTCCCACAGTGGGTGTAGAGATTACTTAAAAATAAAATCTTAAAAAAAAAAAATAGGGGAGGGGCGCCTGGGTGGCTCAGTGGGTTAAGCCTCTGCCTTCGGCTCAGGTCATGATCCCAGGGTCCTGGGATTGAGCCTCGAATCGGGGCTCTCTGCTCAGCAGGGAGCCTGCTTCCCTTCCTCTCTCTCTGCCTGCCTCTCTGTCTACTTGTGATCTCTTTCTGTCAAATAAATAAATAAATAAAATCTTTAAAAAAAAATAGGGGAAACTGGATGCAGAGTATTTGGGACCTTGGTACTTATCTTTGTAATTTTTCTACAAATCTAAAACTCCCCAAATAAAAAGTTTATTGGGAAAAAAAAAAAAAAGACAAAAGTCCTGTCCTCTCTGAGGTTTGCCTGGGCTGGCTGACGTGCTGTCCTCTTATTATGAAAACCCTGAACCAAACACCCTCTCAACTCTAAAGAGCTTTGGGCACTTTCCAGACAAGGACATGCCGGTTTTTATTGTTTCTGCTGAGCCAGGTGGCACCTTTTATGATTCCCGTGTTATACGGTAATGAGATCCGACACAGGGAAGGGCAGGCTCAAAGCTGCCAGGACGAGGGCAGAGCTGGGTGGGGAGCCCTGTTTGTTTACCTTTCCCAGGACCACTGCAGGCTGTGCCGGGACACTGGTAGGAATGCAATTCTGTTCAATTCAACAAAAGTGAACCATGGAAATCTGAAACTCAGCAAGATTCAGATGCCCGCTGGAGGCCTTATGCTACAGCTGGAGAGCAAAATAATAGTAGCAATAGGTAATTTCAGGGGCACCTGGGTGACTCAGTTGGTTGAGCCGCTGTCTTTGGCTCAGGTCATGATCCCATGGTCCTGGGATCAAATCCGGCATCGGGGCTCCTTGCTCAGCAGGGAGCCTGCTTCTCCCTCTTCCTTGGCCTGCTGTTCCCCCTGCTTGCACTCACACTCTGTCAAATAAAAAATAAAATCTTTTTTTATACATTTTAAAAAAGATTTTATTTATTTATTTGACAGAGAGAGGGATCACAAATAGGCAGAGAAGCAGGCAGAGAGAGAGAAGGGGGGGCGGGAAGCAGGCTCCCTGCTGAGCAGAGAGCCCGATGCAGTGGGGGACTCGATCCCAGGACCCTGGGATCATGACCTGAGCCGAAGGCAGAGTCTTAACCAACTGAGCCACCCCGGTGCCCCAAATAAATAAATAAAATCTTTTAAAATTAAAAAAGAAAAAAGTAATTTCAATACAAGAGGGGAAGCGCCTTGGCCCATGCATGAATAAGCCCAGAGGGAGAGGGGCGAAAAGGCCCCTGCAGACAGCAGCCCCTCACCTTGGTTGGGGGGGGGGACACCTCAGCCTGAGGAGTAGGTGAATCCCCTTTAGAGGAAAAGGTGTTTCTTGGTTCTGTAGGGGCTCTACTGCGTCTGATTTCTTACAGTTTCACTTGGTGGTGGGACGGGCGGGGCACTAATGCCCATGTTCTTTCTCTTTTTTCTTTTTTTTGCCCTTCCAGATCCATTTTTTTAAAATTTAAGTTCAATTAGCCAACACACAGTACATCATTGGTTTTTGATGTAGTGTTCAATGATTCATTAGTTGCTTATAACACCCAGTGCTCATTGTATCGGGTGCCCTCCTTAATACTCAACACCCAGTTACGCCATCCCTCCCCCCACCCCACCCCCTACTCTGCAACCCTCAGTTTGCTTCCTGGAGTCCAGAGTCTCTCATGGTTTGTCTCCCTCTCTGATTTCTTCCCTTTCAGTTACTCCTCCCTTCCCCTGTGGTGCTCCGTGCCACTCCTTACGTTCCACATATGAGCGAAACCATAGGATAATTGTCTTTCTCTGCTTGAGTTATTTCGCTTAGCATAGCAGTAAGTCTGACATTCAGTGGCCCAGTTCCTGTGGGAAGGCAAGAAGGCTTTGGTATTCACACAGAGCCAAATCACGGTCGGTCTGCGTAACAGTTTACTCCTATGTCTCTGAGGTGCGAAGGGAGAAGGGAGATTTTCGCAGGGGTTCCTGGTCTGTCTGTGAAATATGTTGGTGCTCCTGGGATAGGACAGCCCGGAATTTTCTGTGTATGCTTTTGGGGACAGATTAACTAGACGGAACAAGGGAGATGAGTGCTATTTTCTTATAAACTGTGATAGTAAAGCATAGCCCTTTCTCCTTTACACTGTGAACCAGGTCTGGAAGACACTCTCTGGCCCCCCTAGGTCCCTATGGGAGGTGAAAGGAGCCACCCTTACTCATTGGGCCTCTCCGCCTCAGGTCAGAGCTCTGTACGAGCCCATTCTGCACATGTGAAAGATTTTTCTTTTTCTTTCTTTTTAATAGTAAGTCTCTGCATTAAAATAAGCAATTTTCTAAACTGGGGCTTCTTCATCAGTCATCTGTGCCAAGTTTTATTCTGCACATTTTGAAATTACTTCCTCCCTTCCCATGTCTTCTGAGGGCTGGCGGGCAGGCCCCTATTGGGTCCTCTTCTCTCTCTGCTTGGAGTCCTTGCCGTCACCACCCCGTCCCCTTCTCACGTCTCGGAGTTCTCCCTCTCAAAGATGGGTGCCCATATCATCTCCTGACAGCGTCCACATGCTTCCCCTTCCCACCCACTTCCCTAAACTCAGGAGAGGAAAGAAACTCTCTCTGCCTGGCTTTATTCAGCACACGGTGTGGTCTCCCATTCTGGAATTCCTTGGTAAATTATGCCAATAATTGTCCAGCTATGGGGGGAAACTGGTCTTCTGTGACATCTTCCTTTTGTGGATCTCCCCAACACATTGGAATGGTGTATCCCATTGAGGTATCCAGATGAAGATTTAGAAAGCAGGGTGTGGAGAAGCCCAGCTGAGGATGTGTGCGGAGATAAGTTTACAATTACTGAAGACGAGAAAGGACGTAACAGGAGAACATGATTTTTTTGAGAATGTGATTTTTTAAGGTGGATACAGATCGGCTCTCATAAGGACTTCTTAGTATCTTTACAGAAAGAAAACCAGGATCAATATTTAGGCTTAGGTTTTTTTAAAAAAATAAGCCCTGAATGGTGATTGATAGGGGGCCTATCAGAAGATGTTTTTGTTCTATAACTTATTTAGATGAGATGTAACTTCTCCTTGCAATACCTTTATTACAGTCTTGGAAAAGTGAGGCCATAATTTTACATCTGGCTTGAGGGATAAGCAATGGGTGTACACGTTATTTTGCATTTTGTGAAACTGGCTACAAATCAGAGAGTTACAAACAGAATTATCTTTAACTGATTTATACGTATCATACACGACGCTATGGCCTTTAGAGGAAATGGTTTTCTGGACGACACGGGCAGCAAGATTCCCTGATTGATGGATCCAATAAGCATGACTTTTTCACCTACCATGTGCTGTGTTCGCTCCCAGAAATTCAGAGATGAGTAAATCTGAGCTGCTGACACCAAGAGCTTGAGGTCTGCTTGAGAAAATAGATAGTAAACAGATGATTACTGTCTAATATGATGCATCTGTAACAGTCACAGAGACTGTGGGAACAGCAGGTGGACTTTATAAGGGACCAGTGTCCTGCTCTGCCTAATTCAGCTGGGGCTGGTGACCCCTGGCTTTTGAATTGATAGCTGAGGGGCACTTGGGTGGCTCAGTGGGTTAAGCCTCTGCCTTCGGCTCAGGTCATGATCTCAGGGTCCTGGGATCAAGCCCCGCATCGGGCTCTCTGCTCAGCAGGGAGCCTGCTTCCCCCTCTCTCTCTGCCTGCCTCTCTGCCTACTTGTGACCTCTCTCTCTCTCTCTGTCAAATAAATAAATAAAATCTTTAAAAGTAAAAATTTAAAAAAATAAAAATAAATACATACATTGACAGCCAAAGCGTGAGCAAGTGTTCAGAAGAGCAGGGAAGCGCGTTCTAGGCAGAGAACCCACCATGCAAAGAACAGAGCGCAAGGTGCCTTCCAGCGATACCGACACTTCACTGTGATCCGGCTGGGGAGGAGGAATGACCAAAGGGGAGGTTGGGAAGGTCCGTAGGGCCTAGCTCTCCTTACATAGGGCCTGACAGAGCACGCAAAGAAGGAAGACATTAGACATTACCCTGTAGACCAACACTTCTCCAACTTCAGCGTCCACAAGTTTCCTTTACGGAGCTCCTTTAAAATGATGGTGGAAAAACAATAAAAAATAAAAATAAAAATAAAATAAAACGACACTCTATGGGGGGCCTGGGTGGCTTTGTCGGTTGGGTTGCCAACTTCTGATTTTAGTTCAGCTCATGATTTCAGGGCCTTGGGATCCAGCCCCACACTGAGCCCTGCATCAAGCTTCACACTCAGCGGGGAACCGGTTTCAGGATTCTCTCTCTCTCCCTCTCCCCCTGCTTGCTCTCTCTCGCTCTCTCTCAAATGAATAGATAATTTTTATTTTTTTTTTATTTTTTTTTTAAAGATTTTATTTATTTATTTGAGAGAGAATGAGTGAGAGAGAGCATGAGAGAGGAGAAGGTCAGAGGGAGAAGCAGACTCCCCAAGGAGCTGGGAGCCCGATGCGGGACTCGATCCTGGAAGTCCAGGATCATGACCTGAGCCGAAGGCAGTTGCGCAACCAACTGAGCCACCCAGGCGCCCGAATAGATAATTTAAAAAAAAATAAAGATAAATAAAATGACATCTGATGGGTCTGAGTGCCCCGTCTCTAACGAGCCCCAGGTGCTCTACAATCAGGTGGCCTGCAGGCCTCACTGAGGGAGCAAATCATTATGGACTCCAGCACCAGGAATGGACTCCTTGTGTGCGCTAAGCTCTGATACCTTCTGCCCTTGAGAGGAGGGGTGCGCAGTGGGACCTGGGCCACCACAGCCTCTGGGCTGTGCCCACAAGCTGCGTCCTGGGTTTATGGCAGGTGCGCTGCGAGTAATATTTTCCATGCATTCTGCGATGGGCAGGAAAGGGGGAAAGAGTGCTGGTTCGAATAAGCAGGTGCACACTATCGGAGCCATAACTTGGCTTTCTGCTAGGAACCCCGTGTTGCAACAGCTCCTGTTGCCCAAAGCCGCTGACAGGGGCTGTTGGCATGTGTGGCCCACAGCCTCCTCTCCTTAAGCATTCAGTGTTTGGAGACTGAAATCCCAACTCCTAATCGTCTCTGCCGGTGGCGCTGAGTTCATCCCAGCCTGTGGTGGTTTTTGTAGCGGCCCCTGTTGCCCCTCAAAGTGGCAAGACTCTGTCATGTGGTGGCAGCCAAGGAATGATGGATGGAAAACACAGAATCTCATTCTGGGACCTCCCAGTAATTAGTGCTTCATTATTATAGTTATGGCTTTATATGTCATTTAAAGTCATTTATTTTTTTTTTTTTAAGAGTTTATTTGAGAGAGAGAGAGAGAGTGAGAGAGCGAGCGCACAAGCAGGGCAGAGGGAGAGGGAGAAGCAGGCTCCCTGCTCGGCAGGGAGCCTGATGCCAGACTCAATCCCAGGACTCTGAGATCTTGACCTGAGCTGCAGGCAGATGCTTAACTGACTGAGCCACCCCAGCGTCCCTTAAGTCATTTCTTTGTCCATTCTCAAAACAGAACCAAGATGATTAGGTTGGCCATTTCTCCTAATGAAGTAGTAGATATCCCTCTGGCATAGGAAAATGCCAGTCTATGTCAAATGAATGCCAATTTGAATTTCTGCTGAGGCTGTTGGTCTTTGGGTCACTATTGTGAGAAAGTGTGTGAGTATGAACATAATCACACATAGTTGGTTATGTCTGGAAGTCCATTTCTAGAAAAGAAATGGAGGGAGGTCTCTTTTTTTTTTTTTTTTTTAAGATTTTATTTATTAGAGAGAGACAGAGAGCAGGGGGAGAGGGAGAGAGAAAATCCCAACCAGACTCTGCACTGAGTACAGGGCCCAACCTGGGGCTCGATCTCACGACCCTGAGATCATGACCTGAGCCGAAATCAAGAGTCGGACGCTTAACCTTCTGAGCTACCTCAGTTGGCACCTCCCCGACTTTCTTAAAAAAGATTTTCTTTTTAAGTAATCTCTATACCCAATGTGGGCTCTGAACTCACAACCCCAAGATCAAGAGTCGCAAGCTCTTCCGAGTGAGCCAGCCAGGGGCCCTGGGGGCCTTCTTGTCCACACTGACTTCTGTCCTGCTTACAACTTTTCTGACATGATTGTTCACCTTTTCTAAAAAAAAAAAAAAAACAAACAAACAGAGAAGACAGAGGCGTGTTGCTGTGTGGAAAGCATGGGGACATTTGAAGCAGCCACTGGTTGTGCTGGTTTGGGTAGAAACACTCACTTCCCTCCGAGTGTATCTCGTCTCCAGACTCCTCCTGTTGTGTGCGTTTCGGGGGAAGACGTGAAAGTTCTTCCGTCTCCTGTGTTTGCACCCACACTGCTACGTTATCGGGAGTCTGCTAGTGAGGAAACACGTCTTTGAAATTACAAATTCCCCTTAAGTCATAGTGTTTTTAGCTGTGTCTCCAGCTGATGATTTCTGCGCTCCCTTACGACAGCAGTGAACCATAAGCGAAAGGAGATACGATATTACAAAATTAGAAGGACCGGGAGGGAAAACGTTTGTTTTTAACACAAGCAAGCCTCTTCCTTGCTGCCCCTCCCACCACCCTCTGTCCCCAAATACACTGTTGCAGAACTGTGGGGGGAAAGCAACGCCCAGAGATAAGTCATCCTTGCTCTCAACATTGAATAGATAACCTGCTTTATGTTATTATATATTTGTGAGCAGGGAAGAGGCATATTCATGTCTCATAAATACGACAATTAAACATTCAACAGCTAGAACCCACTTTGTAATCTTCTAGGACTTAAATGCAACCTCATTTTAATAAACTGGAATGAGTTTCATGGGCTCCTCTAGACTCTACAGTAATGCGAGTCTGTTCCCCTTGAAGGAACAGGAGCCGAAATCATTTGGTTTAGAGCTCTGTCACGCTGTCCCCTATCTCCTCGCCTCCTGGTGGGTAAGACGCTTAAGAGCCCTGTTTCCTGAAACTCTATTTGTCTGTTCACATATTAAGTACACCTTCCATTTAGACATGCTTCCTACCCTTGCCGGTTTCATCCTTGAGATATTCAGAGATAAAAGAGAAGTGCCTGGGTGGCTGGGTGGCTGAGTCAGTTAAGCGTCTGCCTTCAGTTCAGGTCATGATCCCAGGGTCTTCGGATTGAGCTCAGCGTTGGGCTGCCTGCTGGGCATGGAGCCTGCTTCTCCCTCTCCCTCTGCTGCTCCCCCTGCTTGTGCTCTCTCACTCTCTCTGTGAAATAAATTAATAAATAGAATCTTTAAAAAAAAAAAGAGAGAGAAAGAGAGAGAAGTGTTTCCTGTTGACAAAAAACCTAGAGTCAACCTCCAGCGTGAAATGTTTTCAATGACAGCTTCTTCCTTTTCCAGTGGTGGACACAGGCTAGACCAATGAGGACTGAAGTGGAAAATCGAAAGCTGAGCTTTCTTTTTTTTTTCTTCCTCCCTCCCTCCCTTACTCTCTCTCTTTTCTTCCTTTTTTCAAATCTCCGGGCTTCCTACTATTGATGCCCCTTCCAGAAAAGGGATCCTTTTGCTAGAAACTTAACAGCCTCCTAAAGCCACAGTTCCCGACCAATATTTTAAGAAACAGTGCATTTATGAGCTTGAGGTCACCTTAAGGCCATACACTCTCCTTGTTAGAGGGAACCTTTTGAATTATTTAATATAGTGATCCTAAACCCGGCTTCTCATCAAAATTGCCCACAGAGCTTAAAGATTTTTTTTTTAATTTATTTGACAGACAGAGATCACAAGTAGGCAGAGAGGCAGGCAGAGAGGTGGGGGGGGGGGGCGGGGGAAAGCAGGCCCCCTGCTGAGCAGAGAGCCTGATGCAGAGCTCAATCCTAGGACTCCCAGGACCCTGAGATCATGACCTGAGCCGAAGGCAGAGGCCCAACCCACTGAGCCACCCAGGTGTCCCCCACAGAGCTTAAAAAAAACGAAAAGATTGTTGTCTCTACTATAGTTTTCTGAATAAAAAGCTTTGGAGGTAAGTCCCACTAGTTTTTTTATTTTTAATTTTTTTTTTTTTTTAGATTTTAAGTAGTCTCCACACCCAACATGGGGCTCAAACTCACAATCCCAAGATCAAGAGTTTCATGCTCCACCAACGGAACCAGCCAGGCACACCCCACTATAGTCTTTTTTTTTTTTTTAAGATTTTATTTATTTGAGAAAGAGAGAAAGAGAACAAGCCAGGGAGGGGCAGAGGCAGAAGGAGAAGCAGGCACCCCACTGAGCAGGGAGCCCAATGTAGGGCTTGATCCCAGGACCCTGAGATAATCCCATGGTGAAGGCAGATGTTTAACTGAATGAGCCACCTAGGCACCACCCCCCCCCCATCTTTCTTTTTTTAAAGATTTACTTATTTAAGACAGAGACAGAATGTAGGAGCACATGAGGGAGGGAAGGGCAAAAGGAGAGGGAGTGAGAGTCCCGAGTGGACTTACCTCTGAGCATGGGGCCCAATGCAGGACCTGATCCCAGACCTGAGATCGAGACCAGAGCAGGAACCAAGAGTCAGATACCCAACCAACTGCACCACTCAGGCAGCTTCCCCCCCTACCCTAGAGTCTTTTTAAAGAAAAGTTCTGGAGATGCCTGGGTGGCTCAGTCGGTTAAGTGTCTGCCTTCAGCTCAGGTCATGATCTCAGGGTCCTGGGATGGAGCCCTGCATCGGGCTCTCTGCTCAGTGGGGAGTCTGCTTCTCCCTCTGCCCTTCCCCCCACTTGTGTGTTCTCTCTAATAAGTCAATAAAATGTTTTAAAAAAAAAAAAGCAAAATTTGTAATTTGTCAACCCAAATTCAGTACACATCTCTAAAATAAGAGAAAATTTTTATATAAGAAGCCGTTGTCACAACAAATGAAATTTAAAAATTCTTTAATGTTCTCTAAGATCTAGTTCACAACCAAATTTCCCTAACCAACTAAGAAATGTCTTTTAAAAGTTAGTTTGTACAGGGGCGCCTGGGGGTGCTCAGCCAGGTAGGTGTCTGACTCTTGATTTCAGCTCAAGTCATGATGTCAGGGTTGTGAGATAGAGCCCTGAGTCAGGCTCTGGGCTAAGCATGGAATCTGCTGGAGGTTCTCTCTCTCTCCCTCTCTCCTTGCCCTTGTTTTTTTTTTTTTTTTTTTTTCCCTCTCTCTCTCAAATAAATAAATCTTAAAAAAAAAAAAAAAGTTTGTACAAATTAAGACCCAAACAAACCCCACATGTTGCCTTTGCTTGCTCTGTCTCTTGTATTTCTTTTAATCTAGAGCTGCCAACCTCATCCCTGACCCCCCATATTTTTTATGCTACTGACCTGAAGAAACCAGGCTTGTCTTGAGGATGGCCTGTCTTCTGGGTGTGGCTGATGGCTTCTGTGTGGGGCCATTTTACTTTCCCCTCGGGAGAGGTTAGACCTAGCAGACTGGTGAAGATTTAGTCTCACCTCCTGGGATTAGCGATACTTCACAGATAAGACTCTTATTTCTCAGAGCATTTCACCGGGAGGCAGGTGATGCCAGCTTGTCCTCTCCGAGGCCGAGGACTCGGGCTCTGGCACCGGCCCTTCCACTGTCAGGTTCTCCACCAACTTCTCTCCCACCGGCTTTGGCGCTTGCTGCCTAGACCGCGTTAGCCTTGGCAGAACAGTTCTTTTTTTTTTTTTTTTTTAATAAAGATTTTATTTATTTGACAGACAGAGATCACAAGTAGTCAGAGAGGCAGGCAGAGAGAGAGGGGGAAGCAGGCTCCCCACTGAGCAGAGAGCCCGGTGTGGGGCTCGATCCCAGGACCCTGAGATCATGACCTGAGCCGAAGGCAGTGGCTTAACCCACTGAGCCACCCAGGTGCCCCAGAACAGTTCTTTTTTATCCCCACGGTTCTTCCATTATGAGCTGAGCATTTTTCTGACAAAGGGAACTTCCCCTCACCCCTTAGGATAATATGTTTGCTCTGAAAACGCAGTCTCAATGCTTGCTTTTTAGGGACATGGGTTAATAAAGACAAGCGTGTGCTTGTTTCCGCATGAAACACCGCCCGCCCTGTCCCGCCCAAATGCCCTCTGCCAGTGGGTCTCGCTGCGCCCTCCCAGCCTGCGGACCTGCGCTCCATCTCTGCCTTCCCGCTGAGCCTCCCCTTCTCCAGCACCAGGGGACTTACTGGGGCTTCCCCGGCCCCGCTTCCTGCAGCTCCCCATGTCCCAGGTTCTGTAGGTTTCTCACACAGCTATTCACGGGTGAACACCACCATTGCACAGGTGTTCTGGGGTGTGTGTGCTTGCTGGTGGAGCAGGAGTGCGGCTAAGCAGGGGTGTGCGGTTAAGACCGACCTAAATCCTCCCCCGTTCCCTCTAAAGCCACCTGACATAAATGCCTCACAAATATAAAGAGATCGAACGACACGCAAATCTCCTTCCAGGCAAGTCCTCCAGGCCTCATCTGCTTACTCACGGCCCTGCCTCGAGATTGTGAGTTCAAGCCCCCTGAAATGACAAATAGCTATTTTCGCCCCCTGCCTCTCTCCCCTCCCCCAAAACCTGATCTTCCCACCTCCGACCTTTTGAATGTGGGGCGGCTTGGACGGACGGCGGTGTCCTGAAAGTATAGAGCACACTGATGTCGCCTCTTCCCTGCATTCTAGCCAATGCCAAAAAATTTTAATGCATTTGCCTCGGCATTTCCTGTTCCCCCAGAGGCACTCATTTGCCTTGAAAGGTTCGGAGTATTTCCGCATGGAGAAAGGGGAAGAAAGGCGCAGCTTTTGAGGTTATAGCAAAACGAGATTCCTAAAGCCAGGCTTTTGTCACGTAGGAGAGGATTTTCCAGATTTCCTACAAGTCCAATGAACAAACACATCAGGTCAGCTGCAGAGAGGACCCGGGAGGAGGGTAGTTCTGGGACCCTGGGCCCTGGGATGGTGTGGAAGGCAGGGGCAGAGGAGGGGTGGGGAGGTGTCAGGATGTCCAAGGACCCGACATGCATGAACGGGGGCGCTGGTGGTCTGCCAGTCCCGCCCTGAGATCAAGCCCCCCACACTTCAGGGGACCCCATCCCAACCCTCCGTAAGATGAGGAATTGGTGGGGCCCCTTTCTAGATCCTGGTGCTCCTGACTGAACCCACTTCCTGGCTCCTTTCCCTGAAAGGGTGATGATGGTGAAGGGGGAGGCTGGGGACAGGTAAGCAAAGATGGCCTGACTCAGACCATGTGGCGTCTCAGATAGAGTGTGTGCAGATGGGCGAGGAGCTGCTCCTACACCCCCTCTAAGAAGAAAAAGCTGGGCACCTGGCCAGTTTAGTGGGTAGGGCATGCAATTCTTGATCTCGAGATGGTGAGTTCAAGCTCCACGTTGGGCAGAGTTTGCTTTAAAAATAAACAGAAAAAAAGAGGAGAAAGCTGATGCTTAGTCTGTGGATCTCCCCAGGGACTGCAGGAAGCCAGGACTGGCCAACCAGCACCCCAGGGAGACAGCTTTGCACACGGCAAACTCTGTTCTAGGCCGGTGACCACCACTGCCAGATAATGGCCTAGGGTGGAAAATGAAGTTAATCATGGATTTGTGTTATTTACAGTTATTTGTATGACCTGCTGTTTTTCCAAATCTGTCATTAGATATATTTGTCAACCAGGAAGAACATCGTAGTTTTTCTAGGTTGATGTGTAACTCTTAGACACTTACACATGGGGTAATGGGGTGACCTTGGGACCTGCTTCTCTCCAGGCATAGCCTCCAAGATGCTGAGTCCTAGAAGAAACACACTTTCCTTCGCTCTACGTCCAGCACCAAAGTGAGAGGGGAGGTAGCTAGATAATAGGAAATGGGGTCAGAGATTTGGGCATACAGACTGGCCTGAGAGCAAAGAGGCCACAGTGCTGGGACAGCGTTATCAGAGGCAAATGGCAGTGACCACCTGGAATGGACACACTAGACCTGCAGACACTCAGTGGGCACCAGGTGAGGGACAGGATCAGAATGGCAACCTACAGGAGAGAAGCCATCAACCTCCAGGAGGCACATACATCCAGACAGCAAGGAAGGGGAGACTGAAAACTGTCAGCTGGTGAATTTAAATGGCTCCACTCCTGGGCCTGCCCCACCCTGAGAGCCAAAGTTATCCACAAATGAAGACTGGGTCCATTCGAGAAAATGTTTTCTTTGCACATTTGAGCATTAACTACCTTTGCAGCCCTGCTACCACACACAAAGACAGCATCAACTTTCTGGGCTGGGAGTAAAGGCCACGTTGTTGAGCACATACTGAGCTGACTGTTGACTCAAACCTCTATGTTTTTTGGGGAGCTTGGCTGTCTCAGTCAGAGGAGCATGCAACTCTTGATCTTGGGGTTGTGAGTTGGAGCCCCACGTTGGGTGTACAGATTACTTAAATAAATCAAACTTAAAAAAAAACCTGTCTTTTAAAAATGATATTTGCAATAACTTATGGGGTTCTCATTTGCTTCTCCTGCCCAAGCTGCTTTTTCCACATCAGTGACTGGTTCTCAAACTTGACAGTACAGCAGGACCACTCGGAGGGCTTGCTAAAACACAGATGGCTGCTCTCCCCATCCCACTCCCCCCACTCCTGAGGCAATAGGCTGAAAGTGGGACCAGAGGATTTGCATTTCTAAAAGCTCCTAGATGATGTCAGTGCTCCTGACTGCTGGCCAGATACTTCAAAAACTATTGCTAAAAGCCTACGCTAATGGAGAAACATTATTCTGATTTCACTCTTACAGACATGAAACAATTAGCCTTGACTCCTACAGCACAAATCAACCTCACCCAGACTTAGCAGGGCTTGTTTGCTACATGTGGTTTTTATCAACAAGGGAACGCCAATTTTCTCAGTATGCAGAATGGGAAAACTTTAATACTGATAACATCCAGTGTTGCAGAGGATATAAGGAAGAGGTATTCCAATCTCCTGCTGATGAGCTTCTGAATGGCTAGCCTCTTTTTGGATCCAATTTAATAATAACTACCAATACTATATATATATATATATATATATACACACACACATATATATGTGTGTGTGTGTGTGTGTGTGTGTATTGGTGCCACAACCTGGCAACTACCAATACTTTTTAAGTACACATCCTCTAATCCAGAAATTGCCTGGTAGAAATCCCACAGGAAAAAAATATATATATGATGTTCACAGCAACACTTGTAAGTTGGAAATAATCAAATGTCCCTGAATGAGAAATATTAACATCAGTACCAAGAGTCATAAAAGTAAAAGGTATTACCTGAACGATGCTTCTTCTATGCATGCCTCTATAACTTAACCACTGAATAATTTTCTATAGTATGTTCTGTAGCAGAAAAGAAGATACTCTGTAGCAGAATATCGCTTGTGGATATTCTCACGTGAAGTCAGCTGCTGAAATTCAAATGCAAGATGAAAATCCATTAACATTCGAGCAAGCGACTTCTGTCCTTTATCAAATTGATTCTTTTAGTGATTTTCTTTTGCTCCTCAGAGAGTTCATAAGGTCCTACCAAACTCCCTGGCTTGCACATCTAGGATTACAGGAAAGCAAAAGGGGCTTGGAGTTCCTCTAGTGAATTTACATGCCTTTCGTGTTCCCGCAGATACTTTTAAAAACTTTTTGAAACGTTTAGGAACTCACAGTAGGTTGTGAGTGAACTATGAGGACGACCCCGGCACATCAGTGGTGTGAACGGCAGGGCCTCATGTCAATTCAGGGAACCCCACGTGCAGTTTTAACGGCAACTCTTAGTCAAAGCCTTGGGAGCCTCAGTGAAAAGTTACTAGAACTGAACATCCGGGAAAACCTGACAGTGGGCAAAGGGACACATACCTCAGTCAAAGGAATGTCACTGCGGGAGAGAGTATCTGTCCTGGAGACGGAAAGCGCTGCCACCAACTATACATATGTTAGAAAACATTTCTCTGTCTTGCATGTCTCTATTTATACATAGATATGTATGTTCTAGAGATAGAGACATTCTTATCTAATAGGGTACCTATATGATCATGCATGAGAGCTTTCGTCTTTGGGCCTCAGATTTATAGTTTGTAAAATCAGAGTGAGGAAAGAAGCCACTAAGGTCTTTTCCAATGGCACAAGTCTGAATCACATGATGGTGTTTTATTATTCGAAGATTATTTTCTGTTATTTAAAATCTCAATGTCAAGGTAGAAGCATGTCCCAGTACAATCTGAAAACAATGTCTTTTTTGGAAAAGCTATCAGAATTTAAAATGTGCGGACTCTTTGCCCAGCCATTCCACATCCATAAACTTAGCTCAAAGAGTCACCCAAGTAGGTGATGATACATTTTCAAGGATCTTACAACATTTTTGTGACTGTGAGAAATGATACTAATCATGATACATTTATGCAACATAATGCTAGTAATACTACTACTATTACACAACAGTTGAAAACAAAGTATGGATATTGAAAGACATTCTTAACATATCACTGAATGGAAACAATCTGCAATACTTAATACATAGTATCTCATGTTTGTATGGCAACTCATGTAATTCTTTATGTACGTATGTAGTGCTGGAATGACTACTGCTTAAATACAGTTGTATAAACATACATGTGTACGGAACAAGATGAAAAGATTGAAGATTCATACAACAGTGGTGATTATTAACTTCCAGAATGATAGGATGGGGGTGGGATGGGGTGAGGACTACTACTGTTTTATATTTTTTAAATTAAAAGAATAAAAAGTGTTCATTGTGTAAAAAAAAAAAAAGGTTCAAAATGAAGGAAGTTATAAATTCTTTAACAATATATGCAGATATCTGAGTAATCAATCACTGGTCATTCCCATCTGATTTATTTTAAAGTAAGTTCATTTTCTCTGGATGGCTGACTGGCTTAGTGGGTAGAGCATGCAACTCTTGATCTTGGGGTTCTGAGTTTGAGCCCCACACTGGGTATAGAGATTACTTAAAAATAGAATCTTTAAAAAAAAAAAAAGAAAGAAAAAAGTTCATCTTCTGAGTTGAGACTCTGCCTTTACAGTATGGCTACCATTATTGGGTCTATTCCTGGAATTTCTCCTCTGTCATGCCTATTCATGTGCCAATACCAAACTTTTAATTATGGAGGATTTAATAAGAGTGTGTTTTTATGTCTGGTAGGGCTAGTCCCTCTCATTCTTTTCAGTTCCATAGCTTTTCTTGCATGTTCTTTCAAATAGAAGCAAACATGATCACTTTTACTGGGATTTCATGTTGAGTCTTCTTAAGAATAAGATACATATATTTATTGTTAAAGTCTAATTTTCGAACAAGAGTTTATTTTTTAAAAGTTTTCCTCATAAGGGCACCTGGCTGGCTCACTGGGGAGGACATGTGACTCTTGACGTCAGGTTCATGAGTTTGAGCCCCACATTGGGCACAGAGATTGAAAAAATGAACTTTAAAAAAGGTTTACACGTACGTTTTTGTAATCGCAAAAAGGGGTCTTCTCTTTTCAAGGGCATCTTCTAACTAGGTTTGTATATATATAAAGTCTTTTATTCTTTTTAGTAAACATTTTTATTGAACTGTAACTATACATACGGAAAAGTGCACAAATCCTAAGTATACAGCTTGAGAAGTAGTCATAAAATGAATGCACCTATGTAACCAGCACCACAGACGCTGCCTCTACTCTCCCTGGCTTTGCTGAATAGAGAAGCCAGATGAAAAATAACTGTACATGATTCCACTTACATAAAGTTTAAAAACAGACAAAACCGATGGTGATTTCGTCATGATAGTGCCTACCTTGGGCGAGCGGGGTAGTGACTGAAAGACAATGCTGATTTTTGACATCTATATGTATGTTTTGCCTGTTTTGAACTTCATTGAAATGGAGTCAGAGTTACATACACTCTTTAGTGTCTGGCGAGTGCTGATGCTTAAATGCAAGTATGATATTTGAATGTTTATTTGTAATTGCTATTTTAGTAAAGTTCTCTTACAGTTATTCAACAAATTTCTTCAGGTCTTCCAGATATGTGTATCTGCAAATACTTCCTCCTTTCCATGAAATTCACACAGCTTTGTTTTGTCAAACAGCACTGGCTAAAACCAATACAATGTTAAGTGGTAGACAGAGATAGGGGTACGTCTTGTTTCACTTCGTGGAAAGCCTCTTTTGTTTCGACGTTGAGATGCTGGCATTTGGGCAGAGGTACAATGTGAATGACTTACTCATCAGTTTCTGTTTTTTGAGTACATTCAGCATGGACTGAAGTCTCAATTCTGTCAAATGCCTCTTCTGAAAAATGGAGAATGAGTTTCTCCTTAACTCTTTTAATATGATGGATATTAGTGGATTGTCTACTATCAAATTATCCTTGCATTCCTATAATAAACCCAACGTTGTCATGATTTACTACTTCTTTAAAGTGCTATTGGAGTGTTTGCTAATGCAAACACAATGTATATTGTGAGTGGTCTATAACTTCCTCTTTGGTACCATCTTTTGTCAAGTTTTAGAAATGCTATTGTACTCACTTTATAAAATCAATTCAGAAGTCTTAAAAAAAATTTTTGGCACCTTTTGGTTCAAGATTCTTTTTCTAGCTTCTGGAATTGTATCAACAACATTGTATTAAAGGTCTAGCAAAAATCCCTTGAAATAATTAAGGCCTTACAATTTTTTGGTAAGGAGTCCTTTATTAGTTCCTTCCATGGTAATTGGTTTAAATTTCTGTATCTATGAGGGTAAACCCCAGCACTCTGCATTTTTCTAGGCCAGTTGTTTTTCTAATTTATTATATAAAATTAGTCTTGTAACTCTGAAAATTCTCCTGTTTTGTGTTTATTTCTCCCATTGTGTATTTCAGTGTGTATTTCTGCGTCCTCCCTTTTTCTTGAATGGGTTAGCTGGTGGTTTGTCTATTTAAATTCACTCCCTCTTCTCCCTTTTTACGACTTCCTCCTTCTGTTTCCTTCTGGTTTGCTTTATTCCTCCAGTTTTTAAGGCTTGGTTGTATAATTTTCATCTTCTCCCATCTTTAAAGATACAGTTCTAAATACCATACATTTCCTGTCATAAATGCTTTTTAAACAAAGATTGAGGCCTGTATCAGTCTTGTGGTCATATCTGTCTGGTATGCTCTCCCCGTCTTCGGGGATGCTGCCTTGCTTATTCTCTTACTTCTTCTAACTTCTGAATGAGATTTGATTGTAATCCTCAGTTTTGTTTTGGTTTTTTCTTTGGAAGAGATTTTTCCTGTACTTTGTGGGAGGGGCCTGCTCCACGAGGACTTTTCTTAGCTCCACTGCCCTGAAGCTCCCTTTTCATTTCCACAAAGTGACAGGACATTGCTACTGACCTTCCTTCCCAACGTTTACCAGGACTTCTCTTTTCTTTGCCCTCTTGTACCTGTCCTGTCAGGCTGAAATCCGAATTCTAGCAGTTTCTCCTCAGTGCTAGGCTTTGTCTCATCAGCTGTGAAACACGCACAGCACTGGGCACACTCGTCAGACCTGGCTACATTGCCATGACACTCCCCTGCAAATGGAACTTGTCGAAGCCTGCCCAGTTCCAGCTTCTACGGACTGGCCCCTGCCAGTTGGCTGAAAAATGGGGGCGGGAGGGACTGTCAGAACACAGCCGCCTACGCTCCCCATCCCCACACACAGATGATGAAACTGTGTCGGCCAGTGGTCTGTCCTTCCTCACTTGTACTTTGAAGTTCATGGGGACAACGGTCATCTAGTTTTGTAGAACCGGTTCTGGGGCTACACTGGTTACTCTGTATTCTGGCTGCAAGGTTCAGAAAGTACACTGTTGCCATCATTGTCCCCGAGCTTAACCCCTGTGGGATCTCTATTACTGAAGAGAGATTTTAGTAACAATCATTTTTGATGGTTAGGATAGAAATTTTGATTAGGAATTTACTGTATTTCAGGTCCTATGCCAAGTGCTTTATAATTCATTCTTGAATAACCTCAGGAGTTGGGCCCCCCTCCCTGACTTTATGGATGGGAAAGTTAGGGCCCATGATCACACTGCGCAACCTGCAGATCTGGGATTTAAACCCAAGTCATCAGACCCCAGAGCACCTCCTTACATAAGAGACTCTCAAGTATCATTAGGTCTGACCATTTCCAAACTAGGGACCACTGTAAGCAAAACCTCTATGTGAACTGAAATTAAGTATTAACTATTAAAAGATCTGACAAAAATGTATACATATTACAGGTCAAACCTAAAAACACTGTAGGGGCGCCTGGGTGGCTCAGTGGGTTAAAGCCTCTGCCTTCAGCTCAGGTCATGTTCCCTGGGTCCTGGTATCGAGCCCCGCATCGGGTTCTCTGCTCAGCGGGGAGCCTGCTTCCCCTCTCTCTCTGCCTGCCTCTCTGCCTACTTGTGATCTCTGTCTGACAAATAAATAAATAAAATCTTTAAAAACACTGTAGATGATGAATACATTGAACTGTGTTGTATGACTTGATTAATCTTATTTTCATGCAAATGCTCAAAACAAAGCTTCCACTAACTTCCGAAAAATACCATAATGAGGGTGGGGGCGGAAACACAAGAGTTATTTGAGATTCTGGACTTCCTATTTCCCTGCTCATTATGATACCACTGCCAAAGAATAAGTATGTGAAATATTACTTATAATTTAGTCTATTAATAAATACTGCTCTTGTAAATAACTGTTTAGAAACAAGAGTCATTTCTCTGCAGTTCTCTGGCCTGTGTTTTGGTTGGCACGCCACAAAGGAAGGTAAACACTCAACTGGGCCACAAGATTTCATAAAAAGGCCCCTCACATGTGTACCAATTTGAATCATATTGTAATTTATAGTCTTATACTATTAAATTGTAGGAGTTAGGAAATATTTCTTAATAGTTCTATGAAATGGGGTGCCTGGGTGGCTCAGTGGGTTAAGCCTCTGCCTTTGGCTTGGTCACAATCTCAGGGTCCTGGGATCGAGCCCCGCATCGGACTCTGCTCAGCGGGGAGCCTGCTTCCCCTTCTCCCTCTGCCTGCCTCTCTGCCTACTTGTGATCTCTCTCTCTCTGTGTCAATAAATAAAATCTTTAAAAAAAATAGTTCTGTGAAATACTTTTAAACTTGGAATTCTCTTCCGTTTGTGGATATGGTTACTATTACTAACTTTCTTCTAACTGCTAGTGGCAATTCAAGAAAAACAATCTGGGTTTTTTATAATAGCTCTAAAGCCATTCCATACAGGCTATTTTAACTCCCAAAGTCTAGGAAGTGACTTAGTTTGAGATAGGGATGTCTTAATTTGCCAGGATTTAAATAGAAGCAACTGAAATAACTTGCTGAAAGATAACATCTGCTGTTAAGCTTCTATTTTCCCCACAATCAGAAAATGGATTTTATTTCTAATAAAAAAAAATAATAAAGTTGACTCTGGCAAGAGGAGTTTTAAAACTAAGGATCCAACAACAAATGAATCTTTTCCCAAGCACATACCAGATTTTCCTTTGGAAGGATCATTATTTAAGGGCATTTCCCCCTAAAATTTAGGAAAGAAATTAAAATTTATATATTATAATTCCTAAACAGTTATACTAGTAATTTAGTTTTTACACTCATAGTTGTAGAGTAGTTCCACATTTATTATCACCAAAACTTTAACTTTAACCCAGCTCCTGCAGTGAAAAGATTGTACTTTTCTCGCATCTCTGTACTTGTCTCACATCTCTGTACTTGTCTCACATCTCTGAACAACATTCAACAACAGTGATGGATGTGATTTACTGATAAATTGGTTACTAATGAAGATGAGTTTTTACACTATTTCCTTTATAATTAGCTAGTTCACAGACTGAACAAAACAAAAAGAATAAAAGTGACACCCTTTAACACCTAACAGAACACTTCCCTTCCACTTACCTGAAAATATAAAAATATAAATGACCATGTATGGAGCTGCACCATTAAATTTACTTTAGTGGTTTTGTTTTTTTACTGAGAGTTTTACTTATTTTGAAAAAATTAGAAAATTGTCATTTTGAAATCAGAACCACTAAAACATTGGACACAACAAACTAAAAAAAACCAAATGGCTAAAAATAACTCCCTTATAAAAGTACAAGTATAATTTACAATATCACGTATTTCAGAAAAATAAACCAAACCACTCAATGTCTCTTTCCTTCTAGGTGACTATTTTCTCCCCAGAAAGAAGAAAAAGCAACTAATGAAATTAAAAAATCAGACACAACTGTTATTCTCCCTCACAACATCTAAATAAGTGACCCACACAGCACAAAACTTTCTCATTCACAATCACATACAGTTAAATTATTTTTCCCTCAATTACATAATAGTCTTCTTAAATCAATGTCCTTTTAGAAAATTACTGTATTAGTTAAGCCTATTCATCCTTGCTATGAAGTTAATTTCATTTATATAGGCCACATAAGTTTAACTGGCACACTTAATAAGCCAAAATAAGTCATTCTTCTTTTTAAAAATTATGGAACCATCTGTTTTCAAAGAAGAATCCTAGATACTTAATTCATTAAAGCAATTTTCTACCATCAGCTATCAAGCTTTTTAAATGATCCCTAAGTGTTCACCCAAAGATTATCAATGCTAAGTGAACTGTAAACTTGTTTTGAAGATTTGTGTCCATTTATAGTATGATACAATTTGTACTGAAGAGTTTTTTAAAAAGATAACCTACATACATATAGTTAATTTGCCTCAAAGAACTTCTTAGAAATACAGTATAAACATTTAAGAACCACAACAGAGTCCACTGTGGTTCCAACTTCAACAAAGATTTTCTTGAAACCCAGTACAAAGGTTACTGGCTCAAGACCATATTCCAAAGTGACATCGGCACGAGATTTGATTGTGAGACTACCTCTTAAAAAAAGAGCACACTTGGTTATACATGGCTTTTAACCTTGAGCTACAGTTATGCTACAAATCCCCCCACCCTCCCAACCTAAGCGAAGTCAGTCATGTGGAGATGTGCACATTCTCTGGGGACTGTTTAGAGTCCTTGGTTTTCCAGCTCTGATGGAGATCTCGAAGGCGTTCAGAAGTCCGTGTGCTTACATTCAGGGCAGGATGAACTTTACAAATTCCGCTTTCCTCCATTAGTGACAGGCCACAGATCCCAAAGTATGCATGCAAAGCATCTGAAAATGAGGTATTTTTTTTTATCATAATAGGCATTCTTATTTGTACATGCTGCAAAGTACCACAGCTACATATCTATTCACCACATTAAAATTAAATTTAGAAAAATGTTAAATATAGGTTTTGAAACATGTGCTTTCTCAAAGTCTCAAAACACCAATTAAAAAAAAAAACCAGATGATCAAAATCAGGTATTTTATCCAAGCAAATATCATTAACAAAGGAAAACAGTTCTCAAATGAAAAGGTGACATTCTCAACATGCTCTGTGATTAAAACACAAAGTAGAGTAGCAGTAATACAAGACTTCTCACTTAGGGTGTTTCCCCTTTGCTTACTACACAATACAGAAACAAGAGGCTTTAGCTCTGTATCATAAAAGGAAAAATTTTCCTGAAAAATGAAAATAAACCTCTGACTCTAAGTAGCAATACCCCTTCCCACTAAATTTTACCTCTGACATTTCCGTGACCAATACTACCTCACTACTGTGTTTGGTGAAAGATGCCTAAATGGAATAATCCGTTATGGAATGCTGTACCAAATTTAGTTTTCCTATTTAGGGGAATGTCAGTCATCCAAAAAATGTCTGACCTGACAGTAAAAACAAACTCACATTCTCTGTGGTTATAAATACCATAACCTTTCTTCTATACTGGCCTCACTACTGTTCCCCATCTTTCAGGGGGCAGTGACCCTCTTCCACTCAAGTGGCCACAAGAATCACATGGCTGCTGCCTGCTGGACAGCCCTATACGGACTCTGAAGAGCTCAGAGCTCTGCCGTTATGGGCAGACTACAAAAAAATATATTTTGTAGCCATCAAGCATTTTTCCTTTTTTTTTTGTGCTGGCCATCATTTATGGCCTCAAGAGCTACTGAAGTTCAGAACACGTTACCGACTTAAACTTTGTTAGAAAAATTAGGAAGTTTTACTTACATGACCATCATCTACTTTTCAAAACAGAGGGACAGACAGTTGTGCTTAGTCAAGATTATTTCTGAAAAACTTAGCTCACTAGTGGAGGCCTATGTCAATCCTCCTTCATGGCCTCTCTAGAGAATGCTTAGGTTTCTTCTGGCTCACTTTTCTCTCATTTTCAGACCACAAAAAATAAATCTGATTTCCCCTGTACTATGAAATTTTTCTTGTAGTTATTCTAAAATTAGAGAAGGTACAAAGCAATGTATTTTACTGACTAGAAATGAGGAAACTTTTCTAGGAAAAAATGCAACTAAAAGAGAAATAAAATCCATTCAGAATAACATAAATAGGATCTTCTACTTTCCACATAATGTAAAAATAAAGCATTTTTTTTCCTCAAAAAGCTTTTTGTAAAAGCCAATGAACCAGAACTTGTTTCAAAGCTCAAAGCTTTTCTTTTAAACGTCCTTATCTGTAGGTGTATTCAAGCATATCAAATGCTGAAATATATAGTTTCTTCATAATAGAAGTTCATTATTTTCCTAAGTTTCTTCTGTAAATATGTAAGAATTACTTTGTGTCAAATCTGCTACTAAATTAACTAGAACCAAGAATACGCTAATTTTAAAAACTCTTAAAAAATGATTTCCCCAAAGGTCCTATTAAAAAGGCCTTTCCAGGGGCGCCTGGGTGGCTCAGTGGGTTGAAGCCTCTGCCTTCGGCTCGGGTCATGATCTCGGGGTCCTGGGATCGAGCCCCGCGTTGGGCTCTCTGCTCAGCAGGGAGCCTGCTTCCTCCTCCCTCTCTCTCTGCCTGCCTCTCTGCCTACTTGTGACCTCTGTCTGTCAAATAAATAAATAAAATCTTAAAAAAAAAAAAAGGCCTTTCCACATAAATTCAACTTATGATACACAGACTTTCTATATTCTGCAGTTTACAGGTTCTGAAGACATTTTACTATATCTGTAAAAAGTATTACATCCAAGTACTTACATATATATTAAAGTTAGCAACTAAGTGCTGGAAAAAACCTTCAAGAATTAAAAAAAAAAAAAAATTATTCTGGGGCACCTGGGTGGCTCAGTCGGTTAAGCATCTGACTCTTGATTTTGGCTCAGGTCCTAAGTCTCAGGGGTAGTGAGATCGAGCCCCTTGTGGGCCCTGCACTCAGCACGGAGTCTGCTTGAAGATTCTTTCCCTCTGCCCCTCCCCTCACTCACACTTGCTAAGATAAAGAAATCTTTAAAAATATCTATTGTAAATACTGAAAATGTATTTCAGTATGTTTATACCAGACATGTTTTCCAAGATATTGTCATTTCCCTATTCCCATCTGTTAAAATAGTACAGTATTTGTTAAACTAGTACAAGCTCTGATGAAAAACAATGTCATCAAGACAATTCTCAGTTCTCTTGAGGTACTGCTCTAACATTCTTCTAGCTACGGTAACACATAGCAAAATTTTAAAAATTTTATTTTGCTTTAGAAATTAGAACATAAAACAAACAAACAAACAAAAAAACCCAGAAAGAACTCCCATAACTCAACAGAAAAAAAGAAACCCAAGTAACCCAAAGAAGATATACAAAAGCCCTACCAGTGCATGATGAGATGCCTGACATCAATAACCATGAGGAAAATGCAAATTAAAACACAGGGTGAGGGCACCTGGGTGGTTCTGTGGATTAAGCCGCTGCCTTTGGCTCAGGTCATGATCGCGGGGTCCTGGGACTGAGCCCCGCATCGGGCTCTCTGCTCAGCGGGGAGCCTGCTTCCCCCTCTCTGCCTGCCTCTCTGCCTACTTGTGATCTCTCTGTCAAATAAATAAATAAAATCTTTAAAAAAAAAAAAACCACAGGGAGATACTACGTCACTCTTGCTAGAATGGCCATCTTCAAAAGGACAAGCGATAACAAATGCCGGCATGTATGTGGAGAAAGGGAACCCTCATGCACTGTTGGTGGGAATGTAAACTGGCAGAGCCCCTATGGAAAAATGCCTGGAGAAGCCTCAAAAATTAAAAACAGAACTACCATATGATCCAGTAATATCCCCAAAGGAAATGAAAACACTAACTTCGTATCTACACCCCCATGTTCACAGCAGAATTATGTACAATAGCCAAGATACAGAAACAACCTGAGTGTCCACCGACTGATGCATGGATAAACAATTTGTGGTAGATACATACACAATGGAACATGATTTGGCCATAAAAATGAGGAAATCCAACTATTTGCAACAACATGGATGGACCTTGAAGGTGTGATGCTAAGTGAAATAAGTCAGGCAAAGACAAATACTGTGTGATCTCACCTATATGTGGAATCTAAAAACCAAAAACAAAAAACCAAACTCATAGAAAAAAAGAGCCTGGACTTGTGCTTAGCAGGGGTGAGGGTCGGGGGAGGGGGAACTGGAGGAAGGGGGTTAAAAGGAACAAACTTCCACCAATAAGTAAGTACTGGAGGTGTAATACCCAACGTGAGACTACCGCTCACCCTAAATGTACAGGAAACATGTTAGGACAGTTAATCCTAAGACTTATCACAAAAATAAATTGTTTGCCTTTTACTATTGCCTTCTTTCCTTCAGTATCGCTGTGAGGAGACAGGTGCTAGCTGAGCCTACTCTGGTAGTCATTTCACAGCAGATGTACATCAAACCATCATGCTGTGTGCCTTTACCTTACACAGTGATGTATGTCAAGGATTTCTTAATAAAACTGGAAAAAACATTCTTTGGCTTTAGAAATGAAAAGCACTGAAGAGAAAATCCATTTATAGTATAATATAATATTTATCAGAAAAAATCCATTTATAAGTGGATAGGCACAATTCAAACCTGTGTGGCTCAAGGATCAACTGGACTTATTAAATCTAAGAATCTTTTGTTCTTTACTTCTCTGCCATTCCTGAGTTTGGAAAACAATGAATATCATATTGTCTGAACCTATCTGGCTCCTGAGTTGTAGACAGTGAATAAGAGTTCAGACTGGCAAAGTATCCTTCTAAAAAAAAAAACAACACGAATCTGCTGAAATTCAGAGAACAAGGGTATGGACAGTGACAGACAGCTACCTTCAAAATTAGAGAAATTTATTTAATGGCTTCTGAACAGATTAAGAACAAGTTCCCTTCTGGACTTAGTAGTTCATTCTACTTAGCTCCAGTGACAGCTAATAATCCTAAAGATTCTGGCTGGACCAAATGATTCTCTATTTTGGACAGGGCCCATTGAAACCACCTGCCTCATTGCCTCAAATGAAATAAAACATGGGTAAGCGAAATATACAGAAAAAAGGCATACTATAGCAATACATCTTGATAATCCAACCCTTCCTTTATATCCCTCAACATGCTAAACTTCCCCTAAACTTAAAAAATTTTACCTTTTTAAAAAACATATTCTTTAAGTTTACAACTGTAGTTAAATTTTCTATCTTATGCCCTTACTGCAAAGATGCCTGAGAGTCTACTCAAGAAAGAAACAAAATAAAGTTGTTCTAGATTCATACAAAAAATAAATTACCTGGATGACTATCTGGCCACTTGGCAAATCCCCCTACCAGGCGATCTTGAGTTGATAAGATGTAATTTCTATTTTTCTCAAAGTTGGTGTATTGAAAAATTTTCAGAAGCTAAAATGACAGAACAAATATAAATTTACTGACATCAAACTTTCATATTGACCTTTGGCTCAATTTTCAGTTATACATCAATTAAATATGCTTCTCTTTAGCTAAGGCTCTCAAAGCAAGCCTCTGGAGACCTCAGCACTTAGAATCAATCAACCACATTATTATTATTTTTGTCGTATCACAGCTACTCTCCTTTACTTAACCTACTCACTATTTCCTTCTTCTGAACCACGCCCAACCAATCTCATTGCACCACATTTAGCTTGGTTCAAAACACAACTCTGTCAACTGTTCAACTTAATCAATCATTTTAAAAAGGACAATTTTATCTACCCATATTTTAATTCTTATGATAGGCCTTTGAACTATTACTTACAGACCGGTAGTAACCCGAACCAAAAATATTTCAAAAAAGAGCAACGAAAATTATTAACAAGATGATTAGAGATAGTTCTATTTGAGAACAGTTAAAAAAATTGTAGCTTTTTAATCAGGAAAGGTAAAAGGTGAGACAAATACAATTTTAGCATAAAAAAACTATGTAGCTTTAAAATTTAGGATATATATTTATTCTTTCTCTCAAGATCCCATTAAATAGAAAAAAATAAAGGATAAACCAAACTATGAAAAGGGGTGTGGGAAAGGGTGGAACAAGACAAGCAGACAAGAGAGTTCAAAATATTTCTGTTAAGACACAGAGCAGACAAGGGAAGGGGTGGGTTGAAGCCTCTGCCTTTGGCTCAGGTCATGATCCCAGGGTCCTGGGATCGAGACCCGCATCGGGCTCTCTGATCAGCAGGGAGCCTGCTTCCCCCTCTCTCTTTCTCTGCCCACTTGTGATCTCTGCCTGTCAAATAAATAAAATAAAACCTTAAAAAAAAAAAAAGACACAGAGCAGTCAAAAGTATGTTATATAGCAATACATCAAAGAGCCACAGAAGATACGAATGATTAAAGAAGCACTATTTCTTGGGGCGTCTGGGTGGCTCAGTGGGTTAAGCCTCTGCTTTCAGCTCAGGTCATGACTCCAGGGTCCTGGGATGGAGCCCTGCATCAGGCTCTCTGCTCAGCAGGGATCCTGCTTCCCCCTCTTTCTCTCTGCCTGCCTCTCTGCCTACTTGTGATCTCTGTCAAATTAAATAAAATCTTTAAAAAAAAAAAAAAAGCATTATTTCTCAAAAAGAAAAACAAAGCCTAAAAGAATTACGATACAAATAAGAAACAAACTTATTCATTCATTTTAATTTAGTCAATACAATAAAAAGGAAAGAGACCCTTTAGAATCCATCAGCTAGAAACATGTTCCATCAAGTGGCATATGGGTCATTACGTAAGAAGAAACTATAATCTTAAGACTGTACTTGGTTCAGCAATAAACAATATTTACATGATCATAGTAAGTGCTGATTCTTGGTTTTTAAATTTTAGAATCAACTCACAGGCAAAGCATAAAATACGTGAACATTATTACTAAATAAAATATAAATGCTACTTAACTTGACATTATAAAAGTAAAGGTAATATGACAGAATTAGAAGGTGGAAGAGGAAGAGAAAAAGTTCAGAACTACAAACTATATAACCAGTAAAAATCTGCTTGAAAAAAGGGAGGTTAAATCTTCATTCTCCATAGTTGGGAATCAAAGATATGTCTAAAGAGAAGTTAAGAAATCACTGAAAGTTGGGGCCCCCGGCTGGCTCAGTCAGTAGAGCATGTGACTCTTGATCTCAAGGTCATGAGTTCATGCCCCACGATGGGTGCAGAACTTAGTTAAAAAAATAAAATAGAAAATATTTCTAAAAACAACAACAAAAAAATCAGTTAAACTTATGGTGATAGCGAGTTAAGAATTTTTAACATTTGTAAAGATGGCTGCTTTCAGAAAGTTCTCAAAGACTACCAAGGTCATATCGAAAAGACTCAAGAGGGGCACCTGGGTGGCTCAGTGGGCTAAGCCTCTGCCTTGGGATCAGGTCATGATCTCAGGGTCCTGGGATTGAGCCCGATACCAGACTCTCTGCTTGGCGAGGAGCCTCTTCTCCCTCTCTCTCTGCCTGTCTCTCTGCCTACTTATGATCTCTTTCTCTGTCAAATAAATAAATAAAATCTTTTAAAAGAAAAGAAAAAAGACTCAAGAGCCTACTTGAAGGGGCTTTGACTGGCTAAAAATGGGATACTTTGAGCATCAAAATGAACAATACAACGGATTAAAACATATGTTAACCTCAATGGCCACTAAAATGATTCTGTAAAAAAACCTTATAACTTTTTTATACAACAGCAACAAACAATCAAAAAAGAAATTAAGAAAGCAATTCCATTTAAAACAGTGTATAAAAGAATTAAGTATTTAGGAATAAACCTGATCAAGGACATGAGAGACTTGTATGCTGAAAACTACAAAATACTGCTGAAAGAAATTAAACATCTAAATAAATGGGAAGACATCCCATGCTCACTGTAGGAGAACTTACGCTGTTAAAAGTCAATACTACCCAAAGTGATCTTCAGATTCGATGTAATAGCCTTTTTTGTAAAAAATGGAAAAACCAATTCTTAAATTCCTATGAAATGCAAGGGGCCTGAACAGCACAAACAATGATGAAAAAGAACAAAGTTGAAGGACTCACACTTCCTGGCTTTGAAACTTACTATAAAAGCTGCAAGAATTAAAACAGGGCAGTACTGGCATAGGGGCAGACGTATGGGCCAATGGAATAGAATAGAGAGCCCATAAAAAAAATACCCCATGCGTTATGTGTTCAGTTGATTTTCCACAAGGGTGCCAACACCATTTAATAGGTCAAAGAATAGTCTTCTCAACAAATGATCCTGGAAAACCAGGATATCCACATGTAAAACAATGAAGCTGAGCCCTTAATTTATACCATATACAAAAATTAACTGAAAATGAATCAAAGACCTAAACTTAAAAGCTAAAACTATAAAACTGTTGGAAGAAAATAGTGGAGAAACTCCTTTGGCTTTGGCAATGATTTCATAGCTATGACAATCAAAAGCACAGGCAAACAAGAAAAAACAGATAAACTAGACTTGATCACAATTAAAAACTTTTGTATATCAAAGGACATTACCAACAGAGTGAGAGACAACCACAGAATAGGAAAATTTATTTGCATACCATATATCTTGATAAGGGATTAATATCCAGAACACTTGAAGAACAAAAAACATGATAAAAAAATGGGTGAAGGACCTGAACTGACACTTCTCCAAAATACAGAAATGGCCAATAAGCACATCAGAAGATGTTCAGTATCACTAGTCATTAGGGAAATGCAAATCAAAACCACAACGAGATAGCACTAGGATGGCTATTATAAAAACTAAAACCAGACAGAAAAGTTGAGTGTTGTTGAGGGTATAGAGAAACTGGAACCCTGGTACACCCGTAGGACTGTAGAATGGCGCACACCCTCACTGTAGAAAGCACGGTGGTACCTCACAAAGTTCCACAAAGAACTACCGTATCATCCAGCAATTCCACTTCTAGGTAAATATACAGAAGAAATGAAAATATCAGCTCAGTTATTTGTACACCTATGTTCAGAGCCGACTTATTCACAACAGCAAAAACATGGAAATAACCCAAGTGTCCATCAGCAGATGAATGGATAAAAAAATGTGGTATAAACATACAATAGCATATTACTCAGCCATAAAAAGGAATGAAATTTTGATATATGCTACAACATGGATGGACCTTGAAAGCATTATGCAAAGCAAAATAAGCCAGACATAGAAGGACACATATTGTGATTCCACCTATATAACATAGCAAGTACAAGCAAATTCATAAAGGCAGAAAGCAGAACAGAGATGACCAGAGGCCAGAGGGAGAGGAGAACGGTAAGGAGTGGAGAGTTTATATTGAGGATAATGGAAATTTGGGGTATGCATAGTGGTGAGGGTTACATAACATTGTGAATGTAATTAATACCACTGAATTATATATTTACAGTTAAACTGATAAATAATACATTATGTATATTTTGCCATCATAAAATAAAAAGCTGATGGGGGACTTTATAGTGGATAAATCAGGTTTGATAGCTCTGGAGCCCTCTGAACAAAAGGAGATAACCAGAGATTATGTGCCTCTTGATGTGATGCAAAAAGAAATACACATAACCACTGACTAGATACTTAGTTATCAAGGAATTATGGCTGATTTTTCAGATGTGAAAAAGGAGTGACCCAGGCGCCCAAGGGAAAAGCAATTTTAAGACAGAGCAAACCCACTGGCTGGCTCAGTGGGTTAATATAAGCCTCTGCCTTCGGCTCAGGTCATGATCTCAGGGTCCTGGAATAATGGCTCACATCGGGCTCTCTCCTCAGTGGGGAGCCTGTTTCCCCCTCTCTCTCTGCCTGCCTCTCTGCCTACTTGTGATCTCTCTCTGTCAAATAAATAAATAAAATCTTTAAAAAAAACACAACAGAGCAAACTTGAGGGTATTTAGGGGTTAATAAGCTTATGAAATTGGGCATGTCACAAGGTAAAAGATGAAGAGAAGTGTGCAAACGTGTCAATCATTGAGTCATTCAGAAGGGTTAGCCAAACAAATCAATAAAAAATTAAAAACCACAAACTATTTTCGAAGAAATATCCATGGTTTGTTTATCTTTTAAGAATATTAATTTCCTATAAAGCCTTTACTGTTATGTTCAGACAGATCCCTGCTCTAGATTGACTACCGGTCAGTTTTGGTAACAAGATTTTTTACAACCTTATCCTTTCTTATGTACGCTCTGGGCCACTTAAGTTTTGTAAGAATGGCAATTTTCAAGTAGCACAGTGGATACGTGAAATCTATGGAAAAACCATACAGAAATTAGCTTTGCCAGAGCAACAGAAAACAATCAGCAGCCTAAGTTTCATGGTATTAATGAACATTACAAAGACCAAACCTTTTGAAGCACAGTTTGTATTAACAGAGAATAGGTTTCTCAATTTTATTCTTTCTCTTACCTTTAGAGTTGCTCCCACCCAAAAAGAGTAACAGGTGTCTACGGGCTTATTAGGTCTTCCATGATAACCATTCTGTTGCCTCATTATACACCATCTCTTTATCCGGTTCAATTCTTTTTCTGAGAAAACTTCTTCTAGTTTACCCATCAGACACAGTGATGCGATGCCACAAAAAGTCGATCCTCCTGTTAATTGAAACCATACAATACTTCACATGTCAAATCAGATGCCTAGGAAAATAGCATAAATGGCTAGAGAAAAAAAAAACCAGGGTTATGTAATTCCAGAAATCAGTCAAATAAATTTAGAAGACAATTAATTATACCTTTAAAATAACCAGAAGGCACTGAAGTCTTCAGTGTTTAGCCTTCAATATTAACTTGAGGAAAAAGACAAGAATTTAAAATAATTTAAAGCTTTAAGAAATACTTCACTTATGGGAAAAAAAAAAAAAGACTTTGGAGCTTAAGGAACATGTTCAAAATTACATGGTTTAATGGAAGAGTTGACACTGAAACCTAGTACTACTCCCTATCCAGGACTCTGTCGCCCTCCCAGTCTGATTTCATTCCCTTGAAGACCGTACAGTGCTCATGAACTAAGGTTCCATCTGCCTGAGACCAGACTAGTTTTCACAGATGACAGAGACAAGCTAGAAGCTTGTAAGGTAAGACACTACTCAACTTAAAAAACCTAAGGAAAGCAAGGGATGAGGGAGAGATGGTGTTGGGGCAGGGGGAGGAGAAGAGCCTGTCAGGAAGGAGACACTCAAGGAGAAACCATTCCCTGTGGCAGAATGAATAACAGCCTGCAAAGATTCAGATGTCCACGTCCTAATACCTGGAATACGTCAATGTTCCCTCCTAGAGCAGAAGGGACTTTGCAGGAATGTGATTACAGATTTTGAGATGGGAGAGATTTTCCTGGATTATCTGGGTGGGCCCTAAATGCAACCACAAGTGTACTAAAAAGGGGGCAGAAGGGGATTATAGAAAGAGGCAGCGATATGAGTATGAAGGAGAGACTGGAGTGACTTGGCAACACGTCAGGAATGTCGGCAGCCACCAGAAGCTGGCAGAGGCAAAGGAACAGACTCTTCCTTGGAGCCTCCAGAAGGAACCAGTCCTGTGAAGTGCAGTTCAGACTTCTGTCTTCCAGAACTGGAAGAGAGTAGACTTGCGCTGTTTTATATCCTAAGTTCACAGCAAAATGCTACAGTAGCAGCAGGAAACCAATACACTCGCGAAAGTGATTCCTTTCCTCAGGAACTGAAAAGTCTGTATTTGTCCACAAAGGAACAAGAAACAACACTTTTCACTGGCACTATTTGGTCAAGTCCAAACAATATGAAAATACTTAATTCAATTTATCACGACTTCGCGTACTGATAAATTTCTGCTATGGAAATGGATGGTTTATAACAGGCTTCATCCTACAACTTCCCTTTTACTGTGTAAGTCCTCATGCATTCTCTGGCAGAAGACAAATGAGCATTCCCTCTAGGAAACTCAAGGCAGCCAGCCATCACATTGAAAAGGTCAATGTCAGTAAGAACTACTTAATCTTCAGAATTTTCCCAGTGACTTGGGAGATCTACGTCAGCCATATGTTAATAAAAACAGAAAAATAAAACAAATTTATAATAACCTTCTAGAATAATTTCTATTAAACAACTACCAATCTTACTTCCTCTTGAGTGACCTACCAATTTCAATTTCTATTTCATGACAACCTTGCCAGGACTTCAGGTATCATTATATCATTAAATCTCCAACAGATAATATGTACTCACTAACTACCAAAGAGTACGGGTGCCTGGCTAGCTCAGTTGGAAGAGTATGCAACCCTTGATCTCAGGGTTGTGAGTTCAAGCCCCACGCTGGGTGTGGAGATTACTTAAATAAATCAAACGTAAAAAACAACAACAACAACAACAAAAACCTACCAAAAGGTAAAAAGAGGCATTTAATTGTTACTCTCCAAATTACTTGTTAGGATTCTTTAAAGCAAACTGGCACAATTCAAAGTAAAAATACTCTCTACTTTGCCCAAATCACCAGCTTTGCACAATGATAACTTTTGAAGTAAGTATGAGTTCTGAGTAGCTAAGAATACTTATTGCAAAGTCTATGCTTTAAGCTAAAATTCATTTACCAACATTTATCCCTGAGTGGTTCTCATTTTACACAAAATTCTAAAAAACCAACTCTAAAAACCTGGGCTAAGAGTATTAACTTAGGAGAGTGTTAGACACAGATACAAAGAGCAAGAAAATATAGGTAACAACTTAGTAAGTCAATTAAGAAATATAAAGAAGTGGGCACAGGAACTCATACTCTATTTAGCACAAAAAGGGGCTAAATAAGGCTATGTCAATGATTCCTACAAGCTTCAAAAAATTTCAAGAATATTACATAATTACAGGGGCACCCAGGTAGCTCAGTCTGTTGAACGTCTGACTAGGCTTAGGTTAGGATCTCAGGGTCAGGAAGTCAAGCCCACCTTCGGCTTTCTCGCTCAGGGGGGAGTCTGCTTGTTCCTCTCCCTCTGCTCATCCCCCCACTTGCACAAGCTCTCTCTCAAACAAATAAAATCCTTTTCTTCTTAAAACAAAATTCTCTTAAAAATTTTATTAACATTTAACAACGATAAACCAGTCAGCATTTTCCACAGTCTTCATGAAGTTTTTGTCTTAAAGATGAAATTCACTTCAAATGTCTTCATTTAAACCAACCATACATGAATAAACTTTTATAATGAGCTTCTCAAACACATCTTTTTAATTTTGGTCTTTTTTCTTGGCAGTACTATGATAGTATTAAGATTTGTTTTTATTTTAATTCAGGGGTGCTTGGGTGGCTCAGTGGGTTAAAGTCTCTGCCTTTGGCTCAGGTCATGATCCCAGCCAGGGTCCTGGGATCGAGCCCCGCATCGGGCTCTCTGCTCTACAAGGAGCCTGCTTCCTCCCCTCAGCCAGCCTCTCTGCCTACTTGTGATCTGTCAAATAAATAAATAAAATCTTAAAAAAAAAAAGGATTTGTTTTTAATTAAAATCAATTGTTTTCAAGATTAATTGTTACTAGCAAATCTTGATTTTTATTACTCTGCTAAGGCAAGATAGAAACGTGATACTTTAAAATTACTTTCAATTCCCTGTGAACCTATTTTATAGTAAAAAAATTATTTGGTACTAAGTGTTTCTTATGCTCGAATTCTAAAAGTAATCTTTAATTTCAACTGAACTTGGTACCCCAAGATTTAACAAAATTTTTTAACATTTACATAATAAATATAACTTTAATCACTCAGTTCTTCCTCATCTCTGAAATACATGCTTTTCTTTATCCTTGGGTCAAATAAATAAAATCTTAAAAAAAAGAATATCACATCATTACATTAAAGGACAATACAAAACCGCTTCTCCTAAGTTTCTGAATTCATCAAGAGAAGGTTAAGTTGTGTTCATTATGCCTTGGTTGGAGAAGGTATGAAAAGAATCTTCTGTCCTGAAGGCTCTTCCAGCAAGGCACACTAAGGCACATGCCAGCAAGAGAAAGACTGCCCTGCTGAGTCTGTCACCTGAGGTCAGATGCTCCGGTCATATGGATCTTTCCTGTGTGCAGAATACCACAGCCATGGACACCACACACAGACGGAAGGAACCCTCAAGGCTGGTTCTCTCGAACAACCGACCTCACTGCTCCCGGGGCGGTGGGGGGGGCTGGGGGCAGGGTGAAGGAGGTGTTCCTGCCTCTAGTCATGGATGCTAGGACTTACTTACATTTTAACAGTGTTTAACAGGTGTAAGCTAACTTACTGCTCCCATAAGGTTTTAAGGCCCAATTTTAAGCACTGTCTTGTATTTATTTGCATGTACCAAATTATATGAAGGAGTCCATATGTTCTGAAATATATAACTGAAGAAGGTTAACAATCATATAGCTAGAGATGAAGTAGAAAGCTAAAAATAGGTATACAAATAAAATTACACCACTTCATACTTAAACACCCCATGGAAAGGTAAAGTGAGGAAAATTCAAGGAGCCAAATGCTTACATGAAATTAGGGCAAAGAGCTGAGTATTTCTCTTCTGGATTAAGTAGTAGAGACAGTTTTGAGGAATCATGGAATCAAGTTTATTTATCTGAACTATTACTTTTATATCACGAATCCTGAGAGGAGACAATAGCTTTAATCCTAGCAAAGCAAATCCAAACACACGACCACTTTACCGTATAACTGTGCTAATGCTTAAGAGACTCACTAGGCTAAGAAGGAATCCTCACATCTGATGATCACGGCCTAGAAGGGTATTGTGTGCCTGTCTGGTCTGCAGGACAAATGGGCTGTCTCAGCTAAGCAATCGTGGCAGAACAGGCTGCAGCAGAAGGATACAGCCCACCCAGCCTCCCGAGCTTCGGAATGCCGAGTGGGAGAGAGGACAGCCACTTTAAACACTTGCTGGACAGCCAGCCGCATGGTACAGGGCTGGACCTAATGAGACCTACCGGCTCACATTAGCTCACGTTAACAGAGCCGCTAAGGCAAACAGGGAGTGCCATGAAGATGGTATGAACCAAGTATGCTGGAATACAGAAAAGGGAGGCACTGCTCAGGGCCAGGGGATGAGAGATGATGAAATGCTTCAGAGAGAATGGAATCAGCCAAAGGCAGACTGGCAAAATCAGAAGGTGAGAAAAAGGGAAAAGAGGAGAAGCAAGTGGAAGGGGATGATTTCAGGCAAGGGAAGAATGTCAGCCACGTCCCAAGGTGAAAAGGCACGTGAGAACATCTGGGGAACACATGTTCTCTGCAGCCTGGGATGCACAGAAGGGTGGCTCACGTGTGTGACTACGAAGTGAGGCTGGAAGCGGACACGGAGAACTAAACGAGGGATGCAAACGTAGGCAGAAAGGCCCTGCTGAGCATGCACAGGGCTTCAAGCGGGCTACGCCACATACCCGATGATAGATGAGCCTACGGGGGAAGTCCCAACTCTGAGAAAAATGGCAACAGTTACTGTGGTGGTTTGCTACCGTGTCCACCCAGCTCAGCCAGAAGTGCTTCCCTATGGGGTCTGCAGTCCGCCAAGTCTGGGTGGGATCCGTGGAAACAGAGAGAAGCAGCAGCCACTATCCTGGCTGTGGTTCAAGGAGCCAAGAGACAAAGACAGAGGTGCCAGGAGACTGCACCTTGCCCTGATTCTCCCACATACTTGGAATGCAAGTCTGCTTCACTTCTTGCCCTGGTGACCCAACACCCACAGTCAGATGCCGAAGCAACAGCCCCCGCCAGACTCCTCCACCACAGCCCTGCTCTGGCCGCTGGATGCCCCTTGACCTTCCAGATTCTCCTGCCAGGTCTCGTTGTCCACCTGGGCCAGGGCCGCAGGACAGCTTGTCAGTGACTTCCCCTCCACCAACCTCCCCTTTAGGCCCTTCTCTCTCCATACTCCTCCACAGTCGTGTACAATCTTATTCCTAGGATAAATCCAGGTTCTTTACTATTCATGGGGGTTTCACGTCCCTGGTGGAATCCGAGTCACACAAAGATGTGACTCCCATTCACACTCCCAGAGGACTGGTGTGAGGACTAACTGAGACTAACTGGTAGCTGGCACAGAGCAACTGCTTCATCATAAATTCCAGTCCTTTCAGTCTGTAGATCAAGGATTATAAACAGGCAACCTACGGGAGAACACTGGCATAACTGCAAACAGGCAAACAAAACAACAAAACAAAACAGAACGCGAGATCAAACACCCCGAGTTCCGGACTTCTGGCTTCTATGAACTGAAAAACCAGTAGATCTGGAAGTAGTTGTTCCACATTCCTGAGGGGCAAATGCAGACACCAGAGGAAGGAACAAAAAAACGATGGCTTTAAAACTGCGGCTTATGATGCTGAAGAGCTACGCAAGGGCATGTGCCTGTGTGTCTGAGAGGGGGCTCCAGACACGCAAGGTAGAGGGAGCGGTACCTGGGTGTTCCTGGAGCCCCTTCGCAGGATGCCAGCCCACTGTGGCACCCTGAGTAGGATGCCCTCCTCTGGAGCTGTGGGTCTCAAGCCCACCAAACAAATCAAAGAGAAAAGGAAGACAGATAAAAGCTTTTGGCACCAACCACAGTCCACGGCTGATCTCAATGGGTGTAATCCTACTCAAGTCATACAGACTTCAAATCACTACTAGTGTGACTCAGTGAGACACGTCTTCCAGACAGGATCTGCCAGCGAGAATCATGTTTGAGCAGCCCTCTGCTTCACATCCCAGCAAATGCAATCCCCGTTTCCTGGGATCCACGGTATCTGTTCCACAGGTCTCCAATACTGGTGACGTTCGTCCTCGCCACAGTGCCCGTTAACACCCTCTCCAATACCCAGCACAAGACCCTGGCTTCTCAGAAATTCACAGACGCCAGATTTCCTCTCTGTGCACCTACAAGTACATATCCTCCTCACCAAGTGGTGAGGACCAGTGACAGAACTGCTACTACAGCTTGCCCCAAGCCCAGTCTCATTCAATTGTAGGCACACACGGGAATTGTGGTGTCCTGATTATAGCACAGCTTCAGAGGAAACACTGAGACCGTCTTCTACATGGCCCTTCACGATAAGCACTCTGCAAATATCGACACTGAAGAAGGGAGTGAAGAAGATGTGTGAGAGGGAGAAGACCAGATAAGACAGTCAGGTCTCAGGGAAGTACAAGGATATGGGTCATGGAGTATATGTTAAAAATATCGTTTTATACATGTTTTATAGTTTCCAAACCACATTCCCCCCTTATCTCAGAATCCTAGCAACAATTTTAAAATTAAAGGAAGGTCCAATTATTTCTCGTCTGTCAACGAGGAAACCCTCAGAGAGGATAGGCAAGGGGCCAGGTCCCAAGCAGGTATCAGGGCTGAGACCTGTTCTTTCTGAGATCTGTTCTTGCCACTCACATGCTGCCAGAGGGAGGGACACAAAAGGCGAGCACAAAGAGACTGCCATAATAAAGAGGAAACTTAAGGTGTTCACTCAGGGTGCCTCCTTGATCTAGGCTCTTTCTTTTTAAAGAAAGGAACACGGCTGGGGAGCCTGGCTGGCTCAGTCAGCAGAGCATGCAGCTGCTGATTGTGAGTTCAAACCCTATGCTAGTTGTAGAGATTACTTAAAAATAAAATCTTAAAAAGAGAAAAAAAAAGGAAAGAAAGAAATTTTAAAAAATTGAATAGGAGCATGTAAAAAATAAAATAAAATAAAAAGGAGCATGCAGCTTACTCCTACATGGACATACTTAATTTGAAAAACCTCAGGCCATCGATGTACTGATAGACTAAGTATATCATCTCCCTATTCTGGTTCCACCCCAAGTGGGGAAAAGGGTGAAAGGAGAAATTGCATTAATTTATGTACGGAACATTTTGCTATGCAGCAAAATGTTTTATGGCAATGACTAAGGATTATTATATTAAGAAAGGTAAACAAAACATTTTCATTTCTTCACAAATTCATTGATTCACGTTTAATATCCTGCATCTAGCTTTTTGGTGTTATGCCAAAAAAGAAAACTTGCTGTCTTCTAGTGCTATTTTAAGAAATCACCCCAGGATATTATCATGCAGCTGACAGTCAAATATGTAACCTGAAAATACTAGAAAAGTATAAATATCCTAGTCTGAACATTCTCGGACCGATTACTGACCTAGAAGACATTCCAAGTGGCATGAAGTGTCAAAAGAGAGAAGTAGGAAAGACAACAACCATGGGCTGAGGCAAACTTCCAGGGTCCTCGATGACGTAGACACCATTATGATACTTAAAGGAACAAAAGAAACTACACGTTCATTTACTTTAAGATGTCTTACCATGAGATTCAAGTCCAGCTCCCTGTGCCAGCCCATTGTCATAGGACTGAAAAAGAAAAACATTGTTCAGTTTAATAGGGAAATGATAATAAGTAAGTCCTCACTATGCTAATTTTTGGTCTCTGGATTGATTTTGGTTTCTCCCTCATATCTCCTAAAATACTCACTTTCCCACAAAGGAGTAGTTGTAGGCATTTTCAAGTATCTGGTCTTGGCTTATTCATCAAGTCAAAGCACTGAATGCATACAGTAGGCACATTCTGAGACAGACTGTTCAAAGATGGCATCTAGATGTTCGATCTCTACCCAATAAAAACCCCAACCCTTATTCTTTTCCTCCTTGCCAGACTATACAAGTTTAAGGAAAATGTAAAGATGCTATGCTAATAAATTATAACAAACCCATGGAACAGGTCTATTTTGAGGCTTGTGGGTAGCCAAGGATAACAGCACCTGCCTAAACGTGGATCTCCCCACATATCCTACACAATCAAAACAGAAGAACAACACAACTATATAAAACTGAAACGTCAGCAAAGCTGGAAGACATGTATGAGCTTTAAATTACCTGTCTATAGAGTAAGAAACCTCCAATCCCAGCAAGCTGCCTCTCCCACTCCTGACACCCCTTTGCAGAGAGCAAGGGAAGTCTGTGGAAAATGAGGAGGAAGCCAATGGTAGGCATGAGATGGATCTAAAGTTCCCACCGGAGGGAGAAGGTCCACCCTAAGAGCGAAACGCCGGCAGTTTTTGTGCAGTTCGGAAGCGCACAAATTCAGGTAGCATTCCTTAGCCAAACAACACAATATAGTTCTAGTTCTGCAAGCATGCCATATTAACTATGAGCAACTGCACAAAGTACCAACCTGCAGCAAGCACCTCAGTTCACAGATCACCACGCAAACGACAGGTGCACGTCACCATCAGTAACCAGTCCCACCTTTTTCAGAGTCTCAGTAACTGGTCACTGCACACAACATTCACTCAGTTCATGCACAGCCAGCAACCTGTATGGCTGTGCTGTCTCTTCCTTTGTCTTAGTAATAAACCCACAGGACGTTCTCTGAAAAGACAGAACTGAAAGAAGACTGGCTACCAAATCAAGAAACGAGAAGCAGCAGCGCTAGAAGTGAAACTGAGCTCAAACACAGAGTTACAGAAAAAAACGGCTGTTCCTGGGAAGGCCCCTGGAGCCCCCTTCACGGAAGAACTCCGTGAAGGCAGGCACCTGCATGAGTGAGGACCGCAGCTGTGACGCAAAGGGCGAAGATGCTGTCAAAGCACTTCATGGGAAAGGAATCCTTGGAGATGTTTCACAACGACGAAAACACAAAGGAGAAAGTGTTGGCAGCTGCTATAAACTTAGGAAGGAGTCTGATCATTTACCGAGACAGAAAAGATGCTCCCTCCCTGTCCTAAGTTACGTAAGGAAACAAGGCAAACACTGCCCAAACTACTTAACAGATACATATACATATATACACACACATATATATACACATATATATGCATTTTTTTTACAAAGAAAACACTTTAACTCTCAATATTTTTAATGTTTTAATAGTACAACATACTAAAGACTGGTGGTACCGCTTCATACTTCTCTGTACACACACTTACGACTCCCAGAGAGTTTGTGATGTGATGGCAAAAGCAGCACAGGCCCCAGAGCACTGGTGATCTCCCCGATGACTCAGATCCTGGGCTGCATGTCAGCCGGCAGGGTCACGGTCCCCATCACCGGCCAGCCCCACCGTGCCAAGCAAGCGCGGCCGTGACTGCATGAGCTCTGGAACAACAGAGCGCAGACCACAGGGAAGGGACTTCAGACGGTGCACTGGTCAGACTGCGTGACTTTGATGAATCAAGTCAACAGAGAAGAGAGACGGGCCCTCCAAAGATCAGGTAATAAAGGACACCAAAGGAGCAACACTCAGAGACATGAGAAACAAGAGAACCTCTCTCCTACCAGACAATCATGAAACACACACTTTCCCCAACATGAAAAAAAAAAAATCAAACCCCACACAAACTCTAAATTTAAAAAATCATGCTTTGTTGTCTGGAAAGAGTATACTCTTAAACAGAAATTTTTCCAAGAAAAAAAAGAACATCCACAAAATGACTAAACAAAGAGACAAGTCTATATAAAGTAACTCGGAAACGAAAACACAGCAAATGGAATGAAAACATCTTGGTGTATGAAAATCTGCCCTCGCCTCCCCAAAATGGCCATAAAGCAGAAGAACACTGAAATACATTAGCCCAGACTCTGCTGCATGTTATCAAGCAAGCACCTGGGAATATGAAAAGGAAACTAAAAGTTAAAAACAGAAAGGATAAACAGTAGGAAGAAATAAATGGAGTTCAATGACTTCAGGAAAGAAATGGAAGAAAATAAGGAATAAGAAAACCAAGGAATAACAGTCTCAAAAGAAAAAACAGTAAGGGACACTGACGACAAGGCAGAAAACAGCCAAGAGACTAAAACTAAGATATAGTAGTAAAAAAGGTCAGAGGGAAAGTGACTGAAATCAAAGACAAGCAGAGAAGACAAGCAGAGAAGAAAGAGCACACACAGAACTGGAGTCCCTATGGGAAAAAGCAAACTAATGGACTGGAGCTTGGAGTTAGCAAACTGGGCTGCAGGCTACAGGTGCCTCTGCCTGGTCCTGTATCATCCTGGAGTAAAGACAATGGCAAAGCTCACTCATAATAAAAGAAATACAAATTAAAAATAAATACACTGAAAGATCATTCTTCACCCACCAGACTGATAAAAATTAAAAAGGATGATGACACGCTGTTTTGGTGAGGTGGTGTGGAAACAGGCACTCTCCTGCACTGGTGGGAACAGAAATTGGTCTGCCCTTTTTGGAGAGAAAATAGTTAACGTCTAGTAAAATTACATATGCATTCACCTTTTGGTCCAGCAAGTACACTGCTAGGAATTCACTCTGAAGATCTCCACAAATACATAAATGCATATGCAGATGGTTATTAACTTCAACATTGTTTGTCTATGGAAAATACATGTTCCATGTACAGAGTAGTTAAAAAAACTAGGTACATGCACACAATGGAGTACTATGAAACTAAGTACTATGAAACTAAGCATCTACGGTGTGCTACCTGGTGAGGAAGAAGGGAAGAGAAACAAAAATGGACATACTTGCTCATCAAGAACAAATACAGGAAGGACAAAGAAAATACTAATGAGACTGGTTCCCTACAGAGTGAACAGAACAAGGTGGCAAATACAGGAGTGAGGAAGGGGGCAAGAGAGAAGGGACAGGAGGTGAGGAGTAACCCATCTTGGAATATCCTTTTCTGTGCAGTTCTGACTTTCAGAACCAAGTCAGTATTTCACATATTAAGTAAACTTTTAAAAATCAACAACATTGGGGCACCCGGGTGGCTCAGTGGGTTAAGCCTCTGCCTTTGATTTAGGTCATGATCCCAGGGTCCTGGGATTGAGTCCCACAACGGGCTCTCTGCTCAGCAGGGAGCCTGCTTCCCACCCCCCCCCACCCCCCCGTCTCTGCCTGCCTCTCTGCCTGCTTGTGATCTCTGTCAAGGAAAAAAAAAAAAAAAAGGGAGAAAACCCCAAAATGGAGCCCAAACACAAACAAACTTAGCTGTATTTTAAATAAAAAAACATAACTATACTAAAGGGGTGGGGGGAATAAAAGAAGTAACTCTAGTTTTTTCTTTTTTTTTTAAGAGTTAATTTTTAAGTAATCTCTGCACCCAACGTGGGGCTCGAACTCACAGCCCGGAGTCAAGAAGGGCAGGCTCTACCCACTGAGCCAGCCAGGAGCCCATTAAAGTACTTCTTAAATATGGTATTTTGACTATATACCCTCAGGTTCAAAACAAATAGAGCCAATGTCTCCTGGATAATGGGAACCAGACTGACTGCTCACTGTCCGAGAAGGGAGTTTTAGAAAGAAAGGAGGAAGATAAAAAAGAACTGTGGTGCTGGACTGAAATTTGAGCAATCAATAGGACTCATGTTTTTTAATGCACACATAGATAAGGAAATAGATAGAGGGGAGAAGGTGCATATCAGGGGTTTCTGTGTACAGACACACGCATACGTACATTTCCTCACTCAGCCTGCTGAAAGAGGGACTAGGAGCCATGATATCCCAACACCCATGAGCACAGCTATCGAGCCCAAATCCTTGTTTCTACACACCATCCTCCAGTAGGAACCAGGCCTCCTTGCCGAAATGACTGAATCCAGGACTACAGCTAGGAAAGTACAAGATCAACCTGGAAAATCTTGAGCCAGAAAGCAAATTGCTTCTCAAAGAATGAAGGGGGTGAAACAAAAAAAAGGCACAAGCGTCTCCTTGAAGGGGCTCGCATTGGCTGAATGTGGGACAACATGGCCATCAGAATAAGTAATGACAGTAACAGGTAACAGCCCACAGGGTAAAACAAGAATCTAGAGTTCTAAGTGATGGAGACAGATGTAAAGAGAAAGCTTTCTCTAAAAGCAGAACTTCAACTGAAAATTAAAAAAGGAATGACAGAGCTGGAAGACCATCAACTGCAGACCACCACCAGTGGATAAAAGTCCGATTCGGACAGGTTATTTAATAGTCTCCAAATCCCTCACCAGAGGATACTGCATAATGACAAGCTGAGAAAAACTCACTTTCGAGAGAAAGACACGGCATACACTGCCTTAACCGGTGATCCATAGTCACCATCGCTGGTAGCGGGGCAAATCGACAGGCTGTATTTCCAAATACGACACACTGAGAAGAACCCAGTTTCACCACTGCAGCAGTCACCCCAAAACACACATCACCCATCCTTCTACTGAACAGAAACCTCCTCTCCCTCTGAAGCTCCTCAAAGGGCCTGTTCTGTCTGCTCCACTGGCCCTCCAAAATTTGGGCTCTTGCAGATCCTACAAAAACTGAGCCCATAATCACACGTTCAGTTAAAAAAATGTCACTCCTCTAAGAACTTAATTTTCATTTTGAAATACTGACTAGTAAAAGTTGAGTTAACAGCCTAAAATAGTCTCATCTATAAAACTACAACTTCAGATTTGGGAAGTAATAAACCTGGGAAGCAACATTTCTATGTCTCGGTTTCATGGGAAAGATGAAAAAGTAGAGCAAGGATAATTCCAGCCGAGACTAACTACTGCCAATGAAAAGATTAAGTTGTATCCTGAAAGAACAGCACTTCTGTTTGATACTTGCCTTAAAATAAACCTTAGGTTAAAAACAAAAAAAGCACACATACAAGTATTAACAAAAAGATCCAAAAATCTATTGTTAGCCCAGTCAATCTTGTTATATTTGGTTCTTGCTCATCAAATGGCTTACTGAACTCCCACCTCACACCAGATATAGAAAGAGTCTCGTCAACATATCGTCATTTTCCATTGCCTGGCCAGGGCTCTGCACTGACTCTGCTAGCCAAGACTATAGACTATCAAACACAGGCCTGTGAGATTTTACGTCTTCTTTTTTTTTTTTTTTTTTTTGCTTTAAGGCTGACCAATCTCTTTCTAGTAAAGCCATCTGTTTCCTTAGATATAATCAAATGACATTTGAATTTTAATGGTCAGTGAAGCAATCTGTCCTTTACAATTAAATGGCCGTTCTGATTAAACAAGGTATCCAAAAAGCAACCTTACTGCCCTTTTTTCCAGATTCTTGGTGGAGGAGAGATGGGACGTGCATTATACTGCGTCCCCATACAACAACAATAATAGCCTAAAATGGTCAATTTATCAACATAACTCACCATACTTCTTCTGATGTAATTGATGGCTTTTTTCATATCCATGCCAGACCAATTGTTGAGCATATAGCAAACACAGGAGGCACAGTATACAAATCGCATATCATTTTCACTGCCTTCAGGGACTGCACAGAAGCTGAAAGGAATAACAGTATGATTTATGATTACATCACACTAAAATTTAGTTTTTATTTCTTTTGTGGAGGGGGGAGGGTTGAGAAACTCTTATTCCTTCACGTGTTTACTCACAGAAAAACCCATGATTAAAACGGGTTTAAAAACCATATACTACTTGTATTAGTCAATAAAGAACAGGACTATTAACTTGAGTAATAGTAAATGATCTCCAAATCACTGTTCCATTTCAAAGTTCTGATTTCTGGGTAGCTTTACACACTGTCAGCTACTCGAAGTTTCTATGTTCCCTATCACAGACAGTTGGGACACACTAGCTTGAGAACTAACGAGGGGAAAAGCACCTAGGACCCACTGGGTAGTAAGAAATCCCCAAACCCAAGTTTTGACATGTGAAATTTCTTCTAAATGTGTATGTAGATAACCACTAATTGACAATATTGTATGGTAATTTTTTTTTTTACCTATTTCATTAGGTTTAGCAAGGTAACAGTCTGAGTCTGCTATCTATTCCTTTATTTATAAACAAGGAAAACGTGGCAGTCATCAATGACTATATGGAAACTTTGAGATACTAGTCACATGCACTAGCTGAGGTAAAGATTCAGTTCTACAGTATTTCCAACTAATGACAATTTATCTTACAAGTCTACATTAGTTTTCCCCTCATCAAGAGCAGTGTTTTCTAAAACCCTCAAAGGAAAACAGAGATACCAGCTGGTGGGAGCGCTGACATAACAATACAGCAGAATTGATCTGCAAAATCTTTTCCCTAGACATTAATCATTACTGCTTTGCCACTTCCTAGATTTGCGGGGAAAAGAAAGTTTCACCTAACTCCTAGGAACTCCAGGAAGATTCCTTAGACATACCATATAAACCACCAACTATTACTAACCAAGTTCTTTTTCTATTCTTTACAAATGTCACTGACACTACCTACACTAGAATATAGCAGTCAATGTTCCTTCCTTTCTCCCCCCAGCCACTGTGTCTTAAGGAACAGAAGTTCAGACTAAATGTATGCTCACTTTGTAATATCCAAGTTTTTCACCCAGAAGGTAAACTGAAGTCCATCCTAATATTAAAACCATTCAACCACTTCTTTATGAATGTATTCACTGTCTCAGGTAAAACAAGAGAACAAACAAGGAGCTCTGCTACTGTGATTTCTTTCTACTGAAATAGGAAAACTTGTATTATTTTCTGATTAGGGATGGAACAGACCGCGAACTTGAAAGGATTCTAAAAGGGTTTATGATAAACTCTAAAGTTCTCATAAAGTATTATACCCATTTTTCAGTTCCATAAAATTTTTCCAAAAAAAAAAGAAAAGGGAAAAAACGGAAGAGTGACCGACCCATACCTGCCATCTTCTAGCTGAAGGGCTCTCAAGCCTGCTAAACAAGCTTCCTTATTTACTCGGCTTAAGTCGTCTCCAAGAATAACTAAGCATGAAAGGCCCGTGTAGGTCATTGCTATGTGGCCACTATCGTAAGGATGAGCTGTTCCAGGATTCTAAATTCAAAATTAACATAATGTTAATTAACTAGTAAACTGAAAACTTCTTTCATTAAGTAATCTGACACTAGTTTCAAGAACTAGTAAAATTAAATGTTTGTACTGACTTATACCAACACCTGACTGAAAAAAAACAAACCTCCATTTTGTAGGTCTCAGGCTTTCCAGGCTACACAATTTTTAAATTTATCCTGCAAACCTCAAGCTTCTTAGAAGCAGTTCTGATACACAAATAAGCCAAAGTATTTGAACTCCGTATGTAGTCAACCGTATTACTTTTAACTTAAGTCTCATGAAGTTAGAAAAGCATACAGTCTTTCAATAAAAAAAGGTTTATAAAAGAACTAAAAATTCTTTTACTGTACAAATCCAATAACAGTAATCACCATATAAAAATATTATAAAACAATACAACTGAAAAACCTTATTCTGCTCTCATTTACAATTAAGTTATTTGAGCTCCTAATAAACATCAGCACTTAGAATAACTGTTACCCTATAGTATGTTGGATTAGTTTCACCGACCTGATTGTTTTAACAAAAGATAACGACAGTTAACAAAGATCTCTTAGGCTATAAAATATGTGGCAAAGTAGGAAATCCTGCAAAGAATCTAGATATTGGCACTGGCAATGATAAAACTGGACATAAAAAGTGTTTATTACACCAAGTAACTTGACGTTCCACCGGATATAAAGCATTTAGAAGATTTTTTTCCTTTAAAGATTTTATTTATTTATTTATTTGACAGACAGAGATCACAAGCAGGCAGAGAGGCAGGCAGAGAGGGTGGGGGGGAAGCAGGTTCCCTGCCGAGCAGAGAGCCCGACTTGGGACTCCATCCAGGACCCTGGGATCACAACCTGAGCCAAACGCAGAGGCCCAACCCACTGAGCCACCCAGGCGCCCCAAGCATTTAGAGTTTTATAATTAATTTCAAATAATCAGCCAAGCCTACGAATCAATTATTTTTAAAAAAAGATTTCACTTGTAAAATTTCATATTATATAACCGTATTTGTCAGCTTAAGAATGTTTTAAGTTTTGGAGCACCAGGGTGGGTCAGTTGGTTAAATGGCAGACTTGATTTGGCTTGCGACACGATCTTAGGGTGGGAGGACTGAGCTCCACGTCAGGCTCCACACTCAGCATGGAGTCTACTTCAGGATTCTCTCTCTTTCTCTGCCCCTCCTCCCCCTTTCTCTCTCCCTCTCTCTCAAATAAATAAATCTTTTTTTTTTTTTTTAAAGATTTTATTTAGGGTGCTGGGTGGCTCAGTCATTAAGTGGCTGCCTTCAGCTCAGGTCATGATCCCAGGGTCCTGGGATCAAGGCCTGCATCGGGCTCCCTGTTCAACAGGAAGCCCGCTTCTCCCTCTCCTGCTCCCCCGCCCCCGCTTGTATTCCCTCTCTCTCTGTCTCTCTCTCTCTGTCAAATAAATAAATAAAATCTTTTAAAAAATTTATTTATTTGAGAGATGGAGAGAGAGAGAGAGAGAGAGAGGCAGAGGCAGAGAAGCAGGCTGCCCTCAGAGCAGGGAGCATGATGCAGGACTTGATCCCAGGCCCCTGGTGATCACAACCTGAGCCAAAGGCAGACGCTTAATGGACTAAGCCACCCAGGCACTCTCAAATAAAGAAAAAAAAAAAAAGAATTTAATTTTTTTTTAAAGGTTTTATCTATTTATTTGACAGAGAGAGAGATCACAAGTAGGCAGAGGGAGAGGGGGAAGCAGGCTCCCCGCTGAGCAGAGAGCCCAATGCAGGGCTCCATCCCAGGACCCTGAGATCATGACCTGAGCCGAAGACAGAGGCCCAACCACTGAGCCACCCAGGCGCCCTTAATTTCTTTTTAAAATTGAAGTACAGCTGACACACAGTGAAGAACATTTTAATTTTGACAGAATACAGCATATTTTAAAATTCATCTCTGTCATAGGTTTCCCTTCTATTTGAGTCTGGGTTCATCAATAACTGCTTCAACTTCTAGAAAAATTGTTTATCATACTAGAAAGCCAAAGTGAAACTTGTACTGTTTCAGTTGAAGCAGACTCCTCTAACCACTATAATAAACGTTAACTTCTACAACCACTGATATGCATCAAATCCTGGCTCTACTACTCATTGGCTCACTTCACTTCCTCCTTCTGGAAAATGGGTATCAGCACCTCCCTCACAAGGTTACTGTGAGAATTTAATAAAATTACCGTCACAGAGATACTAGTTATCCTAATGATGATGCAATTACAAGGCAAATATCCAAAGGGCCACTACTTCTTGGGAGTCATGAACTAGGTTCCTGGAACCACCAGGGAGTGAATCACATTATTCTCCTGCTTGCCCACCCTCTGTGGTTCCTCATGCAACAGATTTGCAAGGTGTTCAATACCTTCTCTAATCGGAACCTACCCCACCCATCTGGCCTTACATAGACGATTCTTTATGTGGTCTCACAAACATATCAAAAAATTTTCATCTTGCTAACCCTTTCATTCCATGTTCCTCCCTAGAGCTCACACTCTGGCACTCCCAGCTGTTCCATTCCACATTTATAATAGCCTGCCTAGAACTCCTACAGCATATTTCAGTTTTGGGTACTTAAACTAAACATCTACCATGTTAAAAGCACTGTGGGGAATCCAAACAGAAATCAAATGTGGAGCTTAACCATAAGGGCAGAAGAAAGGGTCTGATCGAGTAATTACAATACAAAGTAGAATGTAGTAAGTGTCATGAGGGAGATGGAGTAACACCAAGATTCACTTTTTTTTTTTTTTAAGATTTTATTTATTTAACACAGAGTGTGCACAAGCAGGGGAGCAGGAGGGAGAGGGAGAAGCAGGCTTCCCACTGAGCAGAGCCCCATATAGGGCTCAATCCCAGGACCCTGAGATCATGACCTGAGCTGAAGGCAGATGCTTAACTGACTGAGCCACCCAGGTGTCCCAAGATTTATTCTTTTTAATTGTCATCTAATCTTCTGTTAGTTAAATCTGAAGACTGTTTCAATTTTTTTTTTAGGCTCCATGCCCAGTTGGGGCTTGAACTCACACTATGAGATCAAGATTTGCATGCTCTACTAACTCAGCCAGCCAGAGACCCCAGTAACACAAAGATTTAAATAAGGGATTTTTTTCTACAGCAGAAGAGGAGCTTGGTGGGTGGAAAGGAGAGGAGGCTTCCTAGGTAGAGAAAAAGTAAAAGCAAAAAAGCTAAAAGTAAAAGCAAAGTAGAAAAAGAAAATTCTGGGTATCTAGAATATATTGGGTACAACGCATAATTTAGCAGAGAATACAGAATTTGTGAAGGAAAACAATGAGAAAAGTGGGCTGAGAGGATCCAAAAGTGTCTCCCAAAAAGTACTCTATGGCCACCGAAGGTCCTGGGCATCTACCAGTAAGGCAACGGCCTGCAGGTGGGTTTGGTGGTTTCGGAAGAAAAGCTCCTGACACTACTGTGTTTATATACTTTATCAGACAATCTTATGTGCCTCCTCAGATTCCTGCAGACTCTCAGCCAACCACTCTCAGTGACAACTCCTGGGGGGCCAATATGAATCCCCTGGAGTCTCCTGCTCCTTCCACCACTCAAATTCAGATGAGCACAATGTGACATAGAGTGTGACCTGGCCTCCCCAGAAGATGCCAGGGGTCTAGGTGAGTGAGGACCAAAAATGGATGTCAGGAGACTCTGTAAACCAAGACAAAAATGGTTTCTTCTTCAATTTTACTCCTATTAGTTTAAAAATGTCTTGGGGGTGGAGGAGGCAAGAGGAAAGGGACTGGGTTTTAAAAGTAATGTTCTCGGGGTGCCTGGGTGGCTCAATGGTCATGGTCTTAGGGTCCTGGGGATCGAGCCCCACATCGGGCTCTCTGCTCGGCGGGGAGCCTGCTTCCCCTTCTCTCTCTGCCTGCCTCTCTGCCTACTTGTGATCTCTCTGTCAAATAAATAAATAAAATCTTTAAAAAAATAAAAGCAATGTTCTCAAAGCCCTGTTTTATTTCAGCCAGGGCAGGTATACATAAGGTATGGCACCACAGAGCGGTCACAATGAGCACGTGTCATGGCACCCAGATAGCCTGTCCACGAGGAGTAAAGGGAACGCGACCTTCCTCAGGACCGGTATCTGTTGGAAAAGATTACATGTATAGGAAAAAGGGAACATAGTTCACGAATCCTTTGTTTTTAGATTCCCTGCTAAAAGCAATGGACACACATGATTAGAGACATCATGGCAAATTCATCTGACCTTGATGCAGGCATTGGACCTACAGCCTATGACAGAGGAAGAAAGCTGAAGTAGGGCCTCTGTGATATCATGTTGCCTTCTCCCAAATCACTGCTATTTACTCCAGAATTTTGAAACACTGCATGAAAAAAATGGGGAACTGTAGCTACAATGTACGTTAGTAGATAGTATTCAGCTCTACCGAAACATGGAAGCTTGGGTCTATCTGGATAATTTCTCAGTTTTCTTTTGCACTAAATCCACCCACCTCCCTTCTCCTTCCTCCTGACCCAGAGAATAACTCACCTTTGACGGATTGAATGGAATACCCAGGTATGAAGAGCCTCGGAAACCACAGCGATTTAGATTTGATCCTAGAAAATAAAAACATGTACTTATTTAGAATGTACTTTATTTTTGTACTGACTCTAAAGCAGGTCAATTAAACTTTCTTTCAGAAACTGAGCATTTTAGTTCCAAAGCTTTGTCACTGTGTCCATTTTCATCCTAGCTAAATGTTAATGCTCACCATGTCCCAGGGCTGTTCTCTCTTTATGGGAATTTCTTCATTTAATTTTCAAAAAGATTTTTAAGTTTGTTTATTTTTTTTTTTTAAGATTTTATTTATTTGAGAGAGAGAGAGAGAGAATGTGTGCGTGCACCAGCAGGGAGAGAGGCAAAGGGAGAAGGAGAAGTGGGCTTCCCACTGAGCAGGGAGCCCAATGCGGGACTCTATACCCAGACCCTGAGATCATAACCTGAGCCAAAGGCAGACGCTTAACTGAAAGAGCCACTCAGGCATCCCTACTTATTCATTTTAAAGCAATCTATACCCCCAACATAGGGCTCAAACTCACAACCCTGAGATCAAGAATCGCACTCTTCCAACTGAGCCAGCAAGATACCCTTCTTGTTTATTTTTCAAACCAGAGACAAAATAATTATTTCCTACCATGCACCTTTAGTTTACAGCCTCCCTCACTGCATACAAAATGCTTCCATACCTTTCTATACAATCATTTTTCATGTGATCAACATATTCAACCCCATGCTAAAGAACAGAAAGTAGAAGCTCAGAGGTTAAAGGACATGTTCAAGGTAACGCATCAGAATCTGGAATTCTAATTTCCCATCCAGTGTCTTTTTACTTTACTTCACTGCTTCCTTATATGTGAGCAAACTAAAGGTATAAGCTCCTCTAGTTGCAAAAAATATATGTACTTTGTATTTTAGTATGGGATAAACTTTAATTCTGAGTCTAATAACACTTTGCTTTGACATCCTGGCTGGAAATGGACTCAGGCTGGAAACGTGAGTCACATCCATGAAAGGGGAGCCCTGTGCACTGGTGGCAGGAATATAAACTGGTACACCCATTATGGAAAATAGTATAGAGGTTCTTCAAAATACTATAAATAGAACTACCATATGATCCAGCAATCCCCTGGGTATACCTACCCAGCAATACCTACTGGGTATATATCCAAAGGAAACAAGATGACCATCTCGAAGAGATGTCTTGCTGCCCTGTGATCACTGCAACATCATTTATAATAGCCAAGACATGGGAACAACCTAAGCATCCAATGACAGATGAGTGGATAAAAAAAATTTCTCTCTCTCACACACACACAACCAGAATGTCATTCAGCCATAAAAGAGGAAATTCTGCCTTACGTGACATAACAGATGGAACTTGAAGGCATTATGCCACATGACATAGGTCAGAGGAAGAGACGAATACTATAATACTTTATGTTCTCCCTTCTACATGGAATTTAAAAAGGATGAACTCACAGAAACATAGTAGAATAGTGGTGGTCAGGAACTGAGAGAAATGGGGAGATGCTGGTCAAAAGTACAAACGTCTACCTGAGAGACGAGTAAGTTCTGGGGATCTAATGTATACCATGATGACTCTAATTCACAGGACTGGACTATATCCTTGAAAGTTATACAGAGAAACATCAAATGTCACCATACACACACACACACACATACACACACGAGGAAATTCTGTGAGGGGACTGTGGTAATCATTTTGCAATATGTTCATGTATCAAATCATCATGTTATATACCTTACACTTATATGTATGTCAATAATACCTCTACAAAGCTGGGGAAAAAAATAAGAAAACTAAAAAATGAGCAATTAGTTATACCCACAATAAGAAAGTAATTCAGATTTTGATAGCTATTAGGAAATCAGCATGACAGATATAGAGGACAGAAATGTATTATCCACAGAATGTACATGCATTCATTGTTAATAAAAAGTCAAGTAGATTTGGGGTGCCTGGGTGGTACAGTCAGTACAGCGCCTAACTCTTGGTTTCAGCTCAAGTGTGATCTCAGGGTTATGAGCTTGAGCCCCACGTCTGGGTCCGGACTCAGCATGGAGTCTCCTTGTGTTTCTTCTCTCTCCCTCTCCCTCTGCCCTACCCCCTGCACTTTTTCACTCTCTTAGTCTAAAAATAAATAAATCTTAAAAAAAAATCAAGTAGATTTATAAATAGGTTTTGATCTAAGAAACTAGTTTCCTATCTCTTACAACTGGAACATGACTAATTCATAGTAATTGGTTTTCACTCTTCTATTTCTTCAAATCAGGTACTCTACCCAGCTTTATATCTTGAAAGTACTCAGAGTAGCAGCTTAAACATTAATTTCTTGAACAATTTAGGGAACTTTACCCACTAAATTTAAAACTTTCCACTAACTACCTTTCCCTGTTGACAAAAAACGTATTTGAAAAACGGTATTATCTAATATAATGAACAGTTCTCCCATCTTTGCTAAAGGCTTTTAAATGGGTAAGCCACTTAAGACTTGTCAATATATAACAAGAGTATTAAAAAGGCTCAGACTCTGACTGGGTAATGATACATCTGAGAATTTACTCCAGTAACTTCTAATGTAAGAAAGGCCACATGTACAGAAACACCCAATGCAGTATCACACTGGCGAAACCCCGAAGCAAACAGAAGTGCAACAGGTTAAATGCAACACTGTATCTCCTGAAACACTTAGGGAAAACTATGGACCAACAAAGAGAAATGATCAAGAGAAAAAGTAGGACACAAACATTTATGTGATTATGTTTATAATTAAGCAAAGGACACTTATCAATAAACCCAGAAGGGAATAAACAAAATAATACCGGGTGGTATGACAGGAGCGTGAATTCTGTTCTTTGTAGGAGTCATTTTTGCCTTCACAAATTATCACAAACTTACTACCTTGATACCACACCCACTTACTATCGCACCATTCTGTAAGCTCTGAAGTCTGAGACAGGTCCCCAAGGCCAGAGCCCAGCGCTGGTAGGGGCTGCACCCCTACCGGAGGCTCTGGGGAACAATCCCCCTCAAGCTCCTTCAGCTTGTTCAGCAGTCGTGGGACTGAGGGCTCCATGTGTTTGCTCGCCACTGTGGGCTGGGGCCCCATAGCTCCCGGAGGCCACTCTTGCCACTGCCGGCATCTGGGCCCCTGCACAGCAGGGCCTGAAACATAGCTGAAATTCTTCTCGTGCTGAGATTCTCTCTGGCTTCCCCTTCTGCAGCACCTCTCAGACTCTTGGACCTTCCTCTCTTTGAAAGGGCTCATATGATTGTACCAGGCAACCCCCTTTCCCTGTACACGCAACACCTGCAAGCAATCTCCCTATTTTGATGTCAGCTGATTAGTAACCTTAACTTCATCTTCAAAGTCCATAGTGCCTGGTGCCTGAGGGACCAATAAAACTTGAACACCAGTAAGACTTTCACCACATCAGCAATCAGGTTGTTTTGCTTTATCATTCGTGTGTTCACTTTTTTTTAAGTTTTATTTTTGCTTAAGTAATCTCTTAGTTCGAGCCATGTGAGGCTCAAGCTAACATACCCGAGATCAAGCACTGCACGCTTTTCCAACGGAGCCAGCCAGGCTCTCCTGGAGTAGCAGTTCTAATTTGCTGCAAGAACTCTTCCTTTGCACGCACAACATGGCCAACTGGCTCCAGAGGCCTAGCTTTCAGCCTGTCTAGGCTTTTGATATGCCTTCCTCACCAAACTTGATCATTTCTAGCTTATGATTTTGTGTGACAGATGTGCGACTACCCCTTTCGCTTGGACGCTTACATGCCATTGTGGGATTATTAATTGGCCTAATTTCAATATTGTTGTATCTCAGGGATTAAAGAGTCCTGAGGAGAGGGATAAAGGGGAATGGCTGGTCAGTGGAGCAGTCACACCACACACATTTATCAATGAAGTGCACCATCTTATATGCGCATGGTTTATCATGCCCCAAAACAATCAGATTTTATTTATTTATTGAGAGAGCAAGTGTGCACAAACATGAGGGGAAAGGAGGGAGAGGCAGAGGGAGAAGCAGACTCCCTGCTGAGCAGGGAGCCTGACACGGGACTCGATCCCAGACTGTGGGATCATGACCTGAGCTGAAGGCAGACGTTTAACCGACCAAGCCCCGCAGGTGCCCCCAGAAAACTTTATTTAAAATGAAAACGACGTCCTCTATCCCCTTTTTCAAGAGTGTATACTGTCACTGAAAAAATATTCATTAGGCAATCCTTTCTGGTTCTTTTCAAGATTTGCCTGCTATTGTGCTTTCCTTTATAATTCTAGTAAGCTTCCCTATTCATGATAATTAGTAAGTATAATGCACAATTCATTCCAAGTTTACAACTGGATGCCTGTCCACAATAGCCTGAGTTCCCTTGGAGGCTGTTAGACGGCGCCATCTAGTGGTAAACCGGAAGGGTGGGTCTGGGTCCCAAGAGGATCAATTGCATAGTCTGAAAAAGCACACAGGCCTCTTGGGTCCTAACTCAGGCCCACATCAAAACCCTCAGTTAGGGCCTGGATGATCATACATAAGAAGAAAAACAATCCCTGTTTGACAGACAAGTCAGAATCGAGAGCCACTGATGTAGTAAATGTACCCCCTACTATGAGAGCCAGCCTCAAACTAGTTTACCTTGTTACAGGGAAGTCATTTGGACAGCAATGTATCATAAGCACTTAGATATATATTACACAACTCCTAGTTTCACACTGTCAAGAGACCCAGACAAGGTGGGGGGAAAAAACAGTCTAGAGCCTACAAAATGGGTTTGTATACTTATTTTCTAAATTTCACAGATTAGTTTCAGAGTCAGACCTAGGCCAACTAAGGAAAAGGCAGGTGAGAGACTTCCTTTCACAGATAATTAGAGACTTAATAGTTTCATGTAACAAAACAGTAAATGGAGAATTGAGAATTGCAGTTGGACTGTGACAAGATCTGAGGTGTGGCCCACCAGATACACGGTGAGGGACAGCTGGGTACATAATCACTGTGGGCCTATCTTTGCAAAAAAAATCCTTGATCTAGAATTCTTCCAAAACAGATATGCTATGATTTTTGAAATGTGAACATGCTCGGTTAGGCACATGCGACTATACCTACACCTGTAAGTACCGTATTTACAAAAGGCAGCAACGGGACTTAAAATTTTTCATCTACTTAAAAAAAAAGAAAACTCTCACAGGAAAACACACACGCTAAACAGAGCATCTATTATATGGAATCAGTATTGGAAATCTCTAGGAATGGGAATCTCAAAGGACCAGAAAACAGAAAACTGTTCTCTAATAATTTTGCCTCTGGCATTAAGGAGGTTTATTATCATGGACAAATTATTCATTCCTTTGTATCTTAATACCCTCATTTGTAAAATGACAGACTATAATATCCCTTCCTCTGTTCTAGCTCCAATATTCTCTGGCTGTGTCCTTGATGAGAGAAGGGAAAAAACAACTCCCAGCCTGATCCCGTGTGTTTCCTAAACACTTCTGGAGGTTGCTGGGAAGGGCCCCAACCCTCCAATGGTCTGACCACACACTTAAAGTAAGATACCACTGGTGTCTTTACAACCCTGGGGCTAAGTGAAAAACCAGGGTTAACTCTGATTAAATATTCACAATGTACTTAAATGCACACGAGAGAAGTCTTCCCCAAGGACCTATATACTTCACCAGCAAAGCAGCACTAGGGCCTGGAGTCAGAAGCCTGGAATTTCAGCAGACTCTATCCCTTAATAGCTATGTGTGCCCTCAGGCAGGTCTCTCACATTCCTCTTCTGGGGAAGGCAGATTAGGGGAAGCACAAATTTGACAATGTATTTGACAGTGCCTAAAAAATCATAAAATTTTAATTAACGATCCCATCTACTTCCCCCTCCACAAAGATTTTCTGTGTCCTTTCAGAGTTTTCCCCAAATATTGACAGCTAAAGATTATTATCTCTGCAGACGCTGGTATTTATAATTTAACCATATATGAACATTTCCATGTCAGTATATACACAGACCTACCTCGATCACTTTACTACTGCATAGTATTCTCTGTGGACCATAGTTTATTGTTTCTCTTTTGTGAACATTTATTCCCCTACTAACTGGTCAGTGTAATGAACAATGCCAAAACATATCCTACACAGATTTTTGTGCACGTGTTATTAGTTTCTAGAGGTATCAAATTCCTACAAATCTGGAGGATTTCAACAATGGACATTTATTCTCTTGGAGTTCTGGAAACCAGAAGTCCAAAATCAAGGTGCTGGCAGGGCTGGTTCCTTCTGGAGGTTCTGAGGGAGAAACCATTCCACGTTCCATGCTTCTCTCTCTCAGCTGCTGGTGGCTCCAGGGATTAATCCTGGCATTCCTCCATGCAGTATCATCACTCTAACCGCCCCCCCCCCCCATCCTCCGGCCCTTACAGGGCCTTCCCCTTCCCGTCTGGCATCTTCCTCTTCCCTTCTCCTAGAACGCCACCACTCACCAATATGGAGATGCTGACCTTAATTACACCTGCAAAAGCCCTTTTTCCAAGGTCATATTCTGTGATTCTGCGCAGACTGATCCTTTTGGGGCCATTATTCAACCCACTACAACATGCAAGAGAGTATGTCACATGAGATAAAAGATTATACTTGAAAATGCCTCTCAAAGGTTACAATGATTTTCAGTTTCACCAGAATGATATTAGGGTGCTCTTTTGGGACGCCTGGGTGGCTTAGTCAGTTAAGCAGCTGCCTTCAGCTCAGGTCATGATCCCGGCGGATCCTGGGATAGAGTCCCACATAGAGTTCCTTGCTCAAGCGGGGAACCTGCTTCTCCCTCTGCCTCTGCTTGCCTCCCCCGTGCTTGTGCTCGCTCTCTGACAAATAAATAAATAAAATATTTTTTAAAAATGTGTTCTTTCCCTGTATTTCTTGCCAACTTTCAAAACTTCCAGCTAAATTGACAAGTTAAATAAAATATAATGCACCAATTCTTGGAACACTAGAAAAAAAAATAAAATTAAGATGTTAAAAAAAATAATGCACCATTGTTTCTACTGCATTTCTGACTTTTCTAGCTAACCTTGCACTTTCACGTAGTTACTGACTTGAGTTCCTCCTATTCTTAAATTCTGTCATTTTCTAAACAGTGATGTGTCATTTTCCTCTTAGTCGTTAAGAATTCATCACAGTCTGGACATTAATATTCTATTATATATATTGCCACAATTTTCAAGCCCGTCTACTTATTCAACCTTACCTCTTACTACACAACATTTAATACTGTTTATTTAATCAAACTTATGATGTTTTTCTTTTATGGTCCTGGGTTAACATTTCTAGAGTTTTAAATTCCGTAAGATTTTATGTGGTCTCACGAAGCAGGACAAACACAGATCTATGAGTTACAGAAAGCAACTTCTACTTGGTCTGCAAATGCCTTCTAAATGAGAAAATATCTGAAGAGCCAGAGGATCCTTAAATTAGGTGTTCTGAGATGCAATTTCCAGCAAGCAATTCTCGGAACACTAGCCACTCATTCAACTCAACTGCAGACAACTCAATACCACCAACTCCTTTCTGACACTACGGAGAGACAGCATCAGACCACACAGGCTGAGGGGCTCAGTCTGTCAGGACACCAAACCCTCACCCCACCAACTTCAGGCACCAGATGCCAGCCCGGTTAGCTGTGCTCTTCTGACCGATTGGCTATGGACCGTAGGTTCTCATGAATCTCTCTCCGTGGGTACAATTAACTTCCCAGAGCAACTCACAGAACTCAAGTGAAACCTGTTACCTGACAATAAAAGAATGTAACTAAGAAACTGCTAGATGCTTAGGACAAGGCATGGGGAATGGGCGGGGAGCTTCCACTCTGTCCGGGAGCCCCTCTCTCCCGGGACCTCCACGTTTTTGCCAACCCGGAAGCACTCTGAATCCTGTCCCTCTGGGTTTTAACGTAGGCTCCATGACAGAAGCAAGAATGATTACATCACTGGCCACTGGCAACGGCTTCAACCTCTGGGCCCTCCCCCATCCCCTCCCCCAAGATCAGGTGGTGGCACTGATTGTTCCAACCCTCCAATCACTGATTGGCTCCAAGGGCCAACAGCCCTCAATCCTCAGGCACTTTCCAAAAGTTACCTCATGAACATAACAAAAGACGTGTAACACTCTCAAGGCTTAGGAAATGCCAAGGGTTAGGGAACTGTGAGTCAGGAACTGTGACTGAAGACCAAATACACATTTCTTACAAATCACAATATCATGATGCTATAGACCAAATACAGCAAAGAGGAGCAGTTAAGTTAGAATAAATCAAACCTCTTTCTTTCTAAACAAAGCTTTAGCTTACTATTTCCCTAAAGTTCATCTAGGTGAGACATTTATAAATGTTTACTCCAACCAACGAAACGCACGGTTGATTTATAAATATTGGCTCTTAAAAGCCAGGTAAGTGGTGACCATGATAAAAACTGTCATTTTATGGGAGTTTATCTGTTTCTCTTTTCAAGGTTAGAATTTCTAACACCTACAAGTTAAATCAATGTTAAGTATGTTACACTTAGTGTGAACAATAAGGTGTATAAAGCTTGTGTGCATTTAGTTGATTAAGTAACATATAAATTTCAAACATCAATTAAAAAAAAAGAAAAAGAATTTAACTGACCAAAATTCATAAAGTTTAAGAAGCATAAAAAGGACTACAGTGCTAGTAACGGTCCTAAGAAACCATCAGAGAAAGGCTAACGAAACCCGAGAGAAACCACCAGGAGAGAACACCAAAGAGTTCACTGAAAAGATAAGAAGAATGGCTGGGAGTGAAAAATACAGCAAATGTTATGAAACTAAACAAGCAAAAATAACAAATATAAAATAACTGATAAGCAGTCATCCCTGTGGAAGTGAAGAACATAACATGCAGCTACAACAGCAAATCTCCAATTCCAGACAACCGCACAGTGGTTTTCTCAAGAGATTAACAAGTAGACTTTTTAATTTTTTATTTATTTTTATTTTTTAAGTGATCTCTACCCTCAACGTGGGGCTGGAACTCATGACCCTAAGATCAAGAGTAGCAGCCTGAGTCAGCTGGGCACCCCAATGATTAGACTTCTCAAGTGTCAGATCTGAACAGGATGGGAGCGCAGCGTTACAAGGAAAACATGGCGGAATAAAATATGGTAAGAGTTTATGAATTCATACTGAGATTTGCTTGTCTGACACATGTTATGCCAAGTACAACTAACTAGTCACACTAAAAATAAAATGCTAAAAACTCACTCACTGTCTTCTGTGGGAAGGACCTGCAGGGAGTAAATCCACTCTATTATATCATCTTTGTTCACCAGATCTAAGGAATCCAACATATCCAGCCCGGAGAGCGCAAAAAATGCAATTGTCAGCCTAAAAGAAAAAAAACAAAAAACAAAAATGTAAAATTCCATCTCAACTGTCAAAACACTGAAGTCTTTCTGGTTCAGAAAAATAATAAAGTCTTTCTAATTTTAAACTTAATTTCAAACAGTACTCTCATTTTGCAAAACCCAAAAAGCCCTATTTATACTTATAGTTTAATATCAATCAAACCTTTATTTCATTTAGGGGTTAAAAAACCAGTCCCATTCATCTGATGCATACATGGATCATGTATGATTCTTTTTAAATGTATTAAAAAAGAATTCCCTGCACCTAGTTAGTACAACTAAGTTCAAAAGGCTTCAAAATACATAAAATCCCTATTTCCACTTATTTGCCAAGAGCAACTATGCTTACAGTTGGTGCTTAATTCTTAAGGAATGTTAGAATAAATCCATCTGTACTCAAATTTGTTTACAAATAGTGTGACTGGAAAAACCTTAAAATGAATTTTGGGAAATACTACTTTAAAAATACACATGCATTTTAACTCCATTTTCCCAGAGAGCATTCTTTGATGGAATGAGAAACTCTAAGGCAACACACTCCCCTCCAAGAGTGCACACTGAAGAGAAATGTAAACTTTGTTTTCACATAAAAGCTAGAACTTTAGTGATTACTTTTTAAATAAAGAGTTTGTTATATATAATTCTTTTCAGGCTGTGACGAATTCTGTACTGCTGTCTGAGCATAGTTATCTCATTTCCGTATTCTAACAATTCTGATGACTAATATACAAAATTAATATTTTGAATCGTTTGGTCTAAAATCTGGCAACAAAGCCACTGGACACACTCTGTAACCTTTTCAACTAAGATTCCAAAAGAGAAATAAGCCTTAATGCCCTAAGGCATCCACTGTGTGTAATAAATTAAATTCTTTCCCACGCATTTATCAAAAACACTACCAACTTAAGGAAAAATGAGAAAAGTCACTTTTTTCTTTTTTAAGGGTACAATTCTCTTTGATTCCTGGTTGAAAAAGACTGGCATACATTAGATAACAGGAGGAAAAAATCAGGAGAGTAACTCTAACCAAAGCTTAAGGGCAAAAACTAAAACTAATGCAATATTGGTACACTTAAGAACAACAGATTTGGGGAAACTTACATTGCTGAAGATTATTACTGTGTACTAGACACTGATCTAGAAAATTTCTTATATACTCTCTCGATTTAATTCTACAAACCACTGAGAGCCACCAGAATTAGGGAAGTGATTTATCTGAGCAGGATTAAATTAAGGTCAGTGAAACCCCTTCCTGTGCCAGGCTACAGTTCAGAGTTCAGATTACATCATCAAATGAGCTAGAGTGAAATCCTAGGCTGGCTGATTCACAGCCATTTATAACCCAGGCAGGCCCTTCACTAAATCTTTTCTAAGGCCCTTCCTTACCTATAGATGACTACGCCTCGCCTCACCGTTAGTGCACTACCTGCCCACAAGCAATCACTCCTCAAACAGAAAACTGTCATTACTGGTATTTTCCCTGGTTTTGATGAGGGAGGGAGCAGAAGGCAAGCTGAGGACAAAGCAGAAGCTGACACCCTGCAACCTCCCCCCATCCCCTACTGCTGGGTGGGACATGTATGACAGTGTTCCAGGAAATCTCCCATCTTATGTTAATACCTTGTAGAGGGGAAAAGCAACCTTAACAGGACAATGGCAAGGCCTCAAGGCCTCCCGTATCTTGTAGGTCCTCTTTAGCATGTGAAAGTTCTTTCGAAACCATTCTCCTTACCTCCCCCAACCCCACAGCATGTGACCAGCCACCCCTCACAAGCCCCGGCAGCAGCTCTTTCTGCCCACACGTCCTGTCCCCAGGCTTTAATAAGCCACCATTCTGCACCAATGACATCTCAAGAATTCTTTCTTGGTCGTCGGCTCTGGACTCCACCCCACTGAACCTCACCTATACTCTAAAACTTCATCAATTTGACAGGCATTAATGACGACCCCAGCGTCTAAACATGTTGTCACACTACAGGCCTTTTCTCCAGGTCACTGGTTGGCAACCTTCTTCCCCCAGACGACACTGCTCGCTTCCCCTACCCCCAAAAAGGATACTTTAGAAATGGGAAGAACTTCTCTCTGACAGCAGCAAGTCTGAGAATCGCTGCTTTTCATTATCAGTATGTCTCAGGAGGTAAGTCCACCTCACCGTGATACGTGCCTGCATTACTTCATGTAACCCTGCTGGGGAGTTCTCACTGGGGTTCTCGGTTTTGCTGTAAATGGTTACAGTTGGATATAATCAATTAAAATTATCCAGTAATTTAGTTTATTAAAGCATTGTTACAGAAAAACCCAAAAGGAAGACAGAAAAGTGGAGGACAACAAGAGGCTGTTAACAAGACAATCTATGGAGGCTGGATAAATCCAAGATCTTCCTGTCAGTAAAAAATACATGATCAGAAAACATCTAAAGGGCTACAAAAAGAAGCTGGTATTCTTTTCTAAGTTAAGTACTCTCTTAAATTTTTCTAGCTCAAGATCATAAAGTCCAGAGAACGCCAAGTCATTTGCTTGAGTTTGCAAGGCCAGATAACCAATGGAAACTACTCAGGAGCTCTTGAGTCGTAGGGTGGTGGGCTCCACTGGGGTGTTGGTCAAACCTGGCTGCGCATTAGAATCAGCTTAAAAACACACACCTAAAACACCACCAATAAAACACAGAGAGGCCTAGGTCTTACTCTATGATAATGAAATGGAAATTCTAGGTGGAAGTGGAGTCTGGCTACCTGTTATGGGGGGCAGGGGGGGGCTTCCCAGGTGAGGTAACGTGCAGTCAGGCTTTAGAAGCACTGCTCTAGGGGCTCCTAGAGGCTCAGTCAGTTAAGCGTATGGCTTTCTTTCTTTTTTAAAATTTATTTGAGAGAGAGAAGGAGAGAGCACAAGCAGGGGGAACAACAGAGGCAGAGGGAGAAGCAGGCTCCCCATTAAGCAAGGAGCCAGATGCGGGGCTGGATCCCAGGGCTCTGGGATCATACCTGAGCTGAAGGCAGACCCTTAAGCGACTGAGACACCCAGGTGCCCCAAGTGTATGACTTAATCTCAGCTCAGGTCTTAATCTCGGGGTGGTGAGTTTAAGTCCCGTTTGGGCTCCATACTAGGCATGGAGCCTGTTTAAAACAATTAAAAAAAAAAAAAAAGGCTTGCTTTAGAGCAGTGATGCCCCAGGATACATTCTAAAGACATTTTTGGTTGTCCCGAGAGAAGGGTGCCAATGCCAGCTAGCTGATAAGCACTACAATGCACAGGGCAGCACCATTCAACAAAATGTCAACAGTGCGAAGGTTAAGTAACCCTGCTCCAAAGTCCAGTGTTAGCTCCATGTAAGTGTCATATGAATGATCTATTTTTCATTTTATTTGCTTCTAAATATGGATGCAAATACCAGAAATCAAGTCAGATGCTGATAAACAACTTAAAAATCTTGCCTACTTAATTATTAAAGGCTCCCGAGAGTACGCTATTTTCAACTCCTAGCCATGAGTTGACAGGATTAACACTGCTCTAGTGAAAAGCTTATGCTTATGGGGGCGCCTGGGTGGCACAGTGGGTTAAAGCCCCTGCCTTCGGCTCAGGTCATGATCCCGGGATAGAGCCCCGCATCCGGCTCTCTGCTCAGCAGGGAACCTGCTTCCTCCTCTCTCTCTCTCCCTGCCTCTCTGCCTTCTTGTGATCTCCATCTGTCAAATAAATAAATAAAATCTTAAAAAAAAAAAAAGAAAAGAAAAGCTTATGCTTATGAAATGAGGCACCCAGCAGCGGCGGGCAGAACCAAGAAGTTAATTTGGAGCTAATGTCTCGCCTTTCTCTAAGGCCAGGAAAATATTCCTTTCTCACTGCACCAGAGTTCTCAAGCAGTCCTAAAACTCAGAGAGGGAATGGCTCAAGTAAGGCATAAGAAAAAGCAATTTGGGGCTGTGGGCCTCTGAGAGAAATAATGGTGAGAGAAATATGGTGTCCCCGGGAATGCTACTTGGGGTATGGATTGCTGGGAACCCACCTGGGGGTAGGTGTCTAGAGGCGAAATTGTGCGAAGACATATGCCTAAAATCAGGCCAGTGAAGGTATTTCTACGTTAGTTACTTTGGAGAGCATTTGTTTGTTCTCTTGCTTTCTTCTCTTACCTAGAATTGAACTCTAAAACTATAACCTGCAAAAGCAAAGTAAACCAGCTACATCTTCCTGACCCTTCTTTCACTCCGAACAACACATATGAAAACTACATCTTACATGGATGAGGTAGTGAAGTTTGTCTCCTCTAAATAAAGTTGCTGCCCCAGTGAATTGATTCACAGATAAGAGGCATCAATTAAATGATGTCCCCAGAAGATCTCCAACTTTTCATGTTGAAGAATAAAATTTTCAGGCTTAAAAAAGAGCGCAAAAAAAACCCAAAAACAAAAAACTCAAGGATTACATGGGGCGGGGGGTAGGGGACAACCAGTCTGGGCAGTGAAAAAGAATTGAGCAATAGTGATAAATTTCCTGTGCCAATAAAGGAGTAGTGTACCATTAGGCTAGAGCAGGTAAGTGACCATTTGCGAGTACACCGCGAACACTGATGTATAGGCACTGACTAGATTACCAAACTTTGGATCACCTGCTCTGCTCCCTTCTGCCAGTAGTCTCTACTAGCATCTCCAAGTGTCTTTAACACGTGACTGCATTCCTGCCTAGATCTTAGGAGAGGTTATAATGAAATCATAATGCAAAGAATTCTAAAATTATGAACACGCATTTAGAAATAGAAAATATTTAGAAATAGGAACACAGTTGCTCAATAAATTTGCTGGAAATGATAAGAGAGCCTCAGAGGACAGATGGAAATTAATCACGAAGTTAAAATACACAGCACAAACAGCCCCAGTAAACACTCTGGAATGAATGATTTGAAACGCTGCAGGAATGCTAGAATTTTAAGCCTTACCCTTTTCTTTTTTTTAAAGATTTTATTTATTTATTTGACAGACAGAGATCACAAGCAGGCAGAGAGGCAGGCAGAGCGAGAGGAGGAAGCAGGCTCCCTGCTGAGCAGAGAGCCTGATGTGGGGCTTGATCCCAGGACCCTTGGATCATGACCTGAGCCGAAGGCAGAGGCTTTAACCCACTGAGCCACCCAGGGACTCCTAAGCTTTACTCTTTATCCTTAATATTTTTCAGTAGCTGGCTTGACGTAAGTATTTTTAAGTACAGTCACACTTCTTTGGAATTATTTTACATGCAAAATAATTTTTCAATAAGAAATGTTTACCAATTATTCCAACAACAACAAAAAAAGAAATGTTTACCAAACATCTACTACAGACTAGATCGTGACAAAAATGATTAAAACAAGCTTCTTAGCCTTAGCAGGCTAAATTATGGGGAAAAAATAACTAAGTAGCTATATAATAAGCACTCTTAAGGAAATCATCTTCAGGGCACCTGGGTGGTTCAGTTGGTTAAGCGTCTGACTTTTGATTTTCGGGTGGTGAGACAGAGCCTTGCCTCACTTGGTGTTGGGTGTGGAGCTTGCTTAAGATCCTCTCCCTCCCTTCTCCCCTCCACCTTTCCATCCTCTCTCCCCAAGCCACTAGTGCTCTGTCCCCCCAAAAACCCCAAAAACAAAAACAAAAATCTTCCTTTCTAAACCTACTCCTTTTGCCTCTTGTTCTCTAGACCATGGCAGTTCCAATCCCAGAATCCCGGAACTCCTCCTTTTCCCTAAACTCCTTCATTCTATCCCATTCTGCCCCAGCATCTGGCTCCCAGATTCGTGCATACTACAACTGCTCTCGAACTGGTCTTCCTGATTCCGATCTGGTATCACTTACTCTACAACAACCAATCTCAAATTCAACGATCACTCTAAAATGCGTATTTCAGAAGATCCACTAGAATCCACTTCCACCAGAAGATCCACTGCTTGGCAAATTTCCTTCACTTCGGTGCTATGAAATTCAAGTTTCTTGACCTGGCACACAAGGCCTTCTGTAATATGGGCCATGTCTGCCCTCCTGACTAAATTCCTACCACACCTGCCTTACATTTTGAACCACTGCTGGACAAATGATTGCAGTTCCTCTGCTCAACACTCATTATCTACCTTTATCGGCTTGTCCATTTGCCTATAATCCAGCCCCCCAAACTAAACACGTTCTTTAATATTTAACTTCAGGGTTACATCTTCCAACAAGCCATCTCTGAGACATGTCTCTCTTCAGGTTGAGCTAAGGTGCTTCCATAATATCCTGTAAATACCACAATCATTGTGCAAACAAGTTCAAGTGTGGTCAGGGGATCAGCAACACCGGCATCACCTGGGAACCTGTTAGACCTGCAAGACTTTAGACCCCTCCCAGACCTATGCAATCAGAATCGGCGTTTAAACAGGATACCCAGGTGATTTTTACGCACGTTAGAGTTGGGAGGCACTGTGTTATGAATCTGTTTGTACATGTGTTTTTCCTATCAGGCAGTCTCCAACATTAGGGTGCATGAGCACCCTCTGGGATACTGGTCACAATGCACATGGGCAGCCCGTGCAGAGTCTGAGGCAGAACCGGGGAGGGGCCCAGGTACTTGCATTCTTATAAGCATGTGATGATGTCACTGATTTAGAGCCTCCCGCCGTGACCATCACACTTTGAGAAATATACTGTGGGACTGCAACAGATTTCTGATAAGGGAGGGAATGAAAGAGCAGAGCAGTGGCTAGATGGTAGTGAGCCGAGCACTTATAACACAGGCTACACAGGGGAAGGACATGTGAATGGAAAGACTAGGTAGACTGGAATGTCCTGTAAAATAAAAACCAAACATCTAAACCTTCTTTGAGAGCAGCTGGATCTGTAAAAATAACATACACAGAAAATGGTCAGTATTTTGTTCTTCAGTTAAAAAAACCTACTCTAACTCCCGTTACCAAAATACAAATGGCAGTAACAACTTATGACCAAAAACTCTCTAAACCACTCAAATGGGGGGCCTGAGTGGCTCAGTCAGTTAAGCGTCTGCCTTCAGCTCAGGTCCTGATCCCGGGGTCTTGGGATCAAATACCACATCAGGCCCCTTGCTCAGCAGGAAGCCTGCTTCTCCCTCTGCCTGCTGTTCCCCCTGACGTGCTCTCTCTCTCTGACAAATAAAATCTTTAAATAAATAAATATATAAAAATAAACCACTCACGAAAAAGAAACCTGTTAATGCACAAAGCTCACAATCCAAGGTTTAATATTCACATGAGGTAACTAAGAACTACCACCTTTCATAATTTAATATGAAAAAAAGTCACAGGCAAAATAAGTATTTTGTTTTCATAAAGACGTTATTAGAAAAATAAAAATTACTTAGTCCTATTTGTCAAACTAAAAACAAAGGGGGAAATGAAAGTAATTTTGCCAAAATGGTGGGTCAGAAAATAAGTGTCTAAATGTCTAGTCCGTTATCACCCTTCCTAAGAATCTTCTTTGTCCCATCGATCAGTAAGAAGAAAGGCACACCAAAAATCACTGGTTTTGCACTGCATCCCTGTACCCAAACAGCAGGCACTCAACAAATGTCTATGGAATTAAACAGCAATACCAGGTTAAGAACTGTGACTTAGCAAACACATTGTTTTATCTGCAAAGTGGCAACAGCAGAAATTTCACAGTCAGTCACCTTTGCTTAAAAGCTCGGAGCTCCTTTGTAAGCATACAATTATAAACCACAGACACCACAAAAGGACTTAACCCTAAACTAAGAAAAGTAAACCTGACTCAGGAAGACAAAAACTGAAAAACGTTTAAAAAATCACTACAAAAACTGCTATGTGCACATTAGCTTAAATGTGGTTAAGTATGCCATAAGAAAACAAGAAACAAAAAATACTCTACTCAAGTGATAAACATTAGGTGTACAAAGGATATAATTAAATTTCTTAACTAATGCACCATGACCGTATACACTATCATCTACCATATAATGCCTGGTGTAGATCCTAAGATTACACTGAAATTATTAAATCAGTTGTCCAATCAGAAAATTTTTGAAGTTTTACTTATGCTATGGGCACCATTACACAGTTTACCAACATGCATTAGTATAATGGTTTCGTCCATGCTGGAATTTTATTTTATTTTTAAAGATTATTTATTTCTTTCTTTGACAGAGATCTCAAGCAGGCAGAGAGGCATAGAGAAAGGGGGAAGCAGGCTCCCTGCTGAGCAGAGTCCAATTGGGGCTAGATCCCAGGACCCCGAGATCATGACCCAAGCTGAAAGCAGAGGCTTTAACCCACTGAGCCACCAGGTGCCCCTATGCTGGAATTTTAAATAGAACAATCAAACAGTGGCATTTTGAAAATACAACCACAGACCTAAAATGATGGCTACGAGCAAAGTTCAACTGTTTAACAAGCACCGTTAAGATGGAAGATTTCTTTTTATCCAAATGCTTCGAATTCACATAAAGTCAATCCCCATAAAATGTGTGATCTATTAACATCTTTGTTTCATCACATATCCTTCCAATCAATGGAGTTTTGGAAACCTTAATTCAGGTCTAGGATGTGCTCTGCTAGTCAACACCTATGGATAGAGAAAGGAATGTAAATAATGCTTCACTCTTTCTTCAGCAAGAATGTGCCCATTATTCAGGGCTCAGCTCACATTATTCAACAAATTTACTTCTTGCCTCCTTTGTGCAGTACTGCCCAAGAGACTTTCTGGGATGATGGAAATGTTGAAACAGCCACAAAAGCAACTGACCAATGTGGTGACTAAGCACTTGAAATGCAGCAGCTATTGCAAACCGTAAAACTTAATTTTTAATGTGATTTCATTTTAATTAATCCAAATTTAAACAGCCAAATGTGGCTAGTGACTACTAGCAACTCTAGTAGCATACAATTAAACTAGAAAAAAGATCTTTCCTGAAGTTTACAATCCCGTGTGAAAGAAAAATATTAAACAAATAAACCAATAAATATATAATTTCAGGTGGTGACTGGAAGGGGCGGATCTCTTTTGGGAAGGCCTCTCTAAAGAAACCTGGATTAGGTATCCCCCTTCCTACGTGCTCCCACTAACCCTATGCTAACACAGATTAACATACATTAACCCTATGCTGCAAAGACCTCTATGGAAATCACTTGTCTTGTTCCGCTGTACTCCAGCACCTATCATACTGAGTTTCTGGAGCACCAGGCAGAAGTAATCTAAAAAACTCACAAACCTGACCCAGCCATGCAATGTTCAAAATACACCAGAGAATCAGAGTTCAAAAAAATACGGAGAGATTAGAGCAAACCCAATCGGCTCTCTTCGTACCCAGTCCCAGGTAGCGTTGGAGCCTCACTTCAAAACAGCACTGCAGAGCAAGGACCGCCTCCTTTTTCTCATCCCCAGACTTTTACTCCGAATGACTAATTCACAGTTTTTTAGCCGCAGCCAAATCACACTCCTCAGCCAACTCCAACTCACAAGGCTACAGCAAATACACTTTTAACAGGCTGCTTCACGGAACACCGCACCTCATCCGCCAACCTTCTCCTACCCTTAGATTTACAATTCCTGGAAAGTTAATCTCTACTCGAACCTGACAGGCTCTGCGCCGCTCCTATCCATCCAACACCATACGGATATTCCATCAAGAGGGAATGACGTTTTGGAGGGAAGGGTAGCCCTGGAGAGGCTATTAATCTAAAATACGAAGGCAAAGTGATGCGTCTTTTCCCTTCTGTACTCGGAAGTAATGAGGCCAAGTGATTCACAGCCTCGTAGTGGGAATTTACAGGAAGCTCGGAACTGACAGGAAAAATGGTTGGGAAGTGATAAAGGCAGACACCGGAGGTTCCACAAGCCCTCGACTTACTGCTGCCCCAATCCTCCCGCCACAGCCCGGGGGGAATGAGGGTGACTGCAGACCCGCCCGGGAGGAGAAGCCCCTCGCACTGCCGGGTGGGCGGTGGCGCAGGGCCCGCAGGCGCCGGGTCAGCCGGCCGGCTCCGCGGAGCCTTTCTGCTGGGGCCAAGAGCCCCGTGCCCACCCCGCTGACCGTGGCCACCAGTTACCTGCTGGTCTCGAGCGAAGAATAACGCTCGGGCAAAACCTGAAGGCAGCGCTGGAAGAACCGCACGTGCCGGTCTCGCAGGAAATCCAGCCGCTCTCCCTCACCGCTCCCCGCCGGCCGCTCTTCCTCCGTGGCCGCCATGCTGCTGCGGAAGCGACGTCCGCCGCGACCCGGAAGCACTTGGCGCGCGGCGTGAGGGAAGCCCGAGGGGCCACATGGGGCTGGCGCGTGGGGTTGGGCAGTGCGCCCGCCGCGCGCCGGTCTCGTTGAAACGACTCGCTGTTCACAGTCTGAACGCAGCACTTGGTGCCTTCGCATTTCTCTCTATAGCCCACCTTTTCTAGTCTGAGCCCCGCAGGCTTGGAGACCCCTCTCAAGCCTTGTAAAATTCAGCCCACAAATCCACCAATCCCTCCAGAACTTTGATCCTCGTTCGGAATTTGGAAATGCAAGATCAAAAGCTTCTAGTTCGCTTTAAGACGATCGCGGCCCTAAAGGATGGTATAGATGAAAATGGATGGATCAGAATAAATCCTTTCTGCAAGTCCCCAGCTTTCAGCTGAATTGATAGGGAGGCTAGATCTTCAAATCAAGCTGTGAAGATAAATGTTTATTAAAAATTACGGACGCTTCCTGAGCTCAGAGACGTTCCTAGTCCTCTCTAAGATACCAGCAATCATACACACACACACACACACACACACACACACGAATAATAACAAATATAAATATATAAACACACACACATATACACAATTTACATTTATATTTCTATGTGTGACTGCATCATTTTCTTTTGCAAGATTTTACTCTTAATGTTGAGTCTGTGTTCATCTAGCATCGTTGTCCATCAATTTGCCATGGCAAACAAGCTCAAATGTTCTCCAACTACCCCTATATTAAAATGAAATAGCATGCTTCTAGCAATTTTTTTTCTTTAAGTTGGAACTTAATTTGCTTCAACCATATATTATTCCCTTTTAAAGGTCATGAGGCAGTCGGAGGGGGGAAAAATCCACCAAAAGATCAGGCTCAAACCTAAGTTCTCTATAGTCGGCTAAGCTAAGTTTGAGTATAATTTTAATTGTTACCTTTTTAGAAAAATCTATTTAAAATACATGCTGTGTGGGCTGCAGTTATCTTCTCCTTATTCAATAACCCAAAGCGCCTAATTTTAGGTACCAGTTACTACTTATTCACAGGTATTCCTGTATGTCTGAAACAAATACGGCATTACCAATGGGCTGGGTATAAGCCAAGGGCTGTTCTTGGGCTTCCTTACAAATAGGGAGGCCACGTTCCTTGTTTTTCAGGTATGCCTCATCTAGAGGAGTTTTCATTGTCATTACAGTTAAGATCTTTCTCTCTCCCTTACACACACGCACCACCGAATGTTTGAGAATGTTGAAAGTGGGGTCATATCACACACATTTAATTTACTACAAACAATGCAGTCGATACATGCTCAGAAAGGCAATCCTGTTCAACTGGGCCACCTAAAGAGAACACAGATAATTTTCCTCTGAGTCTCAGCTCAGGAACCAGCAATCTAATCCAAATTCCATGATGGACTCACTGAGAGATAATATGCCTCCTAGGTAAGCAAAAGTGGGTGACTTTGACCACACAAGATTGTTGACAGAGGCATGACAGAAGCCAACCCCCATGCAAAGTGCCACTCTACGTTACTAGGTAAGAAGTGTAAATAACTCAGGTTTTCAACATATAGGCATGATAAGACATCTATATAATTAAACATTATTTAGCCATTAAACAATAATGTTTGAATTCTATAGAAACATAGGAAAGTATGTATAACTTAGTATAGTAAATAAAACATACTCTATGACTGTAGCTACTTTAAAATATGTAGGTATGTTTTTGGAAAAAGTTAGCATGGAGTGATGGAATTAAGGGTGCTTTATTAACATTTTCCCTTTAGGGTTTTTTTTTCCTAAAGTTCTTACTCAGATCCTTTTTATTTATTTTTTATTTTTTTATTTTTTAAAGATTTTATTTATTTATTTGACAGAGAGAGATCACAAGTAGGCAGAGAGGCAGGCAGAGAGAGGGAGGGGGGAAGCAGGCTCCCCACTGAGCAGAGAGCCTGATGCGGGGCTCGATCCCAACACCCTGAGATCGTGACCTGAGCCGAAGGCAGAGGCTTTAACCCCCTGAGCCACCCTGGTGCCCCTCAGATCCTTTTTAAACCAGTAAATGAAATGTTTATTTATCTCTTCTCTGAGCCTACAACTGAAGATACTATTAATTATGCTCATTCTATACCTTTTATACATCCCTCATTTGTTTTAGATTCAGTTAGAAGGACTGGTTTTGTCAAAGAAAATTCCATACTTTTATTAAGAAACAAACCAAAAAAAAAAAAATAACAGACAAAAAGCCAAAAATCACACTACCCAGTATGCTTACCTTTGATGCAGGAAATGGAAAGCTACCTTTGTGTGCAACAAAAAGGAGTGTTCAAAAGCCGTATATAAGAAGGCTTTCTTTTGTGTATCTTATAGTATAGTAGTTCCATTCTGTGTTTAAAATCTGTTGTCCAATATTGTGTCTCTAAACTGCCTCCAACCATTTAAAAACAAAGTTAAAGAGAACAAGGGCTACAAATAAAACAGGCATTCCTGATTAAGGATATTTTATGTTATTTCTCTCATTTTGCACCAATAATTGTGTAATCAAATTCAGTTTCCAAAATTTGGAAGCCATCAACTTTGACAATTAACTGTGAAATAAGTAAAGGTTACTACTAACAGTTTACTAACAGTAAACTTCTGAGTCATTTGACCTAGATGTTTCAAGTTATAAATTAAAGATATTCTAAGATAAAATATAAAAAACACAAGTTCTTTCATATTTATTATGTATATGATACCTTTCCTATAAGATGGGGACTGATTAAAGTTAGGAACTAAGATTTTATAATATGAGAAGTTGAGTTAAATTGTGTTTTCACGTATAAAAGTTTGGAAATTTTAAAGTTGCCTCTTTTGACCAAATATTCTGAGCCAAACAGAAGCAGTAAAGAAAACTGCACCAGCCAGAAGATGTGAAAGACTCAAAGGCTTTATAAATGTGTGACATCCAGAAAGGCTAATGGGAAATCTGGCATAGCCAAAGGAAACCAAAAAGATGTCGATAATATAAATAATAGGGTATTTCGAGGTGAGGCATATTTTTAAAATAAATATTCTCTATATAAAACAAAGCATGCTTCCAACAAATACAAAATATTTATTACACAAAAATGTAGCAACTGACAAACTACCAATTTGTTAAACTTAGAAAAGTACTGACTTATTTCCCCCCAGAAAGGAAAATCTTTACATTTCTGTTCCTTGAGCTCATTCACCTCTAAGTTATAAATGTTACAAAATTTTTGTTTAAAAAAAAAAAAAGATACTCTATGATTGACCCAATTTATTTTGCTATGCCATGACAAAAACAAAATATCTTTGAAATGTTCTCAGAATTTAAATGAAATCATGTGTGTAACATACACTTATTCAAATAACGTTTACGTCAATAATAGGCCAACATACACATTAAATACCCACTGAGTATAGACGAGCTCCAACAGCGCCGCAGGGAACTCAGTACCTGTGCGTTCACAAACAACAGGGTTACCAATCTGACTGGGGCTAGTACTACTTAAAGAACATGGGCACTGACTCTCTCCTGGTCTGAACATGCTGACACTTTCATCAACTTAATACCAACTTCATTATCTCATATTCTTTTCTCAAGTCCTTGTCTCCAGGTCGGAATAGCCCTAGGGAGAAGAAGAAGGGCAATTATAAATACAAAAGGAATTTTTTAGAAATCCTAACTAATTAAATTCTATGTTGGACTCACTGAGAGGTAATATACTACGCCTCCTAGATAAGTAAAATGTTTTTCTGGGTGACTTAAATGCCACTCTATGTTATTAGGTAAGAAGTGTAAATAGCTCAAGTTTTCAATGCATGGGAATGATAGAACATCTATGTAACTGAACATTATTTAGCAACTTTTATCAACTTTTTAACTGTAAAATAGAGCATACAAATAGAAACTGTCTAAAATAGAAACATGTAGTTATGAAGTTATTGTAAAGTGGACACCCACTTTAACTCCTTTTTACCTGTGTGGGATATGCAAAAGTGGCCCGGAGCCTGTGGGTCCCGTCTTCTTGGTCCGTTCCTCCCAACCTTTGGTAGGTCTGTAAAGCCTAGAGGGATCCCTACCAACGTTGTTTTCAACCTGTAATGAGAAAGAAAATGAGTGCCAGTTAACATTATATGTGCTATTAAGTTTGGGCTAGTGAGTGAGATCTTTAGTAACAACAGCAAGCAGTTACAAGAAACACCCTTGAAATTTGCTAAACAAATAAAACTGTTAATAACCTTTTTGGCAAACTTCCGATTGTGCTCCTAGAGCTAACATAAAATCTGGACTCCATTAATCTATTAATAAACTGTTTAATTTAGTTTCTTTTTTTCTAGTTCAATTATTGTATTCTGCTTCCACTGTTGTTCTATTTTTTGTTTCTATTCTGAGGGAAATGTAATGCCTCCAAGGGTGATTGTGGGATAGCAAGACAATGAATTTAGGATAAATAACCACCAGGAAAATCCTTCGTTTCCAGGAGAGTCACCAACATCTGTAGTCCGTGTACTCCCAGGGAGATTAAGCAATGCTCCTAGCAACTATAGGTCTAAAACAGAGGCACGTATGAAAAAAAAATGAAAAACAGAATGAAGAGTAAGAAGAGAAAATTAATTCAGGGTAAAAGAAAATAAGGTGCTTAGAATGTGAAATGGCAGAATCCCAACAGTTGCTTAAGTTGTGCTAAGCTGTGCTTTGTAATATGTAAATCCTTTAAGTACGAAATCTAGAGGAAGCGATACAGAAATAGAGTTCTGGATATAAAGAAAATGGATTTCATGCTTGCCTCCTTACCAATCAAGGAGTTAGGATAATAACAATAAAAATAAATCTTAGCACACAGCACCTTTTCTTTTAATTTTGCCAGTTTTCTTTGTTTTTCTGCCTTTTCATCTTCCTTTAACTGTCGATCTAGAATTTTCAATTCAAGTTTATGTAAATCCTAAAAAAAAAAATACACCAACAATAGAGGGTAACATTAAGAAAATAAAATTCATTAGAATTTATTTCAAAGGTCAGTAGCTTGCAAGAAAAATTAAATTACCCTAAATATCAATACTTCAATATCAACCTTTTCCAACAAAGGCTAAGAGCTGTCTTTATCCTGAATATAAATGTAACACATGCCCATCCTTTCTGAATCGCTTTCTTTAGCTGTTTTATTTTATAGTTCAATCTAAAACTCCTTTTCTTTGATAGTTGAGCTAAGCCCATTTTCACTTTTCAATACAGATATATCTGGTTTTAGATCTCTCACATATGTTCTATTTTACAGGATTTCTTGTTTTTTTCTTGGTCTTTTATTATGTGGCCTGCTTGCCTTTTTTTGGTGGGCAGTGGGGAGTATGCATGGGATCTTTTGTTATTTAGGAAGATTTTCACGTATGGACCAAGGGAAATTCCATTAATGTGGTTTTGTCTATGATTTTTCTTTGCATTTCCCTTATTTTTTGCTTCATGACAGCTGCGTCTATGTCTTTTGACGCACATAACAATTCATAAGAATTATTTCATAACAGTTCTATCTCATTTTTTAAAAGAGTATTTATTTGGCAGAGAGAGAGAGCGAGCGAACACAGCAGGGGGAGCAGGAGACTCCCCGCTGAGCAGGCAGCCAACCACTGGGGCTGGAACCCAACACGGGGCTCGATCCCAGGACCCTGGGATCATGACCTGAGCTGAAGGCAGACGCTAAACCCACTGAGCCATTCAGGCACCCCCAGTTATATCTCATTTGAACCCTTTTTCATTTTAAAGTATCCTTCTTGGGGTACCTGGGATAAGCACCCCACATTAAGTTGGGGTTAAGTTGGTTAAGCACCTGCCTCCTGGTTTCAGGCCATGATCTCAGGGTCATGAGATCGAGCCCCACCCTGGGCTCCAGGCCCAGCAAGGAGTCTGCTGGGGCTTCTCCCTCGGCCAGCCCCTCCCTGCCTGTCCTGCGTGCTGCATGTGCCCTCTCTCTCTCTCTCTCTCTCTCTAATAAACACATCTTGAAAAAATAAAGAATTTTCCTTATCTTTTTAAATACTTTTTGGACTGAATTCCACTTTAATAGTAAAACTGTACTCTTTCTTCGATTAGCATTTTTCTTGTGTATGTTTTTTATTTTCCCCTACCTCTCAGCAGTTACCTTGATTCCATTAAGTACACACTGAGTTTCTACACCATACTAGACCTGAGGGTACACGGATGAACCAAAAGGACGAGACCTCTGCTCTCATGGAGCTTTCATGACGGTGGGGAGACGGACAGTGAACAAGGGAGCGCATCACCAGTGGGCGCAGGGCCAGCAGGTCTGGCAGAGAGCACAGCCCATGTGTGGCCTGACCCGTGACTACCTTTCCAGCGTCCTCCCCGGCTGCTTCCCAGCTCCTGTCTGGTGCCCTGAGATCGCTGCGGTTCTTACAGGTTCCCCCCAAACCACACTGCTACCCTTCATGCTGTTCCCTCTGCCCTTCATGCTGTTCCCTCTGCCAGGAAGGATCCCCGCCTTTCTTCTCCTTCAAGACTGCACCCCAGCATCACCTCTGTCTGACCCCCACAGCTCTGGAACACTTCCCTCGCTGCTTGCCTGCCTCCTGAAGTCCCCGGCGAACCCCCCCATCACCCCACTTCTGCGCGGTCTCACATCTGTCTTTCCCTGGGGGCGGGACAACCCACTAGGATTCAGGGAGCATGGCTTCCTCACTTTCACCACATGAACGCCGGGTACGGGCCCGTTTTGGCGGACCTCAGTCTGGAGCGGGACACCCCCACGTGGGGCCCTGAAGGCGGACCCAGGAACCATTACTGACTCACTCGTTCTTGAAACCTGGAGATCTCCTCGGCAGCCGTTTTCCTCTTTTCTGCCTTTTCTGCCTTTTCCCTCGTCTCCTTCTCAAGCCTCAGAAATTCTTCCTGCTCTTTCTTCTGCTGGGCGTAACTCTCCAGGAGCAATTTCAGTTTAAACTGGCGTTGCCGCGCTTTCTGCTGCTTCTTCTCTTTCTCTTCCTCTTCTCTCACCTGGGAGGCGCGTCTCACGGACCTTTCTAGACTTTTCTGCTTCTTCCACGCTTCCACGGCCAGCTTCTGCTTCTTCCTTTGCTCCTCTTTTCGCTTCTGATGATCTTCGTTTTTACTGTGGAAGAGCAGAGATATGTTCTCCGCCTTTTCCTTTAACTTGAGAATTTCCTCCTTCTTTTGCTGCTTTTTGGTTTTCCAATTCTGAATAGACTGATTAAAAAAAAGAGAGAGAGACAGGAAGAGAAAAACATTTTTAATAACCAAGAGCACTTGAAAAGGCAACCCCAAATCCATCTTTCTAGAAAGAACATTGCTTGCAGGAGGCTGGTTGCTTAGGTTTTAAAGCATTTTTTTTTTCCTGAACCAATGCAATTTTTTTCTACTTCATTTAAAAAAAAAAAATCATGTATCTTTTAAACACTGAAGAGTGGTTTGTTCTTTTGGCCTTCCCCTTCCTCTCTTAGTTCTCAGGTTCACAAGGACGGCACCTCGTCAAGTAGCTTCCTCTCCTTTACCCTCTTCGTTTGCGTTCGTGGGGAACATCTCTTTCTTCTGATCATCTCACTCTGCTTCCAAACCGTCTGTCCAGGCTTAGAATGGTGACCTCTTCCTCTGGTCAAATATCAAAAGAGGAATTAAAAGTGGGCGGCTTGGGAGCATGGGGTCTGAAGCCAGCTGTCTGAGACCAAATCCTGGCCCCGCCATTTAGTAGGTGTGCACTTGGATGTGTCACGGAACCTCTCTGACCTCCCTCTGCGTATCAGTAAAAGCGGTGGGGGAGTACCTCTCAAACAGGGCTGCTATGAAGATTCAGTGAGTCAGTGCCTGGCACATAACGATTCACGAGTGTGAAAAAAAGAAAAGTAAAATTGCTGTACTGCACTTGTGAGTATATAAATATTATTTAAAATTCTAGCAGCCTGCTAGCAGCCATAAAGGAGACGTCTCCTGAAACACTCTCCCCTCTAGTCAGGAAAATGTTTTTTCATCTTTTCTCATGGTGCAGCGTACACTCATGAAAGAAATCCCCATGGCACGTGCACTGTACACAAGGCAGTGGGAGAGGAGCCACAGATAATTAAAACACCACCAAGCACCTTCTAGAAGAGTCTCTCAGAGTGCAGGTCCTCAAAAATACCGAGAATTCATGCCAGAATGTAAATCAACGCACTGCTTCCTTTAGTGAGGAAGCACACAGGGTGCTTACTGAGTACCTGATTCTGGCACAATTTATCCTACTGGAAACCAGCAACAGTTCACAAAGTGACATCCAGTCTGCGGGCGACGTTTGAGTAGCACAGCTCGGGGTGAGATAAGATACATGCCAAAACACTAGCATATAGAATGCGCCCTAGCACATCATTAAAGAGGTATAAACAAGGTATAAACAAGGGGCGCCTGGGTGGCTCAGTCGGTTAAGCACCCGACTATTAATTTCAGCTCGGGTCATGATCTGAGGGTTGTGGGATCAAGCCCCAGATCGGGCTCAGCGCTGGGTACAGCGCCTGCTTGAGATTCTCTCTCTCCCTCTCCCTCGGCCCTCCCCCCAACCCTTGCTCACACTCATTCTCTAAAAAAAAAAAAAAAGTATACGCAAGACGTCTGTGAATTCTGAGGAACTTCTGTGTCTGAGTGGGCAAACAGGAAGTAGCTTCTGATCTGGGCAGATTTTGATGGGCTGGTATTGGAGGGGAAAGAAAGAATGGAGGCTCTAAAAAGACAGAACAAGACAAGCAAGGATGCTCGGGCCAGAAAGTTCAGAGCACGTCTGAAAGTCACTATCTTCAGTTGGGCAAAACACAGGGCATGTTAAAGGAAGTCCGAGATAAAAATGGAAAATTTCCTACCCATCATCTTTTTTTTTTTTTAGAAGATTTTATTTTTAAGTAATCTCTACACCCAACGTGGGGCTCGAACTCTCAACCCTGAGATGCTGAGTTGAACGCTTCACCCACGGAGCCAGCCAGGCGTCCCTCCTACTCATCACCTTAAACTCTGTAGAGTTAAAACTACAGTCGCAATGCTTTCCCCCAAACTTCCCTCTTCTCCTCCAACATGTCCTACTTCAGTGAACGACCCTCAACCTGACTCAACCACACTCCTACATTCAATCAAGAGTCAAATATCAGGAAACAGACTGCGGAGAAGAGGGAGCTAGAATCCAGGTGGTTCACCTTTATTGCAAGAAGCACTGTTCCTGCCCCTTTTCCCCAGAGAGGTGGCTCTCAAGCTTGAGCTCTTAATGGACTAACCCAGTGGCGTCGTGAGAACACACCCGGAGCTCAGATTAGGTCTGGGGTTGGGGCCCGGAAAGTTCTAATAAGTCCCCAGGTGATGTTGACTTTGCTGGTCCAGGGACCCCATGTTTTCAGCATCCTGGAAAAAAGCCCAAATAATTCTTAACAGCTCATTATTTTGAGTTTTTAAAAATGACTTGTTTCCAGGGCCTTGGGTGGCTCAGTCGGTTAAGCATCTGACTCGTGATTTCGGTGCAGGTCATGGTCTCAGGGTCATGAGATTGAACCCAGTGATAGGCTCCCTGCTGGATGTGGAGCCTGCTTAAGATTCTCTCTCTTCCTCTCCCTCTGCCCCTCCTCCCCTCACCGTCCCCCTGGCATGATCTCAAATGTGCACACTCTCAATCTCTCTCTCAAAAAAAAAAAAAGACTTATTTAAAAGAATTTTCTTAAAGTCCCAAATGCCAATTTTCCTATCCTCAACTTATTTCACAGGGAAAAAAATAACACACAAACCCTAGTTATTTCCTCTAAAATTTTAAATTAAACCTGGAATCCACATTTCTTCAATGCTCCTTAGGTACATCATGTGTTGAACAATCATACTTTTGCTGTCAAACCAAACCAGCTGATGTTTATTGCAGCAGAAGTCTACAAGAGGGACTCGGACTCAGACTCAAGACTATCTAAACCCACAGGACCCCACCAGGGGCAATTCTTGCGCTGCAGGGGGCACTGGGCCATGTCTGGAGACATCGTTGATGATCACAATGATCACAACTAAGGGGGTGTTACTGCACCTTGAAGGTCAAGGCTAGGGACACTGCTAACCATCTACAGCACACAGGACAGCAAAGTCTCCAACCCAAATAGTCCACGGTGCCAAGGCTGAGAAGTCCTGATTTAAACCAAAGCCAAAATAATATCATTGTGAAAATGGAACCTGTAAGGTATCTGCTACCAGTAATAGTTACTCTTTCCCCTGGGGTAGCCAACATCTTGAGTCTTTTAAAATAAACAATGAGGCTTAAGTGCCAAAACTCCAAGAACTGTTAAGAATCAAAGAGTCTTTCCCTACTGCCTCTTTATTTTCTCTTGAAAACAGCCGGGCCTCGGTGGGAAGATGACTTTTACCAAAAGCCTAAGTAGCTCTGGATTTCCCACATTTCAGGAGGACACGGAGGGTTCTGCCCACCCTCAGAAGGTCTGTGGCCTGCTGTTGTATTTCTCAGGGCCTGAGACGCTCAGCTGGAGCTCTACCAGTTGGGTAAAATTACTTAACTTCTCATTGCCTCTGTTTCTCTTTTATTGGACAGTGGGGTGGGGGACTATAAACACACTTCCCAAGTGGGTGTAAAGTTAATGATCCGTGTTAAAGAGTCTAACACAGTGCCTGGAAGACAGAAACATACAGCAAGTAATAGCTATTGTCATGATTATTACCTCTTTTTTTCTTTCTTCCAGGGCCAGAAATTTTTGATACCATTTCTCGTGCTGCTGAACTTCCTCCTGCGTTCTTCCAGGAAGGTTTTCTAGAACTTCTCCCATGAACGCTGGCTTCCCTTTATGTTTGTTTCTCACCTTCACAAAGTTCTGGTGGTCATAGTCATCCCAGCCCCCCTGTCGCCCGCCTGTTTGCTGAAGGAATTTTTCGAAATCTACCACTTCTTCTGGAAGAGTGCTTGGCATTTCTCTGTCTACAGGAAGCTTGCCTGGCATGGCTCTGAGGGCCGCCTCAGCTCCTGAGCTTCCCAAAGCCCACATGTCGATTTTTCTGGATATGGCGCTCAACTCATTACTGGTGGTTTTCTCTTCTTTCAGAAGGTCTTCATATCTAAAATTTTAAAGGTAAACTTTGACTAATAAGCCACAAACCAATCCAAATGGACCTTGCCTCCCCCTCTTCAAATTTCATTATTCCCAACTCTTTTCATGTCATCTTCTTGAATTAAAATTATTTACATTATAAATCTAAGCCGTAAAAGAGTTTCCTCAGAGGGGGAAAAAACATCTTTCAAATCCTTATTTGGGTTTTCTATCTTGTCCAAATATAAATGAAAATTCACGTGAAACATGAAAAGCAATCTAAAACCCAAAACAAAGGAAGAGAGATGTTATATTGCTCTTGTGTATAATACTAAATACAGAACAAAAAAAAATGCCTTGTGTACAACAACCTACTGGAGAGGTAATAAAAGATAAAGGTCCATAATCTTATATCAAAAGGAATTTAAAACATACATCAACCTCTGTTCTTCCTTAAAAGTGTTAATCGCATTTTCAATTTCTTCCATCATTTCTCTGAGCTTTTCAACAACTGTAAAAAACAAACAAACAAACAAACAAACATGGAAAGACTTTTATGTTGTATTTTAGTAGGACTAAGAATAAAATGTTAGGAGAAAATGGAATGTTGCCTTAATTTTGAAACATTTCTAAACCTAAAGGATAACACAGTTGTGCTTTCATAAAGCTAATGTTTATGCCTGCTGTATTTTTCCCAATTATAGATTTATTCCTGTGCACACGTATAATTAAACTGTACTATCATTATTTTTCACACAGAAATGTCTACTACTACACATACTGCCTTGTGACAGCAGTTTTCATTTAACAAAATGGGGTTAAATACATGTGGTTAGGTTCCCATGTCAATATACATATGTCCCCCCTCATTCTTTTTTCATGCTATCTCGATGTCTACATTTACCCTAAGTCTTTTCATTAACTCTCCAAGTGATGAACCTTTCGGTAGATACAATGCTGGGGCGAATACTTTTGTGTAGTGATCCTGTACACTCAAGTGTTCTTAGACAACAACTGAAAAATGTGAATGCCACACCAAAAAGTATGCATGCTTTACGGTAGGATCAATGATGGCGCACTGTTCTGCTGGGGAGCTCTACACCACTTATGGCTCCTGAGCGCCCCCTTCCTGTGCACCGTGGACCATTTCCAAAAGGAAAGGCGAAATGGGTCGGGACTGATTTCACTGACATTTTTGTGATCATTAATGAGCCTGAGCAGTTTCTTCATGTGCGTTTTGTATTTCTTTTGCTATAAACAAGCCCCTGATAATCTTCACCCATTTCCCCATTAGGTTATTTAATCTTTGTTGCTCCAATCTTGTTGGCACTTTTTGTATGTTATGGACATTAGTTTTTTAAGTTACATATGTATTGTTGATATTTTCCTAATTTGTTTGTCAACTTTATGGTTCCGGGATTTTTTGTGTGTGTATGAAGGAGGCAGTTATGTCTACTTTTGGCTCTATGGCTTCTGATCATCACTCTTAGAAACTAGAATACAACTGTAAAAATATGCTCTCTTGTTCTTTTCTACAATTTTTATGGCTTCATGTATTACTTTAGTAAATAATAATTAGCATAGTCATAGTTACCATTTTTTAGTGCCTCCTAGGTTATAAACACTGGGTAAGTGCTTCATATGCATTGTCTCACTTTATCTCCCCAAGAATCCTGAGGTAGGTCCTATAATTATCTCCGTTTTTACAGCTAAGGAAATAAAAGCTCAGAGAGTTCAAGTCATTTGCCTAAAAGCATATAAGTAGTAAGTGATTTGATCCTTCAGGAATGAATGCTGGGGGGTGCCTGGGTGGCTTAGTCAGTCAAGAATTTGCCTTCGGCTCTGGCCATGATCCTGGGGTCCTGGGATCGGGTCCCACATCGGGTTCCTTGCTGAGTGCAGAAAGCCTGCTTCTCCCTCTCACTCTACCCCTGCTTGTGTTCCCTCTCTCACTGTGTCTCTCCCTGTCAAATAAATAAATAAAATCTTAAAAAAAAAAAAAAGGAATGAATGTTGGCGTACTCAGGCAGGTAAGGATGCTATTTCATTTGTTTCCAAATGGCTAGCATTTGTCCCAACACTATTAAGCTTTTCCTTCTATATTTGAAATGCAATTATTTGAAAGGCGATTATTTCAAAAAGCAAATGGTGGGAAAAACACTAGGCTAGGAATCAGGAAATTGGTCCTTTTCCTCTTCAGTAGCTGAACCTGAACGCCTCCACACCAGAGTTTCCATCCTGCACGTGACACTATGATCTGTTCTATCCACTTCCTAACTTGGGGGATGCGACAGCATTTTAAAGGTAAAGAACTACATAAATACCACCTGTCACGGTTAATTATCCAATCTATCTTTCCCGATCCCTAACCAATATGGCCTAGCTCCATTAATGCCAGGGGGAAAAAGGTGCTTATTAGGAGAATATATAAATATTTTTTTTTAAAAAGATTTTATATATTTATTTGACCACAAGAAGGCAGATCAGCAGGCAGAGAGAGAGAGGGGGAAGCAGGCTCCCTGCTGAGCAGAGAGCCCGATGTGGGGCTTGATCCCAGGACCCTGAGATCTTGACCTGAGCCAAAGGCAGAGGCTTAACGCACTGAGCCACCCAGGTGACCCAAGTATATAAATATTTCTAATGAAAACAGCAAATATAAATATGTAAGTCAGATCATGAAATCTAAATTCACTCACCATCAGGGGTAGGCTTCACATCTTTTAACTGGTGTTGAAGCTTCTTTACATTGTTGTGTATTTTGGCCAATTGCTGCTGGAGTTTTGCTCCTACAAGGAAGAAGTATGTACTTTCAAATAACTCTATGACAAAGGTGGTTATAACTCAGGGTTCTTCACATAAGACTGATCACCATCACTCAGTGAAAGATAGCCAAGAGCAATTAAATAAAGGAAAAAAGATGGTTATTTGTGTCAAAACAGCCCAAACATTCTTAAGTACCCTTGCTCTAACTAAAGCATCCCTCAGTTTCCTCCAATACTTAAAAGCACAATGGGTTAAGTCTTACTATGAAAGGAAATGTTTGTTCTCTCTCTCTCTCTCTTTTTAACTCTTAGGAGATTGAGTGAGTGGACACTGTTCTAAATACAGGGAACGGCAGCTCAGATGTAATCATGTTCTGCTCTTAGAAAGTTTTTTTTTTTGCTTTTTGTTATAATTTATGGAAATACAATTTGATCTCTACTGTTGGAATATTAAAACTGTCTACCCAATATTAATTCTATGCATACCGTCAAACCTCCTGATGAGAATTAATGTCATCTAACCGCAGCCTCCGTGACCGGGGTTGGGGAGACCCACTGGTGTCATGGTCATGGCTTTGCGGAGATGCCCAGCTGCTATGTAGTGGTACTTGTGCTACAAGTCACCAAGCTTGACCAAGGGGCTAGCCCGAAGGAACAGCCTAGGCCCACTGTAAAAGCCAGATGAAGGTCTCACAAAGACATTTTCAGATGTTCTGTATCAGCAGCAGAAAAGACTGGATTCTTCTTTCATATTTTCTTTCTGAAATAATCACCTCACTTTAAATGTTTATTTAAGTTATTAAGCTAGTATCACATATTCATATACATACTCGTAGAATAATATTATTTTATCATCATTGGGGTACTTTATGTGCCCCCTCTTCCTTTTTTACAACTTTTCCACAAATAAGCATGAGGCACCCAATAGCTGTCTAAAAGTCCTTAAAACCAATTTTTAAAAAGATTTTATTTATTTATTTATTTCTCAGAGAAAGAGAGTGCACAAGCAGGGGGAACAGCAGACAGAGGGAGAGGGAGAAGCAGACTCCCCGCTGAGCAGGAAGGGCAGTGCAGGACTCCATCCCAGGATCCTGAGATCAGGGCCTGAGCCAAAGGCAGATGCTCAACCGACTGAGCCATCCAGGTACCCCTTAAAACCAATTATCTTTTTTTTAAGTTTACCTACAGGCTCAGAGCCAGTGTTAATATTCAAAACAAACATCACACATGTACATGTGACTTTGGTTTGTTCTATCTTTTTTTTTTTTTAAGTAATCTGTTTATTTATTTCCGTAATCTCTACACCCAACGTGGGGCTTGAACTCACAGCCCCGAGATCAGGAGTCACGTGTTCTTCTGACTGAGTCAGCCAGGCGCCCCAAGGTTTGTTCTAATTTCTGTTAAAAATCAAGAGTTCCATAAGCAGAAACATATCCAATGTATTTTATGGGGTTTCATTCATTCACTGTTGGAACTCTAGGTCAGGCAACTTCTCTAGCAAAGTGTAGTAACTAGGGAAGTAACAGTTTTGTTATTTCATTTTTGCCACAGTTTGATCAACTACAGTGCTAATGCCACAGGCAAATGATCCCTTAATTATTCATTTGGAAATGACAGTATGTTCGGGCGGACCGTTAAGGACAGCATTACGTAAACACAGGCCAAAATTGTGGCATGATGTTTGAGGCGAGGAAAAGGTATTTACTTCTTCTAAGTTGTAACATGGCAAAGAGAAACTTCTATAAACTTATACTGAGACAATGCTCTCCCAGAGAAGATGAACACAAAGTGCGAATAAAGAGAGGTGAAACTGTGCAACAATGGGAAATGAAAAGACAGAAACGAAGTTGTCCTACTAAAGGGAATGCACAGAAGGGAGACCCTCCAGGAATGGCATGATCAAGAGATAGAAAGATCAGCCTTGGGGCGCCTGGGTGACTCAGTCAGTTATGTGTCTGACTCTTGATTTTGGCTTGAGATTCTCTCTCTCCCTCCTCCCCTCCCCCTGCTCATACTCTTGCTCTCTCTCTCTAAAATAAATAAACAAACAAAATCTTTTTTAAAAAAGATAAGTTTCTTAGTCATCTATAAAAGAACTGAGAGAAAGGAAGAAATATTAAACTAGGGATGTTTCAGTTTCTCCATAAATCAAAGAGGAGAACTGGACATTTGGTAATTATATTAGGTCCTGCTGTCATCCCAACAAAAGACGAAGAATGGTTCTTGCCATTACCTGACAGAAGATGACTTTTTACAATACTACAATCTTAGACTCTGCAAGAGAATATTTATTAAGAATTTCTTTTAACTGACTATAAAGGAGTAGAGGCAGTGTGATTTTTATACAAGTCTTAACGGTTCACAAGGCTTAGTTGATAACCATTATTTTTCCTTTATGCAACGCGAAGCAGTTTTTTTTTTCATTTTGCAACACATAAAATCTACAACAAAATCAGATATTTTTATAGAATTCTTTTCTGAAGGGCAATAGTTAGTACACCATTAACAATGATTAATATTCGTAACAAACAACAGAACATAATTCATCGTGCACTTTATATGGCACTTTCTCATGTATTACCTCACAGGATGCCCAGCAGCTCCCCTGAGGCAGAAATGGTGGGTTTTCTACCACAGACAAGCAAACTCAGGTTTAAGCAGCTGTGTGCCTTCCCCACTTCGTACCACTACTAAGTCTAGTTCCTGCATCCGCTGATGTTGACTTATTCAGTCACTAATACCAGGTTGAGGATCTAAGACCTGAGAGCCCAGGAACCAATTTCCCTTCATTTTAAGAAATTTTAATGACATGAACGGGTTTGGCAACAGAAAAAAAAAAACCCAAAACCCTCTTTTTCTTCTTAAAGAGAGAGAAATGTATATTGAAAACAATCCAGTTTGGATGACCAAACTGGGACCAGAAGGAACAGACCCAAATCCCTACCAGACAGACATATTACCAAACAGAAAGTATTCTGACAGAGAATATAACAGAGTCAATCCACAAAGACAGAGCAACACAACCACAACTTGATGTCACTCAACAGTTTGTACCTCATCGTAAACTCAACTTACTTTCTGTTTTCCTGCTGTTGATCAATTTATTTTCCAGTTCTTCCAGCATACTGTGCTCACTTCTAAAGTCACTTTTTTGGTTGTAGAAATGACTGTGTTTGTCTTTTTCTATGTTAATAACTCTTTAGGAAAAGAAACAAATGGCATAAATGTGATTTAAGTATATTTTTCATTGTTTAAAATACGAAGATGCTCATTATAATCAGTACTTATGGACGGGTTAATGCGTCCAAGGAGCCCAAATATAATTATGAGAATTAATTAAGGCTAAGGAGTCACAGCAGTAGTTAGAAAAGAGTCAAGTTCAACTATAATCATGAGTAATTTGAATCGCTGTTTAAATGAAAAAATGTGAGTTTCAGAAAAGACACTCACGCACTTGCTTTGAAAATACAATAGTTGTCTGGCTTGGCTCTTGATTCCAGGTCAGTCTTCCTGTGGCCTGAAAACGGCCACCGTTGATGATGGCTGCTTTCAGGAGATGCAGTTAGCTTTGTAAATGGACCCAAGCCCTTTAGCCCTTTAGCCTCTGCTGGGGTGAACTTTCTCCTCACTAAAATGCGAGCCCTAAACAGGGCTGTGATTAAATTATATAAGGGCACACCCCCATACGGTAAAAATGTACTACGCAAGTGCATTATTAATATAATGAATAAAACTAAAATTTCAAGAGGCAAACAATCTGCACAGACAGGCATTTTGGTGTATTTAGGGATATCGTCTACAAGGACTACAAAGCATTTTTGGTGTCATCTTTGCTCCTTGGGCTTAGTCCATATTCCAGTAAGGAGATCTAATGTTAGTTTGAACCCTGGGGTAAGACAAAACAGACACCAGCAAGAAGAGTTTCTGGTTGGACAACGAAATTTATTTTCTTCTTCCAGAAATCAACACAAATTCTTCTCCAGGAATCCTGTATTTAATGAACGGTGGAATGTCTCAGGCCATTGACTTAATTTCATACAACCTGAGGGGTAACTATCTAAGGGAGAGTTTCCCAATATTCCCCACTTCGCCATCCATTAAAAAAAGTTAATATTTATAAAGTTCAGTGGGGTAAACAGATGGGACCGTTCTGGGCCCTACCTGGCTATCTCAAAGGCCGAGAAGATCATACAGTAGTATGTGGGCTTGGGAGAGGAAGCGAAGGGTAGAACAGAGCTGTCAAGCAGATATCAGTTGGCATGTCAACTCTTAAGGACTAAGCATGGCTCCTGGAGTCCTGTGCTGGGACTGGGAAGCCCAGCTAGGCTCTGGTTGCTGGTGGGGGAAATTACAGGGTCAGACAGAAATGTCTACATGGACAGGGGATATGCTAGGACGGTAAGTAAGTTACGTTTTGTGGTTCCTGATTTAGAAATATACCCCTATAAAGACACTCAAAATGGACTAATGGAGACAAACAGCTAAACACAGGGAAAGATGCTCAACCTCACTCACAAGAGGAGAAATGCAAAGTAAAACTAGACCACAGTAACGTCATACACCTATCAGACTGGCGAGCATCCCAAGTGTAAGTACACCTTCTGTGGACGAAACTGTGGGGGAAACGGATCCTCTCACACCTTATTGGTGGCATTGCAAATTGCCTATAGTGCTCTGTTTGGCAATATTTATTACATCTGCAAACCCACAGGCCTTTGACTGAGCATTTCTCCCCCTAGGAATTCTTCCTAAAGATGCACTTAGACATACAAAAAATGACACGGACCTATGCAGATACTGTGATTTGTTGTGGCCAAAGATGGACTAGAACCTAAGTGCCCACCACTATGGGGGCAGGTTACATAAATCATGGTACATTCACGCCCTGGGACACAGCCCAGCAATACCGTGTTCTGTGTGCTGACGGGGAAAGAGCTGCCAAGATGCACTCTTCTTCTAACAAAGGTTTTATATGAAAATGTCAGACACAGCCAAAAGTAGAGAGTGACCAAATGACTCCCCTCGCGTACCCTCATGCCACTCTGATTTGACAACGTGACCTCTCTTTTGCACCTAGCTCTTTTCCGTTTTCATCTCTCTCTGTGTTTTGTGAAGGCATTCTAAATCAATCCACTACATGATATAATTCCACCCCAGGACACCTGAGTGTGCGTCTCTGGGGACTACAGATGCTGAACTAGAAGGCCACAATCCTGCCTGACAAAATCAACAAGTCCTTGGTATCTAAGATACACTCGTAGTTTAAAAATAAAACAAAACAAAGCAAGATGCACAGCAGTGTGTACAGTATGCTCCCATTTATATAAAAAAGGAAAACTCTGAATATGTATTTTTATTTCCTCCTAAGCGTATAAAAATGCTGTGGAAGGATACATAAGAAACTAAAAACAGCGGCTGTCTGAAGGGAAGGAAGTGGGTGGGGTGAAACAGAGACTTTCCACTGTGTACCCCTCGGTGTGTATTGAGTTTTGAATCGTGTGACTGTATTGTTACCTATGCGGAAAACTAAACAGAATTATATTCTGAACTGTTTGTTTTTTCTGTATTCAATGAAAATTTTTGGCCAGAGACACTCTACCGATGGATTTTTCTAATACTCTTTCCATGAGTTTTTGCAAAATCTTAGAACAAGATGAAGAAAGCCTAATCAGAGCTGTAAAACGAGCACATACTGGCAAAGAAAGTCTCTACTGGTTTGGTTTGCTGTAGACATGGCCATTAACCACTTGGCCGGTTACCCATCTAAGGACAAACAGAAGCCAGACCCCCAACCTAAGGTCCAGTCCTACCTCAAATCATGCATTTTTGACATAAAAAGAAAATAAAATTGTATTTTCCGAAATTCTGAGTTTTAAAAAATATAAGTAGTACATCCCTGCGGAGAGCATTCAATCCCCCAAAGCTACAATATGGTCTAACGTTTCACAACGCAGGAGTATACTTTTTTGTTTGCAGAATTTCTAAACAGAACTGCCACTAATCCTGGGCCAGAGACCATTCCCTACAACAGGCTCCAGTTCTCCTGACTTCTTTAGCAAACTGATCTTGTACAAATTCAAAGCAGCTGCAGGGTAGGGTTGGGTGCTGTGAGCTCTAAGGCTTTTGCTCCTCCTTCACAATATTTCTCATATCATGGCGCTGCTGACAAGGCTGAACATGCAATAGACATCACTGGCTATTAAAAGAAAAAAGTACACACACGCTAACAGTTAAAACAAATGGCAACTGCTCAGTTACTTTAGTCTTAATGAGCTGGACGGATCTGAAAGGAGAGAGACCGAGGGAGGGAGATCAATGAAAAGGCCATTTCAAGAAAAATAACTTGAGGGTACAGACTCTTCGTTAAAACTACTGACTCTCTCAAAAATATTTACCAAGTGCTTACATTGGTCCGTGAAAATGTACAGATGCATGCGATCTAAAGAAATAACTGTTTTGTTTCCCTTGAAATATGCTGACTCAAAATAACACACGAAACTGAGATAACTCCACTTAAAACTGTGTGGGACATAGTCTGTTATCATTTGTCTTTTTCATATCCCTCCCTCTCTCGTTCATCTCTGGAAAGCCAGTGACTAGAATTTTGTAACTTAATGTGAGATTGGAGAAGGCGTAGAGTAGAATTAGAAGGAGTAGAATGAACTTCATGCTGTCCACAATAACATGGCGAGCAATGTTAATTGAAGATAATGCTCTTATACTTACTGATTTTTTAATTTTTCTGCTGTGCGAATGAACTCTGCTTTCTTTGTCCGACTAACTTTCTGCTTCCAGTTTTGAAGCTGAAAAGGACGAATCCCACCCGAAGTACCGAAACAGCTGTCGTTCTACACAGAGAATAAAAACAAATTTACCATCGATAATAGAAATGGCATAAGATGAAGACAGGATTTTTTTCAGAGAGAAAGCATCGGTAATGAAGTCTCTTGGGGGATAATGTGGGGGCCCATCTTATTTAATATATTAAAAATTATTTTTGTTTATTTTAATTGAAATTAAAAATATATTTTGTGGAAGGAATATCTACCTTAAAATCTAAATTAAATATTAAGTCTCTGGGGATTTTTACAAAAAGATCTAATTCTTTCAGTCATTGAACAATATGTACTGAACACTTATGATGTGATGTGTGGTATGCTGGACGCCAGGGAAACAATGATGACCCCGTCAACAGGGCCCTGGGCTTAAAGTCTGGTGGGGGAAACAGAAAAGGGTAAACAAACAATAAATTTAAAAAATACCAATTGCAATAAGTGCTACTTAAGAAATAAACAGGACTGAGTTAGAGATAATGGATTAACAAACTTTTTTTCAGTTAGAATGGCTACAGAAGTTCTATTGAGAGGATGACACGTAATAAGGAAGACTGGAGCCAGCCATGTCAGAGCAGTAGGGAAAGGGGTCCCAGGCAGAGGGCCCAGTGTGTGCAAAAGTGGCAGGGCAGGAAAGACCTTGGCTGGTTCAACAGAGAAAGAGCAGAAGTGACATGATGTTAGTAAAGGTGGGGAGTTTGGTAGGAGATGAAGGTAGACGGGCAGGTATGTGGCCCGTCATTTTGGCATTTTAAGTCATTGGGGGCCTGGATTTTACTCAAGGGTTTTGAGCTAGGAGAATATCACGATACATGTAATCTTTTAAGAAACTCTCTCTGGCCATTTTCGGAGAATAAATTGGTGGGAGGAAGGAGAGGAGGTAAAGCAAGCCTGGAAGCAGAAGGATGGAGGAAGCACCTGGTACAGCAACACTAGAATGATGGTGTCTAGGACCACTGGGGAGGCGGTGGGTAGGAAAAGAAGGAGGGGCGCCTGGGTGGCTCAGTCGGTTGAATATCCGACTCTTGGTTTTGGCTCAGGTCATGATCTCTGGGTCCTGGGACTGAGTCCCACGCTGGGCTCCCTGCTCATTGCAGAGTCTACTTGTCCCTCTCCCTCCCCTTCTGCTCCTCCCCCTGTTCTCTCTCTCTCTCTCTCAAGTAAATAAAATCTTAAAAAAAAAAATGAAAGACTAAATCTATCTTGGATCTATAACAAAGAGGAATTGCTGACACATCGATTTATATGAGAGAGAAGGGAAACAAGGCTTTACATTTCTTTTACATTTCTAGAAACAAGCTAAAAAAAAAGTAATGAATTTAGGAAATATTTTTTTCCACTGAGATATAATTCACATTACCATATATATATGTGCATATATATATATATATATCCATCTAAAACATACAATGCGATGGTTTTTAAGATATTCACAAATGTGTGCAATTATCACTACTATCTAATTCCAGAAAATTTCTGTTATACCAAAAAGAAATCCCATACCCGTCAGCAGTTCACTCCCCACTCCCCTTCCCTATAAGCCTCTGGCAACCATCTAATCTATTTTTGACTCCATGGATTTGCCTGTTCTGGACAATTAATATAAACAGGATCCCACAATGTGTTGACCGTTTGTGTCCAGCTTCTTTCACATAGCATAACGTTTTCAATATTCATCTACATTGCATGATAAATCTGTACTTCATTTCTTTTTATGGCTGAATAATATTCTATTGTGTGGATCTACCATCTTTTGTTTATCCATTCATCAGTTGATGGACAATGGGCTATTTTCCAATATTTGGCCAATATGAATAACGCTACTCTGAATATTTGTGTACAAGTTTCAGTATGAATATGCATTCTCTTGAGCATACAACTCACCGCAGAATTTTTGGATCCTAGGGTTAACTCCAACATTTTACTTTCTCATTTTAAAAATTGGGTTGTTGGGGTATGTGGATTGGCTCAGTTGGTTAAGCATCTGCCCTTGGCTCAGGTCATGATCCCAGGGTCACGGGACTGAGCCCCACGTCAGGCTCTCTGCTCAGCAGGGAGTCTGCTTTTCCTTCTCCCTCTGTCCCTCCCCCGAGCTCATGTGTTCTCTCTCTCTCTCAAATACATAAAATCTTTTAAAAATAAAAAATAAAAAAATGAAAATTGGGTTTTCTTTTTATTGTTCAGTTGGGGGCATTCTTTATATATTCAGGATATAACTCCCTTCTCAGGTAAAAGACCTGCAAATATTTTCCCAATTTCCCTGAGCCATCTTTCCATTTTCTTGGTAACACCCTTCAAAGCACAAACATTCTCAATTTTGATAAAGCCCCATTTATCCATTTTATCTTTGGCTGCTTGTGCATTAGACAGCCTACAGAAAACATTCAAAGGGCATGAAGACTCACATCTATATCTTTTTTCTAAGAATTTTATAGTTTTATGTCTTACATTTAGGTCTCCATCAATTTAGGGTTTGTGTTTACATATGGTGTGTGGCAGGAGTCTAAGTGTTCTATTTTGTGTGTACATATCTAGTTATCCCAATGCCACTTGTTGAAAAGAATCTTCTTTCCTTATTGATTTATCTTGGCACCCTTGTTGAAAATCAACTGCCCATACATAGGATGCACCTCTTAAATGTCATTGACCTATATGTCTATCCTTATACCAGTACCACACAGCTGAGTATTATAGCTTTGTTATAAGTTTTGAAATTGGGAATAGGGGGATGCCTGGGTGGCTCAGTGGGTTAAGCCTCTGCGTTTGGCTCAGGTCATGATCTCAGGGTCTTGGGATCCAGCCCTGCATCAGGCTCTCTGCTCAGCGGGGAGGCTGCTTCCTCCTCTCTCTCTGCCAGCCTCTCTGTCTACTTGTGATCAATCTCTCTCTATGTGTCCAAAAAAAAAAAAATTCTCCCATGTATTCTTTAGGGGCGCCTGGGTGGCTCAGTGGGTTAAAGCCTCTGCCTTCAGCTCGGGTCATGATCCCAGGGTCCTGGGATTGAGCCCCGCATTGGACTCTCTGCTCAGCAGGGAGCCTGCTTCCCTTCCTCTCTCTCTGCCTGCCTCTCTGCCTACTTGTGATCTCTGTCTGTCAAATGAATAAAAAAAAAAAAAAGAAAGAAAGAAATTGGGATTAGGAGTCCTCCAACTTTGGTCTTCAAGATTGTTTTAGCTATTTTGGGTTCCATGCCTTTCCCATGTGAATTTTAGGATCAGTTTATCAATTTATGCACAAGAAGGCAACTGAGGTTTTCAGAGGGATTTCCACTCTGTAAATCAATCTGGGGATTACGGCCATTTTAACTCTTCATATTCATAAGCCTAAAATATCCAATGATGTATGTCTTCCTTTCTTTCAGTGATGTTCTGGAATTTTTAGAGTATAAGCTTTGCTTTTTTCTTTTGTTAAATTCATTCCTATGCATTCTAGTTTTGTGATACCACTATAAACAGAATTATTTTCTTAATTCCATTTTTGATTTGTCCATTGCTAGTATATGGAATTAAAACTGATTTTTATTGATTGCTTTTTTATCCTTCAATCTTGCCAAATTTATTTGCTTTAGCAGTTTTTACATAGATCCTCTAAGTTTTTTTATATACAAATCATGCCACCTGCAAATAAGGATAGTTTTACTTCTTCTTTTCTAATTTGTTCCTCTTGCCTAATTGTCCTTGCTAGACTTCCCAGTGGATAAGTGCTGAGAATGGACACTCTTGTCTTGTTCCTTACCTTATGTGGGAAGACTTTTTAAAAATTTTTAAATTTTTAATTATTTTTTTATTTTTATAGAGAAAGAGAGAGCACAAGTAAGGACAAAGGTCAGAGGGAGAGGGAGAAGCAGCCTCGATCCTAGGACCCCAATCATGACCTGAGCCCAACGTGGATGCTTAACCAACTGAGCCACCCAGACGCCCCTGCGGAAAGCTTTTTATCCTTTGTCATTAAGTATTATGTCACCTGCAGGCATTTTATAGATGTCTGTATCAGATTGAGGAGTTTCCATATATTGCTAGTTTGTTGAATGTTCTTTTTATCACCAAAAGGTGTTGATTCTTGTACATTGTTCTTTCTAAATCTATTGAGATGATTATGAGGTCTGTCCTTTATTCTATTAATAAATAAGTTCTATTATATTGATTGATTTTCATATGCTGAACCAAGCTTGCATGTCTGGAACAAATCCCAACTCATCATGGTATGTAATCCTTTTCATATGTTGTTAGATTTGGGTTGCTAGTGTTTTGTTGGAGAATTTGCATCTGTATTCATAAGAAATACTAGTCTGTTATTTTCTTTCTTGTGATTTCTTTGTCTGATTGTGGTATCGGGGCAATAATAATGAGTTGAAAATGTTGAATGAGTTGAAAAATGTTCCCTCCTCTATCTTCTGAAAAAAAGTTTGTTACAAAAAAAGTACATTTAGGACTGACTTCTATCTTTATCTCCCCATTTACTTTTTACCAGTACTCTTTATTCATATTCTTCTTCATTTGGATTTGAATTTCTATGTAGTCTTTTTATTTCAGTTCAAAGGACTTCCTTTAATATTTCTTGTAGGGATATATGTTACTGTTTGTTTGTCTGGGAATGTCTTATTTTCCCCATTTTTAGAGAATAATTTTGGTGGACATAGAATTCTTGATTGACAGTCCTTTTCTTTCAGCAATTTGACTATGTCATCCCACTGCCTTCTGGAATACAAAGTTTCTCATGAGCGGTCCACTGTCAATCTTACTGAAGATCCTTGTATGTGTCGAGTTGTTTCTCTTCTGGTGCTTTCAAGATGTTTAAAATTTTTGTCTTTGTCTTTCAACAGTTTGATTATGATGTGTCCAGCTATGATCTCTGAGTTTACTTTACTTGGAGTTCATCAAACTCTAACAATACGTAGATTAATATTTTTCATCAAATTTGTGGAGTCCTGCATCTGGCTCCACATTGGCTGTGGAGCCTGCTTAAAAAAAACTGGGCAAGTTTTTAGCCATTATTTCTTCCAATATTCTGCCCCTCCCCTTTTCTCTCTCCTCTCCTGAGCCTCTCACTATGTATGACCTTCATGGTGTCTCACAGGACTCTGAGGCTCTATTCATTTTTCTCTTTTTCTTTATGTTCCTCAGTCTGGATACTCTGAATTGGCCTATCTTCAAGTTTCCTGAATCTTTCTTTTGCCAGCTCAAATCGGATCCTGAACCCCTCTAATGAACTTTTCATCTGAGTTCTTGTAATTTTTGACTCCAGAATTTCTCTTTGATTTTTTTAAGACTTTTAATTTATTTATTTGACAGAGAGAGATCACAAGTAGGCAGAGAGAGGAGCAGGGGGGCGGGTAGGCGCGGGGGAAGCAGGCTCCCTGCCGAGCAGAGAGCTTGATGCGGGGCTCAATCCCAGGACCCTGAGATCACGACCTGAGCTGAAGGCAGAGGCTTAACCTACTGAGCCACCCAGGTGCCTCTCTATTTGATTTTTTAAAAACAATTTTAATCTCCTTATAGGTATTTTTAATTTGGTGAGAAATCATCTTCATGCTTTCTTTTAGTTCTGTAGCCATGGTTTCCTTTAGTTTTTTGAATGAATTTAAAACAGCTTATTTAAAGTTTTTGTCTATTATTTCCAACATCTAGTCTTCCTCTGAGATAGCTTCTTTTTACTGCTTAAGAAAAAAATTATCTTGTTGTGAATCATACGTCCTTGGTTTTTTGTATGTCTCATAGTTTTTGTTAAAAGCTTGATATTTAAAAACTATAATTTGGTTAATATAATTGAATACCATATCAATATACAATTATTATTATATTATAAACAGAACAATTTTATTAAGAAAATATAATTTAACTCTGAAAGTAGAATTTTCTTCCAACCCTAAGCTTCTTTGTTGTTGCCATCTGTTTAGTCAACTTCCTGAACTAATTCTGTGAAGTCTATATTCTTTGTTTGTATGGCACTGCTTGGTTAGCTCAGTTATCACCTAATGGTTGACTGGTCAGAAGTTTTCCTAGATGCTGTGACCAGTACGTCTCCCAGCCCTTGCTGAAGGGGTCTGTGTGCATACTGGGATATAGCCTCAACACGTAGACAGGCAGTTTACACGTCAACGTTAGCCCTTGTTGTCTCTTGCACAGAGCTTCAAGGCCAGACAAAGATGAAGGCTCAGAGCTTTCTCAGGTCATCTCTGGTGTACTGGTTTCCTACTGCGACTGCAACAACTTACTACAAATTAGTTTAACACAACCTTTTTGGCTTAAACCACACAAATTTATTCTCTTACAGTTCTGGGGGCCCAGTTATAATTACAGTGTCGACACGTTCGTGTTCCTTCTGGAGACTTCAGGAGAATCTAGTTCTATGCTTTTTTTTTTTTTTTCAGCTCTTAGAAGCCCCCTTCATCCTTGCCTCATGCCCCTTCCTCACATCATTGCATCCTCTTGCTTCCATCGTCACATCTCCTACGACTGGCTCTGATCCTTCTGCCTCCCTCTAATAAGGACCTTTGTGAATACACTAGGCTCACACAGATACACCAGGATAATTTCCATTTTAAGATCCCTAATTCAATCACATCTGCAAAGTCCCTTTGACCATGTAAGGTCATAGGGTCACAGGTAGTGGGGATTAGAATGTGAATATGCTTAGGGGGCCATTTTTCAGCCTACCACACCTGAACATGGGCATAGCCCTATGCATGTGTGTGATCTTCTAGAAGAAATCCCTTGTGAGGAACCATGTCAAGTTAGAGAAGAAATGTAGTTATTACTTAAGGACTACTCCAAGCAGCCCAGGGCTATAACATTTAGGCCATCAGAGGGAAGTTCACTTAAGGAACAAAATGAAACAGAAGACCCAGCCCTATCCCGGTTTAAAGCAGGGCCATGCACTAGTGTGATACTGTTAGAGATACCTTTAAAAACTCATAATTCAACTATTAAAATGATGAAGAGGGAAACGGCATTAGAGAGGAAGGTAGAGAGATCTGTAGTCTCCAGTCCTGAAAGGCACTGGTGAGGGGGATTATCAACAAATAATACACAAATATTACAAAAGGACAGACAGGGCACGTTATTACTTTTCTTTATGGGTAAGAACTTTTTGGGTTCCACACCCTAAGGAAGTTGGAGAATAAAATAAAATATACAATATTTCTAAAACTTCAAAGACAGTTTCTCCAAAATAATTTAAAGGATCTGCTCTAGACTGATTTATGTCCCCCTCTATTCATATATTGAGGTCTTACCCTCCCCCCACTTTGTGACTATATTTGGAGACAGGCCTTTAAGGAGATAATTAAAGTTAAATGAGGTCAGAAGGGTGAGGTCCTATTCCAATAGGACTAGTGCTTTCTTATAAGAAAAGGAAGGGACAACAGTGATCTCTCTCTCTTTCTGTGTGCACAGACAAAAGGCCACGTGAGGACACCTGAGAAGGCAGCTATCTACCTGACAAGAAGAGACCTCACACCACAGAACAATCCTGGCGGGCACCTTCATCTTGGACGTCTAGCCTCCAGAACTGTGCGAAAATTAACTTCCATTGCGTAAGCCACCCAGTCTGTGGTATTTTGTTACGGATGCCTTAACAGACTAATACAGGGCTTTTAGATATTTTGGGGAACACCTCTTACATTAGGAGGTTGTCATCAGGAAAATCTCTCCTCAAGAAAACATTAATTGGTTTCACTATTAGAGTCAGTGGGAATACTCATTCACTTAATCATAGGACAAATATTCAAGCTCAGCGGTAGGCTGAGAATTTAAGTGTGTAGGTGTGTGTGTTGTATACTGAGGGAAGTCCAAAGATGGGTAACACCTAGTTAAAATCCTCAAAAACCTCACAATATGGCACAGCTGTGATTCTAATTTCTTTTTTAAAGTCCAAACACCCTCGAGAGAGTCTACTCTGTTATTGCTGTCATCATCAACTACGAGGCTCTGCCTTCCCTAAAATGATGAAAACAGAAAGCAGGGTGTTTCGAGCTCAACACTCCCAACATTTTGGACTGGATAATTTTTGTTGTTGTTGTTGGGGGGCTGTCCTTCAGCTTCTACCCACTAGATGCTGGTAGCATACGCAACCCATCCCCACCCCAGTCCTGACAACCAAAAACATCTCCAAACATTGCTAAATGTCGGGAACAGATAAAACATTTGAAACGGCTCCACAGGTGATTTTGGTCCAAGCCCTGGAAAGGCAAACCTCTGAGGACCACCCGAAGGGAGTGATAAAAAGGTTCATTAATAACAATATTATGCAACCTGTGAGAAATGCAAACCAGGAGGCAAAACATGGTTATAAGAATTTAGAGAACAAATCGATTTGAACTAGAGTAAGCCAGAAGGGCTTCAGGGAGAAAGCCAGAAAGATGGCTAAACCACTGGGATCATACATTAAACAAAATGTTAAAAATTACTTTTAAAATATCTTATGCATTATCTATTTTTATATATTTTACTTTCTTTTTTCTCCCCCTGAGACATTTGGGCCAGAGTTAGAATAATAAAGAGAATTACAGAGGATGTGTGAAAACATTTGCCTAAGATGGAATTTCCTGAGCTGATATAAGTAAAGACAGAAAATTGCTATATTCCTTTAGAGGAAGAAAAAAGATGGAACCTATCCTCAGCTCCCAACGGCCTTCCTTCAGGTTTGGATTGATGCTTAAATATTTAGTGAGTGCCTACTATGTTCCAGGACTAAACTCAAAAGTGGAACTGGGAACACAATAGTGAATAAGACTTCCAAAAGTTTCTGCCTTCATACAACTTACATGCCCATGAGGGGGGTGGAGGTGTGGGGAAAAATGAAAATATGTAATACAGCATACAGTAGTAGTAAGTGCTACGGAGCAAAATAAAACCAGAAAAGGGGATACGGTGCGCTGAGTAAGGGGATTCAGTTTAGGGAGGTCATGAAAAGAATCACTGAGCTGATGGCATTGGAACAAAGATAAATGAAAGAAACGGAGTAAGCCCTAGAACCAAGAGGAAAGAGCAATTACAAAGCTCAGAAGGTAGGAGAGAACCAGGCATGTCTGAGGGTCAACCAGGAGGGGGGTATAACTGCAGCAGACTCAGAGCCAGGAACTGGAGAAGAGCCAACAGGAAGATGGTGGGGGTAGCTCAGGGGCCCTGCAGACCATGGTAAGGACACTGGCTTTGACCATGAGGGTTCTGAGCAGAAAGAGTGTCATTGCTGGACTGAATCGCCCTGGCTGTTGGGAATCCTTCAGGAAGGCAAGAGTGTTGCAACAGAAACCAACTAGGAAAGTATTTCAGGCAGGAAGGTATGATGATGTGGACAAAACAGGGGCACCGGGGTGTTAAGAGTGGGATTCCCGGCTTATTCTGGGTTCTACCTAGAACACGGAGGAATTCCCCATGCTTTGGGTGTGGGCCTTGAGACAATGGGAACAGGGAAGGTCTTCGGCTTAAACAACTGGATCCAGCCATTCCTGAGGATCCTGTGGTCCACGCCGCCAGAGAAAGGGGTCCGGGGCAGATCTTTGGAAACACATCTGCCTCGGACCACCCCGTATTCATTCCTCCTTGTGTTCCCCAGCGCAGGGGCAATAACAAAGCAGCCACCCACGACTGGGCACCGAAAGTCTCTCCAACCACGCTCTGTGCCAGGGCCTCCCCAGACGTGAGGACCACAGCCCGGTAAGGTGCCGTTACCAGATCCAGTTTCTGGAGAAGGCACCGAGTCGCGGAGAGGGCATGCTCGCCTCACAAGGCTAGGAAGCGGCAGAGCCGGGGCTTCCACCCAGATCTTCCCCCGATTCCAAAACCACATGGAGGTGGCTCTGCAAAGGCAGCGGAAAGCACGAGCCAACAAAGCACAGCGCCCGGCGTGGGCCAGGCCGCGAGCAAAGGGAGGCTAACGCGGCGCCTCCCGCCTCCGGAACCGCGCTGCAGAGGACACCTGTTCGGCGAGGGCCGGGACCCCGTCCTGCACCCGGCACCCACCTCCCCCTCGGGCCTCCGCCCGCCGCCAGCGGCTTCGGGCCCTCCCGGATTTACCTGTTGCGGCACCTGCGCTGCTCCCACTCCGCTCCCGGCGGCCGCGCCCGCCCCCGCCACAGCCCCGGCTACCGCGGTGGCCGCCGCCGCCACCACGACCGTCGTCAGGGCGGCCATCTTTCCTCGCCAAGCCGCTCGGGCCGCAGCGGCCACCCGGGGCCAGGGGGTTCCGGCCGCGGGAGCTCCTGGTCCTGCAGACCGTTCCCGGCACCGCGGGGCTCCGCGGGACGCACAGCACAGCCGAGCCAAGGCGCAGGGCGGGGCCGGGGCGCGGGGCGGGGCCGGGGCGCGGGGCGGGGCCAGGGCGCGGGGCGGGGCTCTGACAGGTTGCCGGGCGCCGCAGAGCGGGAGTTCAGGGTGGGCAGGGCGGGGCTCTGCCGGGATGCGGAGCGGGGTCGGAATGCTGGGCGGGGCGGGAGCGGGGGCGGGGCCGGGGCTCAGGGCGGAGCGGGAGCGCAGGCGGGGTAGAGATGTGGGGCAGGGTCTGTGTGCAGGGTGGGTCGGAGAGGGGCAGGGCCAAGATGTGGGGCGGGGCCGGGGCGGAGTATGGGGCGGGGTCGGGGGGGCAAGGCGGGGCTCAGCGGGGATGCTAGGCGGGGCCAGAGTGCCGGGCGGGGCTGGAGCAGGGAGCCAGTCCGGGGTTCAGGGCGGGGCGGGGGCGCAGGCGGGGTCCAGACGTGGAGCAGGGCCTGAGAGCAGGGTGGGTAGAGGGGCGGGGCCAAGAGGTGGGGCGGGGCCGGAGCGCCTGCCGGAGCCACACCTGGGAGCCGTGTGGGACGGGGTCAAGGCGGGATGCGGGGCGGGGCCGGACTGAAGCCCGAGCCTGCCGGAGCGGGGGCAGTGCGCGGGGCCCGGGTGCGGGGCGGGGCGGAGTAGAGGCTAGGCGGGGACGGCGTGCAGGGGGGCGGCGATCCGCCGAGCCTCCCTGCGCTGCTGCCGGTTTGTGTAAACTTTCCCCGTGCACTTGTCTACTCTTATTCAGCAAAATCTTTCTAAACCCCTCATTGAGCTCCGCTCCGGTCCCCCACCCACCTCTTACTGTCAAACTTCCTCGTCTCATATAAGCACACAGCTCTATCTATAGATACCTAAAGATACTTTACGTAACAGAACTTCTTTCTAGGTTTCTACTAAGCGCTGGCGAAACTGGGTGTAAATGAAAAAAGGATTTATTTATGCGCTTGAACGATGAACTATTAACTAACACTTTCGAAGAAACGAAAGAGGGCATGCCCCATACTGTCAGATACCAGAGGCAGAAATGCCACACTTGGTCAATAAGAAGAGCGATGTCAAAGATACTGTGTCGGGGGGGCGGGGGTGGTTGGAAAAAAGCCATAGATGACCCCTGCAATTAAAGCACAGGCAACCAGCGGCAATTCGCCTGGTTCCCGGACGCACCGCCTTTTCCTCCCGTATAAAGAAATAGATTCATTCATTCATCCCTTCACTCATTCAATCAATATCCAGCTCCTACTAGATACCAGGCACTGTTCTAGGTCTTTAGAATTCACTGTACAGTTAGACAGGAGTGCGCACGCGCGGGAACACACACACACACACACACACACACACACACACGGCTCCTTCTAAGATTTAGGGAATTTAAACAAGTAAACACACAGGGTATTTACTGAGCACTTCCTTTGTGCTTTCACTGTTCTAAGTAACCCAGTGAAGTAGGTCCTGCTATTATCTCTTTTCACAGAGAAGGATACAAACCTAGGCAGTCTGACTGCAGAGACCATCTGGGAAGAGACGTTCAACGTGCAGCTGGATACATGCTTCTGGAGCCCGGAGAGAGACTGGAGATAAAGATGTGATTCTGGTCTTCATCTGCATGTAGGAAATATTTTATGTGCAAGTGCAGGGAGGGGCAGAACGTGAAGCAGACTCCCCACCCTACCTGGGGCTCCATCTCGTAACCCCCAGATCATGACCCCAACCCAAATCGAATCGGATGCTTTACCAACTGAATCACATAGGTGCCCCTGCATGTAGAAAATATTTTACATAACTCTGAATGAGCTCACACAGGCGGGGGATAAACTGAAGTCTAAGAACAGGAGGAGAAGGAGGAGGGAGACTCAGAAGGAGGGGTCCCAGAGAAGGGAGGAAAACCAGAAGCCCATGGGAAAGTGTTTCCACTTTCAAAAAGTATTTCGAGGAGAGAATGATCACAGACCCGGTGGGGTTTGCCATTGGGGGGGCTCAGTCAGGTGAAAACAGAAATGCTGCTTGGGTTTGGTAACAGGGAAGTGGAGGCCGACCCAGCAGGAGCACTTCGGTGGGATAATGAGAAGGACCAAAGCCTCAGGAGAGAGCTGAGGAAGGAGATACTGAAGGTGAAGAACAGAAATGACAGGGATTTCCATGATTTTGCAATACAGGTGATCAGACAAAGGAGGTGGTCGCTACAAGATGTGGGATCTTTGCTGGGTCATGTTCCAAGGTGAGGACCAGTGGAGAGTGTCCATGCCCTGGGGTCTGGGACACAAGGGGAAAGGTCAGTCTTTGATAGGAGGATGGGCTCTTCCTGACTGGAGAGTTGCAGCACAAAGTCATCGGGAGATGTGGAGAGAGAAGAAGGCTTGCTCTCCTCTCCCCGTTAAGTAGGAGGAAGTAGGCAGCTTGGTATTGTGAAGGTAAAACCTTTCTAATTTATATACGCACATTTTGTCCAAGATGAGGTCTGTTGCTATAGCACCGCCTGAGCTCCTGTAACTGTGAGTCTAGAAAAATCTGGCAGCCTCAGGGGAAATCAGTCAATCAACAATTTCAGTTCAGTGGTCTCTGCATGGGTCAAAACCAGAATGGATACTCTAAGGGAAGGCAGGCACGAGTGAGATGCCTGCTGTTTAAGGCTTTCAATGGTTTATTACAGTGGAAAATTCCGAGAAGTGATTAGGAATCTCACAAACAGAAAACCAGAGCAGACCTCTGCAATGAGATCAGGCAGCTGCCTGGGTCCTCACGTCCAGACCCCTGTCATAGATCAGAGCTACAAAATATGGTTTCATTTCTTACATTTTGTATCAACTCTAGTTTAACATCAGAGGTTTGTCTTTCCTTACCCTCTTTTGTATTTACATTTCTTCTCTCTTGCACTGAAAATCTTGGCTCCTTATACTACCAACACAGTACTTCTTTGGGTACTTCCAAATTACTTTCTAATATGTCCACTAACAGTAAACCTACTGAGTGAAGTTTTAAAGCCATTTGGCGTTCTTTTTGCCTTTAGGCTACGTCCTGCACTAGACAGCCCATCAGAGAATTTACTGTATTTGAGAGTTTTGTGAAATCTGTGTTTTCTCTCTGTGGTTATAGAACCAGTTTGTATGCGGTGGGGTTCTTTCTATTGTATTTGCGTTTCGTTTCAGGGCTTCCTCTTTTTTATTTTCTCTCTGGTTTACTTTTTTTTTTTTTTAAAAGATGCAAAATTTTGTGTACCATATGTAAGGTCAAAACCATACAACCAGGTCTATTTAAAGAAATCTTGCTTGCTAACACATTTTCTCCCTGCCATTTCAAATGATCCTCTATGCGTAACGGTTTTTACTAATATCTGGCTCATCTTATAGGTTTCTTTTTCTAAAAATGAGTTTATACATAGATATATATACACTCATATATATATATAAGATATATGTAAGTATATTTATAATCTATGTATTCTTTTTTAAAAAATTTATTTGAAAGAGAGAGAGAGTGGGGAGGGACAGAAGGAGAGAATCTTCAAGCAGACTCCCTGCTGAGCACGGAGCCCAACCTGGGGCTCGATCCCACGACCCATGAGATCACAACGTGAGTCAAAACCAAGAGTCGGGTTCCCAACTGAGTGAGCCACCCAGGTGTCCCTATAGGTATTCTTATTTTCCTTCTTTCTTCACAAAAATATGTAGCATATTGTATCAGCATCTTAGGGCTGCCATGACAAAGTATTACAAACTGGGTGGTTTCTAACTATAGCAATTTATTCCCTCACCATTCAGGAGGCTAGAAGTACTTTCTTGGGGCTTGGGTGGGGGGGTCAGTCCCATGGCTCGCTCCTAGCAGCAACCTGCAGTGTTCCTTGGCTTGTGGAAGCACGACTTCCGTCTCTTGTCTCTATCTCTGCATGGGCTTCTCCCACCAGCCCCCAACCCCTGTGTGATGTCTCTCTGTATCCAAATTGTCCTCTTCTTTATTTTTTTTTAAGATTTTATTTTATTTATTTATTTGACAGACAGATCACAAGTAGGCAGAGAGGCAGGCAGAGAGAGAGGAAGGGAAGCAGGATCCCTGCTGAGCATAGAGCCTGACGTGGGGCTTGATCCCAGGACCCTGAGACCATGACCTGAGCCGAAGGCAGAGGCTTTAACCACTGAGCCACCCAGGCACCCCCCAAATTGTCCTCTTCTTATAAGCAGCCCTTGGATTAGGGTTCATCCTAATCCAGTAGTAGGACTTTACCTCGACTACAATTGCAAAGATCTTATTTCCAAAGAAGTTCACATTCACAGGTACTCTATGGCATTAGGACCTCAGCATCTCTTTGGAAGATGCAATTCAACTCATGACACATATTACATATAATCCTTTACACCTTACATTTTTCACCTAATGACATCTCCTGGAACTCACTTGGTATCAGTTCACAGAAATCTTCCCCATTTTTTTTTTTAAATTTTATTTATTTATTTGTCAGAGAGAGAGTGGGAGAGTGAGCGAGCAGAGGCAAAGGGAGAAGCAGGCTCCCCGCCAAGCAAGGAGCCCGATGTGGGACACGATCCCAGGACGCTGGGATCATGACCTGAGCCAAAGGCAGCCGCCCAACCAACTGAGCCACCCAGGCGTCCCCCCCATTTTTTTTTTAATGGAGGCATCATACTCCATTGTTTCATTCAATCAGCCATCTACTGATAGATGCACGGGTTATTTCAAATCTTTTGCTACTAAAAGTAATAATTCATTAGTATTTCATATCAGGGAAGGGTTTCTTTGAATGTAAACACAGCACAGGTATTGATAAATTCTTTTCCATAGGAGTTGTATTATTTTGCACTCCCACTAGTGAAGCCTAAGGATGCCCATTTCTTTATCACTTGCTATCACTGTGTTTCTTCAACTTTTTGGATTTTTGACTATCTGAATAGGCAGAAAATGATATCTCTCTGTAATTTTAATATGCCTCTCTCTGAGGAGTGAAAGTCAGCCTTTTTTTACAAGTGGAAGGACATCAACTTTCCTTTTCTTTGAATTCTCTATTCACATGCTCTCCCCTTTGGTATTTGGGCTTTTCTTTCCATTTTTTAAAAGAGCTCTTTATCAATTAGGTGATTCTGATATAATTTTGTGAGATAAATTGCAAAGATTTCCTTCTAGGTTTTTAATTTGTTTTGTGACTTTTTTTTTTTTTTGCTTCAAAAAAGTTCTTTTTATCTTTATGTAGTCAAATTTGTCAATATTTTAGAATTGTCTTTGATGTTTCTGGATTTATAATCATAGTTGGAAAGACTTTTCTCACTCCAAGTTTGTAAAGAAATGATTTCTTGTTTTCTTGTGTGGTTTCACTTTTTACATGTAGATATCTGGATTACTTGGGCTTCATTTCGATATCCCTTATGAGATATGGATTCAATTTTGCCTTTTCCCAAATGGCTCTCTAGTTATGCCAACAACATTTATTAAAAACAGTATATTTTCACCATTGATTTTAGGTGTCACCTAACTTTGCACATATAATTGTCTTATTCTGAATTTTCTTTTTTTTTTAAGATTTATTTATTTATTTGAAAGAGAGAGCACAAGTGGAGAGAGGGGCAGAGGGAGAGGGAGAGAATCTCAAGCAGACTCTCCTCCCCCAAACCCCCGCCTCCTGAGTGCAGTGCCTGATGCAGGGCCCAACTCACAACCCGAGGATCAGTACCTGAGCCCAAATCAAAGATGGACCTTTAACTGACTCAGCCACCCAGGTGCTCCTACACTGAATTTTCTATTCTATCATTCCATTTCTATTTATGTACCAATGAATATACACTTTAAAAATTGTAGCGTCTTTATAAAATGTTTTGGTATCTTATAGGTCTAGTTCCTCTCATTTAGAATTAATAGTCTACTTTGGGGGAAAAATAAGTCCAGGTATTTATTGCAATTACATTAAATTTATTTATTAACTTGGGAAGAATTAACATATATATGATATAAAGTTATCCTATCCATGAACGAGGTATGCCTTTACATTTGTTCATGTCTACTTTCATGCCTTTGAAGAGTAAATATTTTTCTTTAAGTTTATTCCTAAGTTTTTTATTGCAACTATAAGTATGAGTCCCCTCCCTTCATATCATCTCACTAGCTATTCTTCGAAAATAGGAAGATAATAGATTTTCGTTAGTTTCTTATATCACGACTTTAATCAATTCTCTGAATTCTGCTACTATTTTTAGAGTGATTCTCTTAGAGTTTCCACTTATGCTATTATATAACCTGCAAATAGAGATCATGGTGTATCTTCCCTTGTAATTCTCATGCCTGTATTCCAACGAGGAAGAAGGAAGAAGACTGCAGGTTTAGGTTTCCCCGAAATCAGAGTGAGTCAAAGGCTTGGGTAGCAGAAGGAGCTTATCTGGGAGGTGGTCCTAAGAAGCCAAGTGAGGGAGTAGAGACAGTGAGGGAAGGAAGGAAAACCTACAAAGAGGTTTTGGTGGTTATTGGTGTGGACACATGGACTCATTCTACCTAGAGACCGCCTAAGGAAGCTCACAGAATGTTTCTCACAATTGCTCCACCAAGGGATGGGAAAGCTGAGATATTTATCTAACAAATCCTCCGATTCCCTGGTTGAAGACTTCTCTGAACGCTGGGGCGCTTCTCTGGGGCGCTGAACTCCAGCATATACAGGCTGCCACACACAAGGACTAAGTAAGCTCCCAGAGAAAGCCATTAAGCCAAGAAGCAGAGCGGCGTGGGCAGAAGTGGGAAGCTGTCAGTGTAGATGGGTTAACTCGGAGGTACACCTACAAGATCTGCTACAGAGACAAAGAGCAAAAGGAGCATGACAGTGAATCGTTCCCCCCTCCCTTTTTTTTTAAGTCTTTCTTAAGAAAAAAGATTTTATTTATTTATTTGGGAGAGAGAGGGTGCATGCATGAGCGGGAGTTGGGGGTGGGACAGAGGGAGAAGTAAGCTCCCCAATGAGCAGAGAGCCCAACGTGGGACCCAATCCCAGGACCCCGGAATCATGACCTGAGCTAAAAGCAGACATTTAACCTACTGAGTCACCCAGGGGCCCAATCCGTTCCTCTTTAAGGAGCTCTCCTAAGAGTGCTATAGAGTGCCTTCCATTTATGTATCATTAACTATAACTGAGTCACATAGGACTACCCCTACCTGCAGAGCATTCTGAAAAGGTATTTATCTGGGTTGTTATGAGCTGGAAGTTGCTAGCACTGCCTGTCCCACCAGCTTGACAGGCTTTTTAAAAGATTTTATTTATTTATTATTTGACAGACAGAAATCACAAGTAAGCAGAGAGGCAGGCAGAGAGAAAGGGGGAAGCAGGCTCCCTGCTGAGCAGAGAGCCCGAGGTGGGGCTCGATCCCAGGACCCTGAGATCATGACCTGAGCAGAAGGCAGAGGCCCAACTCACTGAGCCACCCAGGCAACCCTTGACAGGCTTTTTAAACCGTTGCTATATTTCCTGGTTCAGTCTTGAAATGCAAACATATTTTTCCTCTAAATCTATTTATTACTAAAAAATTATTTTAGTAATAATAACGTTAATAAACAGTGAAGAGAATCATTTATTTTACAGTTAATTTTGCCCCACATCGTTATATTCCTTACCAATATACCAATCTCTACTTAAGTTTTTGGATTCTTGATCTGTCTTAGACTGAGAGAGGTAAATGAAGTCTCCTGATGCTAATGTTTCTCTGTGTTTTCTTCTTTTCTCTCCTGTGGTCCTTCCCGTAAATGTCGAGGCTGTGTTAGTATACAGACATTTATAACTCTTAGATCTTCACTGTGGATTTCTCCTGTTATTGTCGTAAAGCACCCTCTTGTTTAAAGATTTTAGCCCTGCATTCAGTCTTGTCTTCTGTTAAGAGCATTATCTGATGGCTCATTTTTACTGGTATTTTTTCCCCATACGCCTTTGTCCACACACTATTTTCAACATTTTATTTTTATTTTTTTTTAAGATTTTATTTATTTATTTGAGAGAGAGACAGCATGAGCAGGGGGGAGAGGCAGAGAGAGACGGAGAAGCAGGCTTCATACTGAGCAGGGAGCCCAACGTAGGACTTGATCCCAAGACCCCCGGGACCACGACCTGAGCTGAAGACAGACATTTAACCCACTGAGCCACCCAGGGGTCCCCAAAAAAGGCATCATTATTTACAAAATATTTGTATTACTGTCATAGACACACTAAAAAAGGGACAGTTTTAGGGTGCCCTACAGACTCCACCAGTGTGAATTGTGGGGCTGTAAGAAAGTTGTTTCATATTGACTTCTGAAATCAGAATAAGAGCTAGCCAATACTATTTACATGGGGAGATAACACCCTCCGCTATTTTCATTTGTAATGGAAACAGCTGACCTTTAAATGACTATCCCTCTATAAGACATTCAACCGTTTAATCATACCTGGGTTTCTGGAAACTGAAAAGAAACAGCAGAATCAAGAGTCCTCTGTCAAGGATGAATACCCAACTTTTGTAGCAACATGGACAGGACTGGAAGAGATTATGCTGAGTGAAATACGGCAAGCAGAGAGAGTCAAGTATCATATGGTTTCACTTATTTGTGGAGCATAAGAAATAACATGGAGGACAAGGGGAGATGGAGAGGAGAAGGGAGTTGAGGGAAATTGGAAGGGGAGGTGAACCATGAGAGACTATGGACTCTGAAAAACAACCTGAGGGTTTTGAAGGGGCGGGGGGTGGGAGGTTGGGGGAACCAGGTGGTGGGTATTAGGGAGGGCACGGATTGCATGGAGCACTGGGTGTGGTGCAAAAACGATGAATACTGTTACGCTGAAAAGAAATAAAAAATTAAAAAAAAAAAAAAGAGTCCCCTGTCTTCCAGCTCTTCCTTCACTCCTGGGTAAGGTTAGGGTTCCCTGACACTCTGACAGCAGACTCTCAGTTCAGGATGGCCCCAAGCAATTTACTGTGGAACAATCACAGCAAAAAGAGCTGAAAAATCAGCGCAACTTTGCTTCACCTACGGCTGTGAAGGCAGCGGTGAGGGCAGGTTCTGACGGAAGTGTAACTATGTATCCAAAAAATAATCTTTACTTTTTTGATTACCTGCTGTGTGCCAAACACTCTCACTAACCCCATCACTACCCGCCTTGGTGTACATAAATAAATTAAGGTGGGGAACCTTAGTGAACAAACTTTTTTTCCAAAAACAGGGTGAAGATTCCTTAAGAAATGAAAAATAGAGCTTCCCTATGACCCTGCAATTGCACTACCGGGTATTTACCCCAAAGATACAAATGCAGTGAAAAGAAGGGCCATCTGTACCCCAATGTTCATAGCAGCAATGGCCACAGTCGCCGAACTGTGGAAAGAACCAAGATGCCCTTCAATGGACGAATGGATAAAGAAGATGTGGTCCATATACACTATGGAGTATTATGCCTCCATCAGAAAGGACGAATACCCAACTTTTGTAGCAACATGGACGGGACTGGAAGAGATTATGCTGAGTGAAATAAGCCAAGCAGAGAGACTCAGTTATCATATGGTTTCACTTACTTGTGGAGCATAAGGAATAACACACAGGACATGGGGAGATGGAGAGGAGAAGTGAGTTGGGGGAAATCAGAGGGGGAGACAAACCATGAGAGACTGTGGACTCTGAGAAACCAACTGAGGGTTTTGGAGGGGAGGTGGGGTGGGGGGATGGGTGAGCCTGGTGGTGGGTATTGTGGAGGGCACGTATTGCATGGAGCACTGGGTGTGGTGCATAAACAATGAATTATGGAACACTGAAAAAAATTAAATTAAAAAAATAAAAAAGGTTTATTTATTTTTGAAAGAGAGCATGAGCAGGGGGGAGGGGAGGGAGAAGGAGAAGCAGATTCTCTGCTGAGCAGGGAGCCCGATGCACAACTCGATCCCAGGACCCTGAGATCCTGACCTGAGCTGAAGGCAGACGCTTAACTGACAGAGCCACCCAGGTGCCCCCCCACCACCTGTTAACAAACTTAAAGATAATATGGTTTGAACACATAGACTAGATCACGACGAAGCCTGCATCTGACTTGACAATTAATTCTTAATTTCCTAAACCAAAATAACCTCCAAGTCTCTTTTTCTTCTTTTGAAGATTAGTTTTCTCGGGCAGCTAGGAGACAATAAAGCTATTAATGTAAAAATTATTATGTATTAATCAATACATTATTAATTTAATAATGTAAAAATATCATGTATTAATTAACTGGGCCCCTCTGGACTTCTTTTTAAGTGAGAAAAACAATCCTCTCTTTTAAAAACCACTGTTTTTTTTTAAATACCACCACTTTTTTTGAGTTTTTATTATGCATAGGCTGAGATAATCCTGATGCTGAAAATTTAACATTAACTAGTGCCTATCAAATATAACAAAAATATAACAAAAAGTAAACATCTAGTGATGTGCCTAATTGGGTCCACAGAAGCATTTTACGGCTTGCTCACACCCAAACGCCTTGGCCGTTACCAAGGCGAGACTGCAGGCACCACACCATGGTGACAAGGACAGGGACATCCATGGAAATGGACATCCCACCCTGACTTCGGCAAGAAAATAGGTTGTATTGAGAGACTGCTCAGAGGGTGTTATACGGATCAGTCTGTGTGAAGCAGCTGGCGGAAACTGTGGTAGAAGCAAAAGAGAAAGAAGAAAGGCAAGTTTTCTTTCTTTCTTTTTTTTTTTTTTAAGAGATTTTATTTGTTTACTTATTTTGGAGAGAGAGAGACAGTGCATGCACCTCCAAGTGGGGATGGGGGAGGGAGTGGGAAAATCTCAAGCAGACTCCACCCCAAGCACAGAGCCCAGCATGGGGCTCGATCCCACCATCCTGAGACCCTGACCTGAGAAGAAACCAATAGTCAGAGGCTTAACCAACAGAGCCACCCAGGCACCCCAATGTTTTGGGTTTGTGTAAATGCGTAAATCCAAGTGTGTACTTGAGCTGGCTGCTGGTTAGTCGAAATGAATGACTGGTTCTTACAGGTTTGTTTCCTTTGCCTATCAATACCTCTGCTAAGGACTGGTTTTTGGCTTGGGAGGCAAGGATTTTAGGATCTTAGCCGTCAAACACCTAGAGCAAAACCATTGTCCTCATTTAAGGCTGCCAAGCCATGGGGAGACGACCTGGAGGACATAGAGAAGGGGCTTTCAATATAAAGTGGACTAAATGATATATATTTTATAACCCAGATCTGACATATATTGAACTCTGTTCACTGAATAGAGAGGTAGTAACCTTTTTTAAAAAAGATTTTTATTTATTTATTAGAGAGAGAGACCGAACACAAGCAGGGGGAGAGCAGGGGGAGAGGCAGGAGGTGAGGCAGGGGGAGAGGTGGGGGGAGAAGTCCCCACTGGGCAAGGAGCCTGATGTGGGACTTGATCCCAGGACCCCAGGATCATGACCTGAGCCAAAGGCAGATGCTTAACAACTGAGCCACCCAAGCGCCCTGACAATACTCTTTTTTCACACTCATGAAACATTCACAGAAACCTCAATAAATGCCAAAAAAAAAAAGCAGAAATCATGAAGATATAATTCTCTGATCACTAAGCAAATGGATTGAGAAGGCAAAAACACCCTGTTACTTGAAACTTTAAAACTCTCATAAAGCTCTAGAGTCAAGGAAGGTACCAAAACCAAAATTCTGGTAACGCTACATATTTGTCTCTGTGGAACACAGCTAAAGCAATCCTCAGAAGCAAATTTGTGAGGCCAAATGTTATATTAATAAATAAGAAAGGATCAAAATAAATTAATTAACCACCCAACTCAAGAAGACTCGGGAGGGGGGTTAAATCAAAAGCCAAAAAAGGACAGAGGAAAAATGAATTGAGAAACGTGAAAGCAGAAAATACTAAAATTTAAAATGCAGAAATTACCTCAATGAATAAATTTAACCAATTAAGGGATGCCTGGGTGACTCAGATGGTTAAGTGGCTGCCTTTGGCTCAGATCATGATCCCAGGGTCCTGGGAGTGAGTCCCACATCTCCCTGTTTCAAATAAATAAATAAAATTTTAAAAAAAATTTAACCAATTAAGATAGGTAAACTACTAGCTAACCTGATTATGAATGAAGAAAGCACAAATATACATAATATAAAATGCAAAGGAAAGTGAAAGAATCCCAAGACACAATTTTGTTCAATTGTCTGCAAATAAATTTTTTTTAAATATTTTATTTATTTATTTATTTATTTGACAGAGAGAGAGAGAACAAGTAGGCAGAGAGGTAGGCAGAGAGAGGGAAGCAGGCTCCCCGCTGAGCGGAGAGCCTGATGTGGGGCTCGATTCCAGGACCCTGGGATCAAGACCTGAGCCAAAGGCAGAGGCTTAACCCACTGAGCCACCCAGGTGCCTCTGCAAATAAATTTAAAAATCCAGATGAAATGAAAACTTTTTCTAAGAAAATACAATCTGCTAAAATTGGTAAGAGAAACGTCTAAACACTATGAAAAACTTAAGAAAAAGGAAAAAAATATTTAATTGGTAGACTCCCAAAGAACACTGGGCCCAGAAAACTTCACAGGCTAATCTTAACTAAAATCTCGGGAAACAAACAGGTTCTGATGCTTTTTAAAAATTGTTCCAGAACAGAGACAAAAGAGAAAAGCTTCCAAATTCTAGTAGTAAAAGTACCATATGCTTGTTACCAACAATGGACAGCAACAGCACAAAGAAAACTGCTGGTAAAAATCAATTATGAGCATTGATGCAAAAAATGTTGAGTGAAGTTCTAGCAAATGGAATTCAGAGGTACCTTAGAAGAAATAAGAGAAAAATAGATTTCCCCCCCTTAGGGCTGCAAAAATGATTCCACATAATTTACCATGTTGGAAGTGGTTGGGTGCAGCTGATTGGTTCATTCAGCTTCTCTTTTGAGTCCTTTTGAAAAGCAAACACAAAAGCAAATCTAGCTATTAATTGTCAGGTTTGAGCAGGGCTGAAAGCCTGCCAAATCCAGGGAAGAACTACCGTTCTCTCCATCACATCTCATTCCATAACGCCTACTCGCTGTGGATCATACAACGCCAAAAATTTAAGCAAAATTCATCGCCAACCAATTCAACTCAAATTCTTTAATGATTTCCTACGCAAAGAATTTGAGAACCTCACTGAATTCTTAACTACATAAACCCGCATTTCACTTTTTAACCACCAGGTGTCACCTGAGAAACAGTAAGCAAGAGCCTACACTTGATTATTTGCAAAAGAAAAATAATTTTCATTTTTTAGGCATCAAAATTAGAATATCCTTATTAGGACATATCAGCCATAGGGGTAGGAAAGTGTATGAAACATAGATGAATAAAAACATTTACACGTATTCAGATTTTCAAATACAAACTGACATTTCTTCTCTTAAATCGATGTCAGTTTTTTCCAAACGTTATACAAAAATCTAGGAGTTCTTTTTAGAGAAAGTCACTGGAATAGTTTTTAATGCTATCAATTTCCATGTGATCTAAAAAGACAAAACTCACCTACTCACAGCAGAAGGTAAAACAAAAGAATAGAGACGAGTAACTCTGAAGTTCATGAACTCATTTTTTACCTACAACCCCAGCCCCTCTTCTGTAATCTATTATTTTCTTCTGTGTGTGACCAGATTCCTTCCATGACCCGTAAAACCCTGCATGATCTGGCGCAGGCCACCTTTCCTGCTTCCGTTTCTTTCCCTCCTGGCTCTCCAGCCGCCCTGGGTCTCGTTCAGATCCCAGATCCCAGATGCCACCATCCTTTTGCACATGTTAGGGGCTTCGTCGGGAATGAGCCTCCCAACCTCCCTTCATCTTATTAGTCAGGAACCTTCCAGACACAGTCTGAATGTCAGCTCCCAAGGAAGCCTTCCTTGGCTACCTCTAGTGCCATTTAAATTTGGAGTCCCTCCATTCCTCTTTTCCTTCACAACAGATGCCACCATTGGTTATGATCTATTCGTGTGACTATATGAGCTGGAGGGGATCCTCCTCCACGGGGCACCCTTGTGTCTCTGCCATTAACCAACAGCCCTTAATACATATTTGCTGAAAGAAAGAATCACTGAATACAGATTACCATGTTTGCGTGCCTCCCCCACTAGAAGGCAAGCTCCGGGAAGCCTCATCTTTCCAATCTGTGTCCTGTTGCAACTCCAGGTCTGATAGAGATGCACAATTAGCATCAATGTTGCTAAATGGATCCATGAATCAATGCATGCGTATCTAACAGCGCAGTGGGACTATTTCACAGCTAGCTGGAAGGGCGGAGCAGCTCTCCCACCCGGAGGGGGGCTCAGAAGGGGATTTCTCCAGGCACTGCCATGATGTCTCACAGGGACTCTGATTGGGACTACTCAGTCATCCCACAAACTGTATGCATTCATTCAACAGCTTTTTCCTGAAAAACCATTACGTGCCTGTTACGCTGGTTAAAGCTAGGGCTACAGAGCGAAATGAGACACGGTCCTGGCCCCCAAGAAGCTGGTCATCTTTGAGGGAAGACGGGCCAGTAGAGCCATCACTGAAGTCCACTGTGACCCACGTATGCTGCACAGTGTGTTACAGGAATACACAGCTCGACAGAAATTAAGAGTTGTGGTCGCAGGTCTTCGGGAGTTTCCTTGAGGAGGAGACACACCCCTAGCTTAGTTTTCAAGGATGAGAAGCATTGAGTTGTAGAAATAAGAGAAGAGGAAGCAGAGCTTTTGAGAAAACAGCTTGAGGAAGGGCACAGTGGTTGGTTTAGGGAACCTAAAGAAAGTCAGCACGTCTCTAACCATGAGCCTGTTTCAACCACAAGCTAGGAGACTCTCCAGGGTCCTGAGCGAGTTGGCAAGCGAATTCCTCCATCCCCACCCTCCCAATCCCAATCTCCCAACGAGAAACTCTCCTTTTGCACATAGGGCAACACTAAACGACAGACAGTAGGAGAGAAGCCTCCAGCATGAGCAATAGCTATGGCGAGCGTCTCTTATTAGTCTTCCAGGGAAAATAATTGAGGCTGGTCAAGGAGACCCAGCTAGGAGCAGGGAGAATGCGTTGCATCTGCCACAAGCTGCTCTTCCAAGCGTGGGTTCCCTAAGAAACCAGAGCCCAAGGCAAAAGCTGACGAGTTGTCCCTTTGTAGGGAGCTGCAAGCCCAGGGAAGTGAGAGTGAGGGAGAAGGAAGTGAGTCCGGGGCAAATGCAAAAGAGGCCACAGTCAGCCTCTTACTGGTTGCGTGAGGTTAATACTCCATCTCCCGGGATGGGTTCAGCAAGACCAAAAAACTGCTGCATCTCAAGGCAGGAGAGAGGAAGAGAAAGGAATTTCTCTGCTGGCTGTTTTCCACTGCCTATGTCCCATGGGGTGAGAGCCTGACCCAGTGGGTCATTAAGTCTCCTGGCAAGGAGTGTCTTAGCCTCTCTGGGCATCTAGCAGAAGCCCGAGTGATGCTACTTTACCCACGGGAGCATTTGACATGGTTTTTTTTTTTTTTTTTTTTTTTTTGGCCACCCATTGCTTTTCAGCCCATTTTATATTTGGAGAATGTCCTGATTTTGGAGCACTTGCTCTCCAAAGCAGTCAGAAGCCCCCGTGACATCTTTGATCTGAGGATGGAGGATCCAGGTTCTGCCAAATCAGACCCACCTCCTGGGGACCTCTAGCAGAGGCCATGGTGGCAGGGGGAGGGAGAGGCAGCCCCCTCTGGGGACCACAGCCAGAGGTGCTGGCTGTAGCCTCCAGTGCCCTCCACTGAGAGGTGAGAGCTGGGCTGTCCCCACCCTAGGACAGTGGGGTGTCACTCAGAACCATCCTGCTGTGTAATGTGCCCGTGGCTCCTGGTCTCGAAGCATCCGAGGCTGATGCTATGGCCCTCACTGAAGCCCTGACAGCTTACCTAAAACCTGTAACAAACTTCTTTTTCTGCTTCAACTAGCTACGGTGGGTCTTGCTTCCGAAATCGAGAACCCTGAAAGATTCGCAGAACCTAAAAATAAATCTGAGGTTGTCTCCAAGTTCTGGCAGACCTCTCACCCACGATCTGCTCGTTTGCAGGGAGCGGGTCTCATTGATTTCCACTCCACATGCTGTAATCATAGGATTCTCGGGCCTTAGAGGCAGAAGGATCCTTTTAGAGACCACTGTATTTGATCCCTCACCTTTGGCTCTGAGCAAATTTTTCATATCACCACATCCTTCACTCGAGAGAACCGAGTTTCTGCTGAAACAGACAAACAAGGTAATTTATTCCGGCAAAATATCTTTGTGCCAGTCATCCAACGTGGAGGGCCGAAAGGGCACTCTTGGGAAATTTTATTTGTGTGAGAGACAGGTGAAGGACCTGCAGGCCATAATCTAATTTAGTCAGACACTTCTGGCAGGAAAAAAAAAAAAAAATCAGTGACCTATAAATCTGTAATTTTCCTGCAGTATTTAGCGAAACCAGGTCACTATTTCCAGCCCCGAGTTTGCTCCCTGGTCTCTTAGTGTTGAGCTATGTCACGAATTTCCTTTTGATAATGTTGATTCGTAAGTTGTGGGGAAACCAAAAATGTAAGGTAAAACCCACCAGAATCTTTGGAGAGTGGGACTCCTTAAAGTAACCACTTATGTCCCAACTGTATTATACTAGGATCACAAATGATTATAAGAGTGGTGGTAATGTTTTCCCTTCTTGCCCATTAAGAAGAAGATGGTGGAATTTACTTTTGATTTGATTTAACTTCCCTCTTGAGGGGAAGGTTTTCATGGCCAATGGCTGCCAACCATCTTTGCTTTAGAGCTATTGGATTCCCCAGGGTGGCTGAGGGAGTGAGTGTGGGTGTCAGGTTGGGGTGTGTTTCAGAATCACCAAAGGATACTATCACCACTCTCCTTCCCTGCGGTTCTCCTACACCACTCTTTAGGTTAGGATGGCAAAGGAACAGAGTACTCTACTAGGTTTAGGATAGGCTACCCAGAAACATTTATTTTATTTTATTATCATCTTATTATTTTATTTTATTTTGAGAGCGAGTGTGTGCATATGAGCAGGTATGGGGAGAGGGTAGGGATAGAGGAGGAGGGAGAGGGAAAGAATCTCATGTAGACTCCCTGCTGAGCACAAAACCTCCCTCGGGCTTCGATCTCAAGACCCTGAGATTTTGACCTGAGCTGAAATGAAGAGTCCTGAGAGCCCAGAAGACTTTTTCAGTGTTTGAAGTAAAAAACCAAACCAAACCAAAACAAAACAAAACAAAAACCCACAAAAAACAAAAAACCAAAAACGACCCACAAAAAACAACCCGGGGGTGGGGGGAGGGTTGTAAAAAAAGAGTCCAATGCTCAACTGACTGAGCCACCCAGGTGCCCCTACCCAGAAACATTTAAATGCATTAGCTGGTCAGATGGCCGTATGCCAGAGAACACATACAGAACGCATAGACATATTTTTTAAATTATTTATTTATTTGACAGAGAGAGAGAGATCACAAGTAGGCACAGAGGCAGGCAGAGGGAGAGAGAGAAGCAGGCTTCCTGCTGAGCAGAGAGCCCAATGCGGGGCACGATCCCAGGACCCTGAGATCATGACCTGAGCCGAAGGCAGAGGCTTTAACCCACTGAGCCACCCAGGCGCCCCTCACAGAGACATATTTTAAAAAAAACAAACTAAACTGGTACAAGAGGGGATACAAGTGAATCATTCTTGCAGAAGTACGTCTAATAAATTCATAAAGACGTGCTTCTCTAAAGGAAACCATTCTGTGATCGCTTTTCTGGGAGTATTCTGCTGCTCCGTTCCTCTTTGCCTGGGGCCCCTTGAACAAGTTCCAGGCTACTTTTCCTGGCCCTGAGGGATGTGCACCCCCACTGAGAACCACTTTCAGGAGGACTGGCTGTTCTTCAGTGGCGTGGATCCTACCCTCCGTGTGTTGGGCCAAAACCAAACTGAGCAGAATTAACTTAGGAAAAATAGAGGCTAGGTCTTGCCATAGGTGCCCTCCCTTGTCCCTTGATTTCAAGTGGCAATTACTAAGTTTGTGTGCATGGGATTCTAATCCTTCATCTGAAACACCATGCTCAGTAGGCAGGGGTCAGTATTTTCTGGCTAGCTTGCAGGCAGGGGCACTGGCTCTCACCAGCGGACGGTGGTATGTAGAAGCCAGGTGTGTACTCTCTGGACCAAAGCACCTGAAGAGCTATGTACCTTCCCCCACTCTTTCCCTTTCTCTGTCTTCTGGCTGGATGCCCACAAACGGGCTGACCTCCAACCGAGCGGGAACGCCCTTCAGCCTGGCCTTGGGATGGTTCTGTTGGAACAGAGCCTCCGCCCTCCCTCGCTCCCACCTTGTACTCGGGACTTCACATAAACAAGAAATAAACTTCCCTGATGCTGCATCACTGAGATTTCAGGGTGTGTCTGTTACATTATCCAGCACATCGTAACTCACAGAGCTACCGGCCTTAGAAAAACTCTTGCGCTCAGGAACAGATACGTGAGTATCAATGACAGCACCGTTCGGGGGGCTCCCCGCCGCTGCCTGACTCCTGAATCAATCAATACAGCAATTAGATCTTCAAATTAAAACAAACTGTAGCACTGCTCACTCAGAGGGAAATAAGTGGGAAAACACAACTCCAGTTGGCTCACACGATGAAACACGGCAGAGGGGTCAGAAAGGAAGAGACTCCAGGTCCATCGAGAGGGGGAGAAGATCTCAAAACCAATAATGATCAGAAGAGGCAAGCTACAGAGGAATGTGCAGAGGATGATACCATCGGACAAAATTTTTAAGCACACGAAGCAACATAATATTATTCACACTCATATGCCGATATAGTAAAAATACCAAAAACATGTATGGAAAGGAGCATTTGGGTTGGGATCAGCATAAGGAAAGGCAAATGGGGTGGGCAGGGAGCTTTAGCTGTAACTGTAATTGTTATTCTTTTTTTTTAAAGATTTATTTATATATGTGGGGACGTGGTAGGGGCAGAGGGAGAGAGAGAATCTCCAGCAGACTCCCCACTGAGCATTGAGCCTGACGTGGGGCTCCATCCCAGGACCCTGAGACCAAGACCTGAGCCGGTATCAAGGGTCGGATGCTCAACCAACTGAGCCACCCAGGTGCCCCTGTAACTGTTACTCATTTTAAGAAGGTGGGTCCTTAGCATGGTTAGATTCTAATGCTGAGGTTTGAGGGGTCCCTCAAAACAGCACCCCTCTTCCCGCAGAAGTTCTGAATCAAATAAAAGAAAGGTGACGAGTCAGAATGATCAACAACAAAAGATCACATTTATGACTAAGTTAAACAGATGACGGAAATGTGGAATTCTGGAATTCTAAATACTGACCCCCCTCCCACCCCCCGCCAAACAGAAGCGCTGCTCCAGTCACCAACAGGGCTGTACCCCCAAAGCGATCCCTACATGGGCACCTTTGAAACTTGGCTTGTTACGTGGCACAAAGCCATGGAGAGATTACAGTCTCGGGTGGCAAACACGCTCTGAAGAGGAAGGAGGGAGCATTGGACAACCATCGCCATGAGTAATTCCGGTTCGTAAACCTGCCAGGGAAGGCACTCTACCTCCCATGACAAAGAAACCAGGACTGTGTCAGTCACTCGGCATCCTTCACAGAGAAGGAGATCTTAGGACGGCAGAAGAATGCACCCACTGTCTCCCCAGCACTAAGCATCTCCTTAAAATCCTGGAGGTGGTTACACAGGCATCTGTCAGATTATTTTCTAGAGTCGTCTGTGTATTTGAAATGTTTCATAATTAAATTTTAAGTTAGAAGAACCCTTCGTGTGGGGGCATCTGGATGGCTCAGTTGGTTAAGCATCTGCCTTTGGCTCAGATCTTGATCCCAGGATCCTGGGATCGAGTCCCGCATTGGGCTCCCTGCTCAGCAGGGAGCCTGCTTTTCCCTCTCTCTCTGCACCACACCCCCACTTGTGCTCTCTTGCTCTCTCTAGTAAGGGAATAAAATCTTTTAAAAAAGAAGAATCCTTAGTGTCAATGCCTCATACCTCTGCCCAGAAGCCCTCCTCTGATGGAGAGCATTCTTCAATGACAATGCTTCATTTGCATCATGACCCACAGTGAGGGACTAAAGCACAAGGAAGACCAAACACCTTTGCTGGCTTTGTAAAAAGGAGCCCTTTGAAGGCTCTAGAGTTTCACCCAGTGGGTCTGACCACTTCACTTTTGAGAAACAGCCAAATGACCCATAACATCGTCTTGATTCAGATTCAAGTTTAACGGACATTTCTCAACTAAGAGGGAGACCCCAGGAAAGTGGTTGAGTGCTTATGGACCCCAGAGTGGGGTCCATAAACTTGCTGACCTACTAGCTGTGGCAACAGTGGGAAAATTGCTTACCTCCGTTGCCTTTTGTTTCCCTACCTGCCTGGTCAGATTGTGTGTCAGGTTTATTTACGTATTAAAAAAATTTTTATTGGGGCGCCTGGACGTCTCAATCACTTAAGCATCTGACTCTTGATTTCAACTCAGGTCACGATTTCAGGGTCGTAGGATGGAGCCCTGCACATGGTTCTGCGCTCAGCGGGGAGTCTGCTCGACATTCTCTCTCCCTCTCCCTCTGCCCCTTCCCCTCTTGTGCATGTCCACACTCTCTCTCAAATAAATAAATCTTTTTAAAAAATCAGTAACCTCTTCAACCTCACCCACAGCAACTTCTTCCTAGAAACATCGCCAAAGGCAAGGGAAGCAAGGGCAAAAATGAACTATTGGGATTTCATCAAGACCAAAAGCTTTTGCACAGCTAAGGAAACAGTCAACAAAACCAAAAGACAACTGACAGAATGGGAGAAGATATTTGCAAACGACATATCAGATAAAGGGCTAGTATCCAAAATCTATAAAGAACTTATCAAACTCAACACCCAAAGAACAAATAATCCAATCAAGAAATGGGCAGAGGACATGAACAGACATTTCTGCGAAGAAGACATCCAGATAGCCAACAGACACATGAAAAGTGCTCCACATCACTCGGCATCAGGGAAATACAAATCAAAACCAAAGTGATATACCACCTCCCACCAGTCAGAATGGCTAAAATTAACAAGTCAGGAAATGACAGGTGTTGGTGAGGATGTGGAGAAAGGGGAACCCTCCTACACTGTTGGTGGGAATGTAAGCTGGTGCAACCACTCTGGAAAACAATATGGAGGTTCCTCAAAAAGTTGAAAATGGAGTTACCCTATGACCCAGCAATTGCACTACTGGGTATTTACCCTAAAGATACAAATGTAGGGATCCAAAGGAGCACGTGCACCCGAATGTTTATAGCAGCAACATCCACAATAGCCAAACTACAGAAAGAACCTAGATGTCCATCAACAGATGAATGGATAAAGAAGATGTGGTTCATATATACAATGGAATACTATGCAGCCATCAAAAGAAATGAAATCTTGCCATTTGCAATGACGTGGATGGAACTAGAGGATATTACGCTGAGCAAAGTAAGTCAATCAGAGAAAGATAATTATCATATGATCTCTCTGATATGAGGAATTTGAGAGGCAGGGTGGGGGATTGTGGGGGGCACAGGAGGGAAAAAATGAAACCAGATGGGACCGGGAAGGGAGGCAAACCATAAGAGACTCTTAATCTCATGAAACAAACTGAGGGTTGCTGGGGGGGGCGGGGGGTAGGAGGGGTAGGGTGGTTGTGTTATGGACACTGGGGAGGGTATGTGCTATGGTGAGTGCTGTGAAGTGTGTAAGACCTGTACCCCTGAAGCAAATAATACATTAGATGTTAATTTAAAAAAAAAATAAACAAATTTTTTAAATTGAAGTATAATCAATGTACAATATCCTATTAGTTTCAGGTGTCCACCACAGTGATTCAATATTTTCACACATTACAATACGATCCCTCTGATAAGTGTGGTCACCACCTATCACCTTACAGAGTTATTACAATATTATTGACTATACTCCCTAGGCTGTACTTTTCATTCCCATGCCTTATTTATTTTATAACTGGAAGGTTTGAACCTCTTAATCCCTTTCCCTTGTTCTGCCTGCTCCGCAAGACCTCTCCATCTGGTAACCAGCCCCTTGATTCCCGTATCCATGGTTTGAGTGAGGTCAGGGTGTACATAAGGTCCCCACACCTAGCAGAGACCAAGCAACCTGTAAACAAGGCTCGCGTTTTCTAAGATACAGGTGGGCTCTCCTTCAGTGTGCGCCCTGTGGAGAACGCAAAATGTGCCACTCCACGAAACATGAATCTTTCTAATGCACCAAATACATAAAAAGCCATTTTATGTTATAAACGCCATTTGGAAAATACGTTTTGCTCCACGATGAGGACAAATGCCCTGCATTTATTTCGCTTCCGTAAAAATCCGAGTCCAATCCTTTCGGTGTGGTAAAAATGTGATCTTCCCGGAAGACACGCATCTCGTCTGCCCCACTTTGAAATTCTCCCTCAAGTCTGCATCTGTGTGAAATTCAGAATTCTCGCCAGAGTTAATATTCCCTACGTCTGTTCAGATAGATGTTAAATAATTCACCTGAAGAATATTGAAGATTAGTCAAGACTATAATTCTTTTGGATATTTTGCTTGACATTCAGAACTTCCATTTTAAATTCTGGAATTAAATTTTTTTTTTCCTATTTGATAACTGCCTGTCTCGCTTCACCAGTACGTAAGGTCTGTGAGAGCCTAGAATTTCACCTGGGACGTAATCGGTAGTTAAGAAGTCACTGTTCAGGGTGCCAGGGTGGCTCAGTCGGTTAGGTGTCTGCCTTCGGCTTGGGCCATGATCCCAGGGTCCTGGGATCAACCCCCACATCAAGGGATTGAGCCTGCCTCTCCCTCTCCCTCTGCTACTCTTTCTCTCTCAAATAAATAAAATCTTTAAAAAAAAAGTCACTGTTGAAGAATGAGTAAATGAACAAGTGAATAAAGCAGCAAGGCCTTTACTGCACAACTGAAAAAACAATGTATGAAGTAGAAAGGAAGGGCTCTACTTAGGAGCTTGTTACATCAAAATGCATTTTTTCCTCTAAATTCAATGGATTCCCTTAAATTCTGCCTTTAACTTGTGAAGTTCATCTAGAGCTTTCCACATATATGGACCTGTGCATTTTATGTTGTACGTTAATTTAAATATTTTCAATGAGATATCTGTGCACAGTTGTCCAGTGCACTGGACATGCTTGGTCCTCAGAGCGGATCTGGAAGGGCCCCATGCTTGTTTTCACTGCAGCCTTTGTTTGCCCTGGTGTAGGGAATTGAAGGGGCTGTTTCCATCTCTCATTCTGTGCGGAATGTTTATTTAATTTCTTTTTAAGATTTTATTTATTTATTTGACAGACAGAGATCACAAGTAGGCAGAGAGGCAGGCAGAGGGAGAGAGAGGGGGAAGCAGGCTCCCTACTGAGCAGAGAGCGTGATGTGGGGTTTGATCCCAGGACCCTGGGACCATGACCCAAGCCGAAGGCAGAGACTTTAACCCACTGAGCCACCCAGGCACCCCTGTTTATTTAATTTTAGTACTACTGAAAAAGAACTCTGGGGGTGCCTGGCTGGCTCTGTGTGCTACTCTTGATTTCAGGGTCGTGACTGTGAGTTCAAGTCCCATGCTGGGTGTAGAGAGAACATAAACAAAACTTTAAAAAGAAACAGAACTCTCTTAGAGGGGCTTTCCAAGGGCTAAGGACATCATTTCTTCCCTACAATAATTCTACTTTTAGTTTTTGTGAAAATATTGAAGAACTACTGTCAGGTGCAAGGGTATTTTCCTTAACGGTCTTTTCTATATGTTAATAACTTTACATATATTTTTAAAATATTTTATTTATTTATTTATTTGACAGCAAGAGAGAGAGGGAGAGAGGGAGATAGTGCACAAGCAGGGGCAGAGGGAGAGGGAGAAGCAGACTACCTGCTGAGTAGGGAGCCTGATGCAGGACTCAATCCCAGGACCCCGGGATCATGACCTGAGCTGAAGGCAGACATTCGACCAACTGAGCCACCCAAGTGCCCCAACTTCACATATTTTTTTAAAATACAGGAAATGGAGCCATAAACAAAAAGCTCAAAGAACGTTCTTGAGTCATTTGTGTTTTCTTCCGAAAGAGGGACTTGACTTTTGGAGCATGCGCAATCCCAGAGACACTGAAGAGGATGACGACCTGTTGGCATTCAGGGGACTCAGTGCTCAGGGCAATTACAACCGTTTGCTCGGTTTCCCAGCAGTCTGAGGAAGATTAACAAGGAGGAGTATAATTGCTGGTTAAAACACATTTCCACAGACTTTCCAAGTCCTTTGCCTAACTGGCAGGAGAGAGGATGCATGTATCAGAAGAAGGCATTTTGAAAGCACATTCCAAATAGTTCTGCAGACACATTCTTCTGTCCCTTGACTGCACTCCAACCACATACTGCTCCTTCACCTAAATGAATGTTCCCTGAAGCATTCTTATCTTCTACCTCGGCCAGTTTTTTTTGTTTTGTTTTGTTTCCTTTTTTTTTTTTTTTTTTAAGTTGTGGGGTTAAAAACCTCGCCAGCTCATTCATTCACTGAACAACTATTTATCAAGTACCAATTTTGTAAGAGAAATTCCAGGCTCTCCCAGAGTTTACGTGCTAGTGCAGGAAGACAGACCATCACCGAGTCAGCAAGCAAATCAACAAGATCCTTTCAGCTGGTGATGAGGGTGATGAATGACCTCAAATGGAAGGAGGGCTGGAAAATGTGAGTGGTTGGTCTCCAGAGAAAGTTGGCTGGGGCTGAGACCCAAAACATGAGCAGGAACCAGGGACAAGAGGGAGCCAAGCAGGCACAAGGGTTGGCAACCAAAGAAGGCCTCCACGGTCAGCCCAGGGGAGCGAGGGGGAGAGACGCAGGGCAGACTAAGGTCAGAGAAGGAGATGGTGCAGGGCCAAGGAATTTGGATGGTATGCTAAAATGAGAAGTCGGTGGGTGATTCTAGAGGTTTACTCAAGGGAGGGAAATAATCTGACCTGTGGTTTCATAGCTCACCCTGCAGGCCGTGGGAAGAGTAGATCTGTTTCGGCCTTCTGAATGGGGCTGAGACAAACTCAGCCAGGAGATCTACCTGGGCCAGTGACGGGATTCTGAATTTCATTTCCCACCTGTTGCAAATCCAGATGAGTTTGTGATCTCTCCCCTTTGTTCTTCCTCAGCTTTAGACCGGTCCCCCGGAAAGAGCAGGGCCTTTTAGGTAATGATGCTTCCCTTCCCCAGAGAACATGACCATGGGGACCCAGCAGGTGGCCAGAAGGTTGGTGGGAGGGAAGCAATCCACTGCCTCACACTATCTTGCAAATGCGTTGGTTGATGTGTCCCGGAAAAGTCATGCTGCAACTTTGCCCCAAACCAAGATTTTTTGACAAAAAATACCCCCCCAAAGATTAACCTAAAGTGACTCTGCAGTTTTCTCAGTAAGGAGAGACCTGTTCTACCAGGAGGATTCCCCCCAGCACAGGCCTAAGGCATGGCTGAGTGCACGGGATTTTTAAGTGAATTATAATCAGAACACGTATCACTTGAGGTATGAATGGTGCTGGACCCTCAGTGATGGGGGAGTCTGTTCTCCAAGCCTTTGGTGTGAACGTTAACAGCAACAGGGACAACGGCACTTAGCTTCTGCCAGGTGCTCAACTAAATCAGGTGATGGCAAACTTTTCTGGAAAGGACAAGCTGGCAAATGTTCTGGGCTCTGTGGGCCATGATCTCGGTCGCACCTGCTCAATGTTGCTGTTAGAGTGAGAAAGGAGCCACAGATAACACGTACAGAGCGAGTGTGGGTCTGTTCCAATAAAACTTAATTTCCCAAAACAGGCAGTGGGCTGCTGCTTATCCGTGGCTCCTGATTAAGGGGTTTATATCCATGAAGTTCTTTGATCCTCAGAATCCACTGGTTGTTACTACTGCCCTTAATTTACAGACGAGGGACCTGTGGCACAGAGAAGTCATGTAACCGGCCCGGAAGGCACAGCTCACACATGGCAGAGCTGAGATTCACACCACAGAGCATGGTCCAGAAGCCGACAGCCGAGTCAGCGTGAGCGTGGCTAGGCCAGGATGAGCCCCAGACTCAGTCACCTCTAGGCTTCCTTTGCAAATTTACGAGTGATGTGCTTTCTTTATCTATAAGATGCCTACCTCACAGGATAACGAGCAGAATGAAATGTTGCAGAACGGAATAGACCAAACAGTACAATGTTTACATTGGCATAGTGCTTTGGGGGAGTTGTCAAGTCATTTCACATTTTTGTGTCCTTTTAGTGTAATATGTGAGCGATACTGGGGGGTGGAGGGCAGTCTCTGAATTACTGGGGACACCTGTGTCTGGCTACGTGTGATCGTCTTGGCAGTTCATAGAAGAATGGTCAAATTAGCAGCCTGGCATTTTTCTGCTTCTGTTCTTTCCTCTACCCACCTCATGCAATTATTAAAAGGATCAAACAGAAGAGAAAGAAATACAGACAACTGTGGAGAATAAGGAATTTTAAATCTGTAGTATGCAGCAGGCATGCAGGGAGAAACTTGACGCTTCATTTTCCTTCTCTGAAAATAGGGACAAGTGTGTGTGTTCTTTAACAGCTATGCTGGGATCTCTCTTGGACTTTTTTTTTTAAGATTTTATTTATTTATTTGACAGAGAGAGATCACAAGTAGGCAGAGAGAGAGGAGGAAGCAGGCTCCCTGCTGAGCAGAGAGCCCGATGTGGGGCTCGATCCCAGGACCCTGAGATCACGACCTGAGCCGAAGGCAGAGGCTTAACCCACTGAGTCACCCAGGTGCCCCTCTCTTGGATTTTTAAGAGATTAATCAAAATCCTTGGGAGTTCAAATGTAATCGTTATTTCAGAGAGCAAAGTTTTTATGGTCACATCGACTCCATCTGTGTTAAGTGCTAAGTGCAGATGGAGAGAAAGACAAGTCAAAGAGAAAGTTTGTTGGGTTACATTTTTGAGCCCCAAAGCTTGCCTTCTTTTTTTTTTTTAAATTTTGTATTTATTTATTTGTGAGAGAGAGTGAGCACATGAGTTGGGGAAAGGGCAGAGGAAGAGAGAGAGATTTTCAAGCAGACTCTGTGCTGAATGTAGAGCTGGCCCTGGGGCTCGATCTCACGACCTTGAGATCATGACCTGAGCCAAAATCAAAAGTCAGAAGCTTACCCAACTGAGCCACCCAGGTGCCCCCAAGGCTCATGTTCTGTATATCATTTCTAATACCATAAGGCTCCCTTTCTAGATAGGTCTATTGAGGAAAAGCTAACATCTGCAGTGGAAATTGATCTTGCACAGGACTCCTGTATTTCCTTTTCGTATTTTTGTTTTAAGTTTTTATCTTGGGAAGAATTAGAGCATTACCAGCAGTTGCAAAATATCTATGCAGGGAGGTCCCACATGCCTTTCTCCCAGCTTGCTCCAACGGTACCACCGTGCAGAGCTAGAGTTCAACATCAAAACCAGGACACTGATGTTGACAGAAGACAAAGAGCTTCACCAGGCATCACCAGTATTATATGCTGGTTTGTGTGTGTGTGTGTGTGTGTGTGTCTGTGCGTGCATGTACACTTCTATGCAATTTTATCACCAGAATCAGAATACAGAACGGCTTCATCAACCCAAGCTTCCCTTGTGCTACCCTTTTACAGCTAAGACCTCTCTCCTTCACAGTTTCTTCAGCCAGTGATTTGTTCTCCATCTCTGTAATTTTGTTACACTTCAAGAGTGTTACATAAATACAGTCAGAGGGTACGTAACCTTTTGAGACTGGCTTCTTTCCTTCACAGAATTCCTGATGCATGTATCTGGAATTCATCCTTTTTATGGCTGAGTAGTGGTCCACAGTATGGACATAGCATGATTTGTTCAACCGTGCCCCAGGGAAGGACACTGGGGTAATTTCCAGTTTGGGACAATATATTGTGAATAAGGCTACGATGAGTATGCATGGGCAAGTTTTTGTGTGAACATAAATTTTCATTTTTTCTGGAATAAACACCCATAAGTACAGCTGCTAGATGATACCAAGTACATGTTTCATTTTTAGGAAACTGACACAGTGTATTCCTAAGTGACTGTACTATTTCATTTTTATTTGTCTTTAAAGTATAAGTTAAACTGGGGCTCCTAGGTGGCTCAGTCTGTTAAGCGTCCAACTGTTGGTTTCAGTTCAGGTCGTGATCTCAAGGTCGTGAGACCAAGCCCCACATCAGGCTGCACGCACAGTGGGGAGTTTGCTTAAGTTTCTTTCTCTCCCCTTCCCTCTGCTCGTCCCAGCTCAAATAAATAAATAAATCTTTAAAAAAAAGTAAAGTATATGCTAAACATAAAAACTCCCTTGTGAGTTCAACATTAACTGTAATACCTATCATGCATATTTGAAGATTTAACTCACTGATTTCTTTTGCTATCTGATAAAGTACAAAATTCATCATATATCAGATCTACTTTTAACTTAAAATTCACTCAGTGGTGGAGAAAAATGCAATCCTCTTCACGTCCCTACTATTGAATACACTTTATGGCATGTCTCTTTATTGATATCGTCTATAAAAACACAACAATCACACTGCATTCAAAAACCCATTTTTCTCCTCTTTTTCCAAGTGGAGAATATAAAGCAAAGTGAAACCACATTTTTTTTTCTCCCAATATCCTATAGTTTAAGAGCAGGAAAAAACAAGTTCTTACTGGGTTGACTCAAAAGGTACACTTTTAAAAAAACTTGATTTTTTTCTCCTTTCTTTTCCTTGACCTCATGTAGGTAGACCAAAAGATCAAATCGCAGAAATTTCTTTTTCTAAAAAAAATTTTTTTAAAAGTCAGAATGTGCCTAGACGCAGGTGGCATTCTCTACAAAAGAGCAAACAGAAACAAGGGCAGGTAGAGCCACAGGATCTCGGGGGCTGCAGGAGAAAAGGGGGTGTCTGAGCTCAGCTGCAGAACTTAGGAGGCAATGGACAAGAACCCGTTCAGAACTCACTGTACGCCCGACACGGTGCCGGGTGGGGAGATGGGAGGACACAGGACGCAGGCTGAGAAGAACAATGGTATCCAGCACCTCCTGTCCAGCTGGGTGCCATGTGGTTCCCCCATGAGGGACAGGAGAGGGACTCAGGCCAGCATATGCTTAATGACAATGGCCCACATGCGCATTGACCGCGGGCCAGACGCTGGACAGAGAGCTTAGCATATATTACTTGTTCAGTTGTCCCCACTGCCCTGTGAGGCGCCTGCCATCATTCCCATTTGACAGATGAGGACACTGAGGCTTGGAGAGTTCGTTAAAATACAACATGTCCTTTGCCACAGCCTGATTTTCCACGGTCACCGAAAATGTCTCTCATCTACGTTACCTTTCCTGTGCCAAGGGTGGAAGGCGCAGGCCCCCTCCTGTAGGCCACCACAATCGCCCTTGGCCTGATGTGACTTTTGGCCAAAGCCTTCTTTGACCCAGACTTATTTCATCGTAGCATCTGCATATGAACTCACCTGAGCTCGGAGAAGAAGGAAGCAGAGCCCTTTTCCATTCCAGAAAACATGATCACCTTCACTTTCCATCTTTATTGGGACACAGAACTCCCTTTTTCAACATTTTACACTGGAAAAAAAAAAGCGGGGGGGGACAAACAAGGAATTGTTTTAGTTGAAGAAGAAGGTAGAGGAGGGGGCGCCTGGGTGGCTCAGTGGGTTAATCCTCTGCCTTCGGCTCAGGTCATGATCTCAGGGTCCTGGGATCGAGTCCCGCGTCGGGCTCCCTGCTTCTCCCTCTCCCTCCTCTTCTTCCCCTGCTCGTGCTCTCTCTCTCTCTCTCTCAAATAAATAAATAAAATTTTTTAAAAAGGAAGGTGGAGGAGGGCCCAAGGTCCCACCCATTCTCACAACTTTCCTCCCCTGGAGGCCTCTGAGAGGCTCATCGCTGAGCAGTTAACTGTTCACCACCTGGCTGACTCCTACCCACCTCATCTCTGAACCGAAGAGGCACAAAAGCAACACCCTGTTTTGGCCACAACTGGATGAAAGCCCCAGGGAGACACTGGAAGTGGCACCCAGGTGTGCAGCTGAAGGGGGCACTTTTTAACCACCTCACGCACTTGAATGTCCGGGCGCCCACACCGTCCCCCCGCACCTGCTCCACACCTGCTCACTCACCCCAGGCTTCCATAATTCCAGCACGTATGTTAACAAGCAGGCATTTTCCAAGCAGTAGAAAGCTGAGGCTAAAGCCATTCATTTGCTCCTAAATCTAATAAAGAATCTGAACATTCTTAAGGGCTGGGAGACAGAAGAAAACACAAGAAGAGAAAGACTGTCCAAAGTGGGGAACCAGGGTGCTTAACAAAGACCAAAAAACAAACAAACAAACAAACAAACCCAAAAAAACAAAAAACAAACCAAAAAAACACAACAACTCTGCTTTGCAGCGTTGCTGAGATCCAGGCTTGAGGCTGGGCTTTGTGGCCAGAACCCTTCCTGCCGACCTGAGCAGGTGAAACCCCGCGGTAGGTCAAGGTAGGGCACCAGTGGGACAGGACGCTTGCTTGGACTCTTGTACGGGACTTGAAACAGAAAACAGAATGCCTGTGTCCAGATTTAAGAGTTTTGTATGGGACTCGAGGTCATTTTGCTGCTCTTTAAAATAAGCAAAGCTTTTAAAGGAGATTTTATTGCTTCCAAAAAATTATTCTTTATTCTTTGGAGGCTTTCTTTCTCTGGTACCATGGGTTTTCTTTCGGGTTCTTAGATTAAAAGTCCATGATAAATATACTCAGCATTAAAAAAAAGAAAAAAAAAACAAGCTCAACGTTCTACCTTTTCAAGAGAGAGAACTTTGACCCTTGCGTTTGGGGTGCGAGTCTTTGATACTCTGCCAGGATTTGATTTCGAGCCATTCATCATTAGGGTGATATAAAAACGTCCATCCTCTGCTCCATGACCCACAGCTAAAGGCATTCACCGGAAAAACTAACAGTACACATGATGTTTCACAGAGCCCACGGGCGGGTTTTGGGGTCAGAGATTTCCAAAAGAGGAAAATTTCCTAGAGAGTTTCTATGTAAAGATTTGGAGCCAGTGTTTCTCTTTTGACAATTCTGAGAATGTGATGTCAGCCTGAGCCCAGAGGCCCACCTCCCCAAATCCTTTCAATTAACAGGATATATATTTTTAAAAATAAGTAATGCTTGGGGCACCTGGGTGGCTCAGTTGGTTGAGCAGCTGCCTTCGGGCTCAGGTCATGATCTCAGGGTCCCGGCATCGCGTCCTGCATCGGGCTTCCTGCTCAGCGAGGAGTTTGCTTCTCCCTCTGACCCTCCCCCTCATGCTCTTTCTCTCTCTCAAATAAATAAATCTTTAAAAAAAAAGAAAAAAAAGTACTACAGCAATGCTAGAAGATAAGAGCTGCCATTACATGGAGGACATGTTGCAGACTCCCCAGGAGGCAGAAAGAAGACAGGATTGGATTGACAGAGGACACTGTTGGAGAAGGTTGCCGCAGAGGTGGGGAGCTGTTCTGCCCGGGGCTCTCAGCTCGGAGATGGTAGGTTCCAGATGTGGGGCAGACACTTAACCGACTGAGCCACCCAGGTCCCCCCAGGATCGACACTTTACATGTGCATGATTTTCAATTAGGAAATTCCAATTATAATGTATTGACCCCAGAAAAATACATGTACATGTGTATAAAGAGTACGAGCAATATGTCCCCTAAGAGAGTGATTGATTTATGAATAATTGTGTGGTATGTCCGTAACAGTGGGGGGAAAAAAACCTGTGCTGACTGTAAATATCATGTATGAGCATGTAGTATGATAATGTCTTTTTAAAAAGGTTTTAAGGGGCGCCTGGGTGGCTCAGTGGGTTAAGCATCTGCTTTCAGCTCAGGTCATGATCTCAAGGTACTGGGATCGAGCCCCACATCAGGCTCTCTGCTCAGTGGGGAGTCTGTTTCTCCCTCTTCCTCTGCCCCTCTGCCTGGTTGTGTGCCTTCTCTCTCTCTCTCAAATAAATAAATAAACAAACCTTTTTAAAAAAGTACTAAACGATGCCACTTACATTTTAAAAAATTTCAATGACTAGATTTCTAAATGTAGATCTGTAAATATGTATGTACGTATATAAATGGACATAAAGTTGTCTGGAAGGGTATACATCAAACTAAGAGGTGTTGGCTACGACTGCCTTCTTCTCCAGATGTTTATAGAGTTTGAACATTTTTTAAAAGATTTTATTTATTTATTTGACAGACAGATCACAAGTAGGCAGAGAGGCAGGCAGGGAGAGAGGGGGAAGCAGGCTCCCCACCGATCAGAGAGCCCAATGCAGGGCTCAATCCCAGGACCCTGGGATCATGACCTGAGCCGAAGGCAGAGGCTTTAACCCACTGAGCCACCCAGGCGCCCCTAGAGTTTGAACTTTTAAAACAGATTAGACTCTACTCGTGTATTGTGCACACTTTTTTTCACACTTTTTTTAAAAACTAAAGTTTTTAATAATATGGAGTTTCCTCAGAAAGTTAAAAATGGAACTACCCAACAGTCCAGTAATTGCACTACTGGGTATTTGCCCCCAAAATACAAGAACACTGATTCAAAGGGATACATGTCACCACCCCCCCATGTTTATTGCAGGATTATCTACAATAGCCAAATTATGGAAGCAGCCCCCGTGTCCACGGACTGATGAATGGGTAGAGAAGAGACAGTACAGATCTACAATGGAATATTACTCAGCCATAAGAAAAGAAAGAAAACTCACCATTTCAGTTTGGAAATTTCTGGAAGCACTATGATTACAAACACCATGGAGGGGAGTCTCCACCACCTTCTTATAGCACGGGGAGGGCAGATGCCTCACTCAACCTTTGCTGGGCTGGGATCCCAGTTTTCTCCATGGTGTGCGGCTGGGATAGAATGGCAAAGTTATGTCAAAATTCTCTGCCTTACTAGGCTGCCCTTTTCCCCGTCCTTTGGCTACAGAGTGTAGGCTTTGCCTGGACCTCTGTGCGTCTGTCCCTGCTGGCTTTTGCTGGCCAGACGGCATCTTCAGCGCCAAGGCAGGGATACAGGAGGGCAGAAAGAAAACCCAGGAAATCAAATGCCAAGTTGTTCTGGAGATCCCTGCCGCTCAGAGACCACCAACCTCCTCTCGCCATCCTTCAGAGTCTTTTATTTTTTATATACAACGTCTAGAGTTTTTAGTTGTATTTACTGGGAAGGATAGGAAGAAGCATGTCTGTTCCAGCTTCCTAGATACGGAAGTCCATTTAGTCCTTTTAAAATGTTCTCTATTTGGGGGCACCCGGTGTCTCCCTCTGCTGAGCATCTGCCTTAGGCTCAGGTCCTGATCCCAGGGTCCTGGGATCAAATATATATATATACTATTTTATATGTATATAAAATAGTATATTATGTTATATTATACCCTGCTCAGGGAGGAGCCTGCTTCTCCCTCTGCATCTGTACCCCCCCCCCCCCGCTTCTGCACACGCACGCGCGCTCTCTCTCTCTGACAAATAAATAAATAATCTTTACTTAAAAAAAAAAAAAAAAGAAACACAGGCCTGATGTACGGATCAAATATACATTAGGACAAGGCTGGGCACACAACGAGCATTCCTAACTTATCAGCTGGTGATAATTGCTCGATTTCCCAATACCACTGCATTTCACAAACATACATAGAGTCGCAGGGGCCCACAAGCTCCCTGGCCTTCATCATTCTCCTTTGATAAGTTTTGGACAGAGGGGACAGGAACCTAGATCTGTTAGTGACCGTGGGGAAAGGGCCGGGAGCAAGATCTCGGGAGAGCAAGGCTGAGCGGGGGCGGGGAGGAGATGGACAGACAGCTGGACAGCTGGATCTAAGGAAGGATGAGGGCAAAATAGTATGTAGGCAAAGTCAAGGTTGTTTTAGATTGAAAATGCCGGCTGACAGCCTTCTGTTTCCAGCCCCACACACACACAGTCTGTCCTCTGAGATGGAATTTGGGAAGGTGCTGGAGGAAGGCATTTCTCCCCTCGGAAGGCGGAGGGGGTGTGAGACTGTCTGCTTCAGAGACCGAGCAGGAATGCTCTTCTCCCCTCTGCGCTGTAGGAAATAAGTCCCTCCATATCACCATGCCCACGTTTGCTCTCAAATTTAGGCTGGCCCGGAGAGGTAGCGCTTCTCCCCAGGTCCACCACTCCTCTCAAAAGCTGACTTCGTCAACATTGTTTTGTGTTTCTGTTTTTGTGCCTTCTTCATTGACTTGATCATTTCCATGCCTCCCCCCCAATCCCTTTAAATAAAGCCAGGTTAATCGGGCGTACGGTTGGAAGCCAGGCTCAAAACAGGAGCAGTTAAATTCACTAGATCTTGGAGGGATGAATTAGTTCAAGTCATTTTTGTTTCCCCCCAAGAAATGGTACAACAGCGTGAAACCTGTTTCACAGCTACATTTCAATGCCTTCAATATTATGAGAGAATATGGGCATTCACTCCTACGGAACTATTTATACTTTGCCATCCTAAAGCAAAGGATCTTCTGTTGCTGAACTCCCAGAGATGTGGATGGATTTGAATAATGAATAGGGAACTTCCTTTAGGAACAGAGTCTCTGTCGTGGAAAAACTTCATTTCTTAGACATAGCCAGCTGGGACTAGGCCACGATACCCCATCTATCCCAAGGCCCGTGTTGTGGGGAAGGGACGACAGACATTCCCCATCAGGTACTTGCTTGCGCAATATTATACCTTGAAAGGGGGCGGAGCATTTACAACCAATTTTACCTGCATATGATTTTTCCCAAGTACCGGACATATCAAGGTTGTGGAGGAACACAGTACGAAGCTGAGGCTCTATATTCATTCCTGAAAAATTACAAACACTGCTCTGAATTTATCTGTTTAATAACCTGAATACTCACGGATCACATTACTGGACTGTGGTTTTTTTTTTCTTATTTTTTATATGTTTTATTTATTCATGAGAGAGAGAAAGAGAGAGAGAGAGAACAAGCAGGCAGAGGGGCAGAGGGAGAGAGAGAAACAGACTCACTTCTGAGCCGGGAGCCTGATGTGGGGCTCGATCCCGAGACCCTGGGATCATGACCTGAGCCAAAACCAAGAGTCAGACACCCCAGGGACAGCGTTCACCCAGCCGCCCACATCAGTAAAGGTTTTTAAGCAAGCACATCTTGCACCATTTACTGATGAATCAGAGAAGCAAAGTTCGCCTTTTGCCGTGATACAAGAGTGGAGGTCCGGCGCTGCTGTATGTATACAGAAAACCTTCTATCTCTTTGTTCATGGTTAAATATTGGCTTTGAGTAGCTATGGATCTCTCCGGTTGAGCACTCTCTGTCTTGCTGTCTTTTCCCAGGCAAGCCAATCCACCTCTCTCCAGATTCATCCAACCTCTTCCATGTCCATTTAATTTAAGGGGAGGAGACGTTATCTGGCTGTGGATGAGTATTGTGTTGGATTTTCCACGTTCGGGCTTGAGTTTCTGCTTGCCTGGGTCATTTGTCAGACATGTCAGTGAGAGCTGCCCCAGGGACTGGTGAACACTTCACTGTGAGTCGTCTTCATGGATACTGATCACACATAATAAGTTCACCTCATCTATTAAAACTTCTGGGGGGCGCCTGGGTGGCTCAGTTGGTTGGGTGTCTGCCTTTAGCTCAGGTCGTGATCTCAGGGTCCTGGGATCGAGTCCTCGTGTCAGGCTCCCTGCTCAGTGGGGAGCCTCCTTCTCCCTCTGCCGCTCCCCCTGCCCATACTCTCTCTCTCTCTCTCATATAAACAATTAAAATCTAAAAAAAAAAAAAAAAAAAAAAAAAGACTTCTGATATATGGGCCCAGGAATATTTGGTCCCCCACCAACATACCATACACAGTGCCGTTCTTACTCTAACAGAGGACTAGTCAAATGTCCCAAGTAAGAAACATTACACTTTCCGGCTACAGAAAACTAGTTCAACTTCTCTACTCATCACCCAACAGCAACTGCTGAGAGATAATTCTCCCTGGGTTCTCTCAAAGTGCTGCCTGCCTTGTGAAAAGAGGCACCGGCTGCCTTTGTTCTGAAATAGCTTCTCAAGGAGGTTTGTGCGGAGAACAGCCTTCGCGAACAGAGATCCTGCCTCCCTCCGGGGCAAAGGGCAGGTGTGTTTCCTGCACTGCGTAGAAAACATTGGGCTTTCTTACGCTCTGGGTTCCTCTCTTGACATGCAACTCGCAGCACACGGAGAGGGTCATGGGGTCTTCCTGGAATGGCCCTGTGGGGCTCGGGCCTCAAGACCTGACCCGGGAAAATGCTGATACCCTGGCTACGGCCCCCAGTACTGAGGTTCCACGTCTCTGCCCCGAGAGCGCGGTGTCCTTTGCCAAGATCGGTTGAATGACGGCAGGCTAACTTGTGAAGCCTGCAAGTGGTGTGAAATCTCAGGCCCTTCACAGTTCCTGACAACAGCGATGCCACTATGACCGCTTTGAACGTGGCTAACCGCCATCTGTCGAGGACCTGTCGGGAGCCGGTGAATCAGACTCAGTTCTAGAAATGCACCACCCGATGTCATCAGGCCCTCACCAGATTGTGGTCTGGGAGAGAATGCCGACAACGAGAATATTCTGACTTTTGTTCTAATACCCATCCCTTTCCGACCAGCGGGGAAGTCCTCCCTCCCTCCCACTTACTTAGGGGTAACCCGGTCCCCTTTGCAGGTGACCGGATCTGAACTTTATTCTAAAACGAACAAGGTCACAGCATGCCTGGGTGGCTCGGTCGGTGAAGTGTCTGCCTTTAGCTCAAGCCATGATCCCAGGATTCTGGGATGGAGTCCTGCATTGGGCTCCTTGCTCAGCAGGGAGCCTGCTTCTCCCTCTCCCTCTGCCTCTCCCCCGCTTGTGTTCTCTGAGAAATAAGTAAAAGAAGTGATAAAGCCATAAAGACAGGCTGTCCTCCTGCAAATGTTAACATATGTTGAAACGATGCCTATTTATTCTGATGGACGTTGGATATAGCCAAAGCAGGGTCTAGAGTTCCCCAGTGTGCCATACATCGCCCTGTTAGTGCTGGACCGGGGGGAGGTTCTGGGGGTCGGAGAGCTATAGCCGCTGATGTTGGGAGCACTTAGCGGGTGCAGAGCAATAGTCACTTATCAACGGGTACCAAAGTATTTTACTACACAAATAACGGGTACGGCTATCGTCGGGTTGGCAGGTGTGATCCCTGGCAACCGACCCACCCATCTCCTTGCAGTCGGAGGAAGACACTCACGCACCAAGGAGGGCCCAGCCAGAACCATCACAGAGGGATGGCGAGACAGCCAAGGGACCGAGAGGACCCCGACAGCCGTCCTCCCTCGAGTCTCTTTTCCAACGAGTAGACTACAGATTCCCTGTTCACGGAAGCCAGCCTGGGTTTGGCTCTCAGTTACCTGCAGCTAGAAGCACCCACCGAAGCATGAAGGAACAGGTCCAGGAACTTAGAGCATAAAGACGGCCACACTAGAATAGAAGGGCAAGTCCCTCTGGCTTCCCTGCGCCACGGTGCTCCCAAGCCTCAGGCGGATATGAAAACGTTATTTGCAAAACCATAGAGACCATATTCAAATTTTAGTCACAGAGACTAAGAACTCCCGGAAAAATACCAAGAGGATGCTGTTACCCTCCTGTATCTCACGGAGAGTTCGCCCCACCCCTACTAGAAACATCTCGCTTAATAACAATACTATCATAGAGAGGAAGATATATTAAAATATATCTGATGTTCGGATTATTTTCTGAGCTGACTGGTGATTATTTTCTTCATCTGACAGCTGAAGTCAGACCAGATGACCAGAAACCGGTTCCAGGAAAGGCCTCTCACATTATCGCCATCTTGAGAGCATATTGCTCTTGAGAGCAATATTCCTGGATTCGTCCCAGGAATATTTTGAACACTGTCATCAGCATGTCCCCATGATCCCAACACCTCCCAGAGGCCTGCACAGGGAGAATTTGCTTCTTTTTCATCTCACGGTCATGCCAAAGTCCAAAAAATTAACCACTCTTCCATTCTTCGCACAATCAGGAATCCATGTGAACAAAGGCTATACACGTGCGTCTAGTTTAATTAATGGCCCCTAACCATGTTTTCTGGTAACAAAATCTATAGGCCTTGAAAAAAAAACAATTAAATTGTTCCTTTTTTGGTAGGTGACCTCAAGTAAGAGTTTGCTTTCAAAACAAGGAAAGCCTTGGCTACTGACGTCTACCAATTTAGATTCGTTTCTTAATATATATTACCAGAAAATAAAAATGACTGGAAATCTGGCTGTGGTGTAATTAGAAATACAGCTCCAGAAAGTGTAATTAGAAATACAACCTTGGTAAATTCCTTCCTGGCTGACCATTTTACCACTTGGACAATAAAGTCCGTTCATAAATGCAGGTGACACACAGATATCTCTTGGGTGTGCCTAAATATTTGAACTTATGGGGTTATAGCTCTTTAATTTTCAAAAAAGTATGCTTGGAATGACCATCCCAGCCTTCCCCAGATATTTCCAAGGATTCTCAAAAGCTGACACATCTCCGGCCATCTCTGGTCCAATTGTTTCCTTCCGCTGAAATTTTAATTTCTGCTTCAGTCTCTCATCTGAGACAGATAGACCCTTTCCAGGTTAACACTGCCTCATGCTGGCCATTATGAAACCCTCCAAGGCACCGCAAACAAAGCTAGGCATCTGAGTTTACTAACCGTCTCCACACTTTAGAATATAACAATGCCCACCGCTACCTTCAACCTGTACTTTGAAAATCACCGTTTCTGGAACCTAAGGCAAAAAAGTCAAACCCTTTGCAGGTGTGCCGGCTTCCCAGCCTTTCTGCCTGCATCAAGGCCCACCTTGCTCTCTTTTATGGGAGAGGACACCCTTTTATAAATTAAGAATGTTCCACTCAGGGCACCTGGGTGGCTCAGTGGGTTAAGCATTTGCCTTCAGCTCAGGTCATGATCTCAGGTTCCTGGGTTCAAGCCCCGCAGTGGGCTCCCTGCTCAGTGGGGAGCCTGCTTCTCCCTCTTCCTCTGCCTGCTGCTCCTCCTGCTTGTGCTCTCTCTGTGTCAAATAAATAAATAACAATCTTTAAAAAAAAAAAAAAAAAAAGAATGTTTCACTACCGACAGGAGTCGGTTTTCCTCTGGGACTCATTAGACACCCTCAGAACACATTTCCAAAGTCAACACTGTGGCAGAAGCAGGGAGCAAGTGGTTCGTACCTAGAGCAGGCTGTTGGCTTGGTAAATACAGTCTACGTGGAAGTTTCTGGGCCTCAACCTAAGAGTGACTATAAAGTATAAGGAAGCTCTAGATGGTATCCTAGAGCTGAGAGAGTTCTCAGAGGGGGAAAGACAAACATGAGAGCAGTTCGGACCTCACTGGAGAAGGTGTAGTTCAGCCCCGTTGACAGAAGAGAAGTTGACTGGTTTGCCCCAGCAGGAGCTGGTTTGGAGTCACTGGGTAAGCAGGAAGCAGAGTGAGGCTTCGATGGCAGCCCTCCAGACCGAGGGTGAGCTGAAGTCGGGAGGTCTGCAGAGGGAGTCAGGGTGCTGTTGTGGGAGGAGGCCCATGCCACGTTGAGAGGCAGGAAGTTCATTACCTACATTTCTGTGCATCTGACTGCAATAATTTTCCCTTTGCCTGAAAAACTTCATTTAGCGTTTCTTAATTCAGGTCCGTGGGTAGCAGATTTTTCTCAGAATTATCTGGAAATTACTATTTCGCCTTCATCTTTGAAGAATATGCTGACGTGTATAGATTTCTACGTTGGCAACTGTTTTCTTGTAGTGCTTTAAAGACGCTATTACATTGTCTTCCAACTTCCAGTGTTCTCTCTTGGGAACCAATTTGTCATTCTTCTTGTTCTTCTGAGGATAGTGTCCATTTTCCCAGCTTCCTTTACTCCCCTTTTCCATCCTTCTTTCCCTTCCTTCTGTTTTTGAAGGTTCCCACTTTGTCATTTTTAGCAGCATGACTACGATGGACCCAACTGTGGTTTTCTTTGTAGGTATCTCCATCTGGGGATTGGAGAGTCTACTGAATTTGTGGCTGAATGTACTTACCATTTTTGGAAAATTCTTCAAACACCCCATGTCTTCTCTGCCTTGAACTCATCTCACTTTAGGCCTTTTTACCATACTTTATCTGTACCTTCGTCATGTCCCAAATGTCCAGTCCATTTCCTTAAACATATTAATTACACTTAACACAGAGTAATGGGGTCATCCATGGGTCTCTTTCTGTTGTCTGTTTTTTCTCCTTCTCGTCTTGTTTCTTGATACACTTGGCATGAGTTCCTTTTTTTTTTTTTTTTTAATTTATTTGACAGAGATCACAAGTAGACAGAGAGGCAGGCAGAGAGAGAGGAGGAAGCAGGCTCCCCGGGGAGCAGAGAGCCCAATGCAGGGCTTGATCCCAGAACCCTGGGATCATGACCCGAGCCAAAGGCAGAGGCTTTAACTCTCTGAGCCACCCAGGTGCCCCCTTGGAATGATTTCTTAAATTAAATGCTAGGTATTGGGTCTAAAAATTATGGAGGCTTTGGAAGACATCATATTTCTCCGGAGAAGGATTTACAGTACTTTCTGTGGTAGGTAGTGGGTTAGGCTTTGGGAAAACAGAAGCAAATAAAGCAGGCAGAATCCCTGCCTTCATGGAGTTTACATCCAGTGAGGGCACTACACGACAACAAATGAATAAATAATAATAAAGCAAACAGTGATAATGGGATATCAAGTAAATAAAGTAAGGGGATAGAGGTTAAAAGGTGGTGCGTTTAGAGAGTTGTCAGAGGCAACATTTGAGCTAAGGCTGAATAAAGTGAGGGAGACAAACATGAAAATATTTAGGGGAAAAGTGGTCCAGGCAGAGGGAGAAACAAATAGAAAGGCCTCAAGGCAGTGGAGTGTTGGACTTGGTATAGGAATGGCTACAATGGAGTGATGAGTGGGGACAGTGGCAGACATGAGCAGGGGCTATATACAAGGACCCTGGAGCCTACAGGAAGGACTTTGGATTTTATTCTGTGTGGGATGGATAACCATGAATGGTTTAGGGGAAACGGATGATGTAATTGGATTTTGATTTAAAAGGATCATTGTGTCTGACATGTTTGGAACAGAGGGCAGCAGAGCAAGTGGGGAGAGTTGCAAGGGGGAGAGTTAAGGGCCAGAAGCTTGGGCAATTATGCCATTGCTGGCAGTGGGTTGGTCTGGAGAGGGAGTGGTGGATGTAGGGAGGAGCAGTTGAACTTGGACATATTTCTGAAGACAGAGGCCATGGATGCCAAGGATGGCTATGGTAGAGGGTCTGCAGAGGGGGGCTCCCTGCCACTTGCACCAGCCCACCCAAAATCAATATTCACTTGTGAACTCAGCTTTATAGTCTTTTTCTTAAAGAGAACCCTTGCTCTCCACCAGTGTGTGAGATTCATTTCCATCACACCTGACCCTGTCCCTGGGGTCTGAGAGAAAAACAAAGTGAAATGTGATGACTCCTAGGTTTGGGCCAGAGGGCAGGAAGGATGGGAGGGCCATTTGGGAGCCACAAGACCCTGGGAAAAGAACAGTTTGGAGGCGATCTGGAATTCTATTCTGGACATACTCCTCCCACCGGTACTCAAGACCTCATCCAACTCACAGAAGTTGCTCTTCTACAGCAACTTGGGCTTCTGTTGGTAAGAATTTTCGGGTGAAATGTCTTTTCCTGCTCTTATTCATTTTTATTCTCCTGTTTTGGAAACCTTACCCCCTCTTCAAGGTTTATTTCAAACAAAACTTTTCCAGAAGGGTTAACTTCTTCCTCAAGTTGCAGGGATGGAAAAATGGAAGCCCACAATAGGCCGCGGGTGATTTTTTTTTTTTTTTCAATTAAATTCGAGTGTTTTAGAAGAGCAAGCATCCTCCTTTGTCTGCTCCTCCCTCCTTCCTGCCTTGGTCACAGCCACACATTTGCATTACCTGCTTTGGTCCTGTAGCCTTCTGAGTTTGTGACACGTGATCGTCTCATGTCACCTCACTTGTGTCTCTTGCCTAGGAGTTACCCACGAGTACTTTATAAATATCTCCTAAACCAACAGAAGGCAAAAATGCTGCGTTTTCCACACAGATACACTTTTCAACCGACAGCGATTTCGCCAAGGCCTGTCTTACATATTTTCATCGTATTCCGCGTTTCTTATTATTTCCCTTCTTTTGTTCTTTTTCTCTGCTGTTACATTTTTCCCCCCTGATGGAAAATTTAAGGCTGGTGGGAAAGGAGGCAAAGGTAGAGGAAAAGACCTGTTACCCAACCTGACTGCTGATTTTATCTGACCTGATTTCGAACTGCTCTGAGTTTATTTTGTGATGGAGCAAACAGTTCCTACTCCTGCCACTGAGGACGGAAAGTAAATTTTATCCTTTACGAGGCTGGGGCTATGTGAAATAGGTCAGTTTATTTTGCATTAGAAATGCGGAAGAACAAAATAAATATTCTGACCGTGAAGCCTTTGAAGCGTTTTTACGAATAAAATCCACTCCCAGGGCGCCCGGCTGGCTCTGCGGAGGAGCACGTGACTCTCGATCTCGGGGTCGTGGGCTTGAGCCCCACGTTTGGGTGTAGAGATTACTTAAAAATAAAATCTAAAAAAAAAAAAAGAAAGAAAAGAAAATCCCAAGCCCACCTCTTAGGTCAGCCCTTGGGGGGCGGGACAAGAATGAAGTCAATCCACCTTTTATCAGAATAATGTCTTTGAACCTATTTGCAGTTGACAAACACAGGCAGGTGGTCAAGTCCATGGACGGCTTTCACAGAGAAGGGCTTGGTGAAGCCCGATGACTCAGTGTTTGTCTGATTTAGCGGTTGGAACACATACCCTTGCCAGTTTGTTCTGTTCCCCCTTAATTCCCAACTTCCCATGTCCTTTCTAATGAAAAATCAAGTCTGAAACACAGCTCACCAAACCACCTTCGGCGTGTCAAAATCTCCTAAGATAGCCCTGATTGATGAAGTCCCTGGAATGCTGGCTATTTGCTAAGTTACCTCTGGGAATCAGTCGGTGGGGGAGCGATGGGGGGAAATGAGCTGACAGGACAGACCCTTTCTTTTCAGCATGTTCCAGAACCAGAGTGGGGTTGTAACAGTGATTGCTTTGATTTTTCTCCCATCTCTTTTCAGAGATTTCTTTTCAGAAATTCTCTCTGACGAAGTGTCTTGAGGTGTCCGGATGAAGAGCATTATGTAAACTCAAGGTGTCCAGTGCGTCTCTGGTCTCTGCCTCGGGGAGAAGGAGGGTTATTCTGTAGGCTCCACAGACAAGAGAAGAGGGACCTTCTAGCCCTACCTAGATGGCTGCCGTTTCACATGGTCTCTGGGCTCTCTGCTGCTTGCAGCCATGGCCAAGTGCACACAAGGCGCCATCTGCCCCTGCCCAATAGCTCTGACACCTCCTGTAACTTAGTCAGAAGACTCATGGGTCTGTCTCTATGCTTCTCCAGAGTTCTCATTCCAGGCGCTGACGATAGGTACATGGAGGGAATCTTTTCAGTTCCTCCATGGCCAAAGGGCAATATAGTGTCAGTGGCAAAGCCATTAGTCACATTTAACCTCGTTCAAAATGGAGGGAGCCTCTTCCAGGCTCCGAGGGCCGCCATTTTGGGCAGGAAGATGGCGGCAGGTAGGGTCCTTCTCCATAAGATTCACCTGGCTTTCCTCCCTGAGGTGCCACCAAGTCACGAGGCACCCCCCAAAGAGGCTGTTGACGGGGAAAACACCTGCCCCTCTCAATGCAGACCTAACGAGCCCAATGATGGGGTCAGGGCCCGAGGGTGAAGCTGCCTATAACCATTTTTCTGCTCACACTGGGGTGGGATGCTTCCCAGCAGCAATGCCCAATATTTCCAAGGGGGAGCCATGAGCACTGAGGGAGGGGTTTTCTCTCCTTCATACTCAGGAGGCTGCACTCCATTCTGCATTTCTTCCTTCCCAAAGTTAAAAAAGCAATGTGTGTATACACACCATACATACATGCACACACACACACACACATCAAAATATATAGTCTATATCGGATGTCAAACAGAGATGTGATGTATATTAAACACAATGCGTCTTGTACAAATACACGCCTTCTGCGTATAGAGACAGTGTGTATTGTGTGTATTGGGAAGATCTCAGTTTGCATTCCTGTCCACAGTCAGGCACGTGCTGGCCCTTCTTTTCTTCAACAGACAATAGGGTACTCGAATCAAACAAGACGCTGATGCGTAGGGATCCCACTCAGCCCCTCACAAATGTAATTCTGTTGGGAGAATTACTCCCTACCACCTTAAGACGTGCATCACAGGCAATGCATGAACTCTGCTCTAGGCATTCATGGCAGTGCTTGTGATGGTTTATCTGGCCTCTATGCGTCTAGAATGGTACGTGCCATTCTGAGCACCCCCCATTACTGTCCTGTCCTGGAAGTCTGGACCCTGGAAAGGGATGAGCGGCTTTTTCCCTCGCTTAGACGGCAGAAGCAGACAGCAGGGTGGGACAGATACAACAGAAAGCACGTATCCCCTGTGCAGTGCAGGAGCTGTCTTCACACTTTCTTCCCTGAGCCCCCCCTCCCCTCCCCTGCAACGTCTCCTCCCCCCCCCCGCCCACTTCCAAGCAGGGCTGTGGGAAGACTCCGCTCAGACAGTAAGGCACCTGTAACATGTGAAAGTGCATTCTGGAAGCATTCCAATCAGGCTAAGAGTAACGTGTGTCCGATGCGCTGGCTTGCCGAGGGAGAGACTTAAGACCACCCATTTATACGGTGATACAAGACGTACTTTGCTAGATAACAGAAGCAAATACTACTTGTGCAGTCAAAACAATATAAAAATAAAGATCCAAAGACTGGCTTTCTATGCCAATGTGTTATTAATGTTTCAAGGGGGTGACATTTTCTTCATCTCATGCACCTGACTCTCGGCAGCCCCGCTTGGCAGTTGAGAGGACGGAACTCGCGTTCGCCCTGAGTAAGAAGCTCGATCCTTCAACCTGCCTTATGTAGCTACTATGTGTCAAGCGCTATAGATTAAATAGTATCATATAAATAACAGCAGCTTAAAAAGAACCAGGATGGTCGAAAGCACACTGGTTGTTGTTCAACTCTCAGAGCTGTTTCTTGTCATGCATTCAGAGCGTCTGGTTCACTCTCTGAGCCAAATGGAATCCACCTTGACCTCCAGCGTGGTGGGTGCAGGGTTGGGGGTGGTGGTGGTGGTGGTGGTCCACGAACCAAAAAGGATCCACAGGACCCTAGACCCCTGAGGGTCCAGAAGAGCAAGAGCCTTTTCTGGACAAGTATGGAAGAGCTCCAAATTTTTCATTTGTTCATTCATTCACTCATCCATTTTTAAAGATTTTATTTATTTATCTGAGAGAGAGCATGAATGGTGGGGAGGGGCAGAGGGGGGGGGAAGCAGGCTCCCTGCTGAGCAGAGAGCCCGATGCGGGACTCGATTCCAGGACCCTGAGATCATGACCTGAGCCGAAGACGGACGCTTAACCCACTGGGCCACCCAGAACAGAATTTTTTTTTTTTTTTTTTTTTTTTTAAAGCTAGGTTCAGAAACTTTGTGAAACCAACAGAGGTCCTTCCGTCAGGGACTTGCTATCAAGACCACAGGCAGCCCTAGGCAATAATGTCAACATGATAAATAAGAAAAACCGTCTGTAAGAGTCCAAGCTCTTGGAAATCAGAGACAAATTACACTCCTCTGCCTCCCTGAAGGGGAGCCACAGGAAAGGATTGCTTTGTAGGAAGGTAAACAGACTCTTCCTTGGGCAGACACTATGTTACATCAAGTTGTGTTCAGACACCGTGAGTTTTAACTGCTAAAATCAAATTGAGGAATGCTGTCCTGGCTCTTTACAGCATTCCCACGTCTCATGCAGCTCAGGGCAAGGCCCAAAGCTCAGCAGTGCATTTACTCTCTTTTTAATTTGCTTATTATTATTTTTGAAAACACTCGATTCCAAAGTTTTGTCAGGTAGGATTCTGCTTATCATTTTTCTTGGCTTGGTAGATTTTCACAAGTATTAAAAAAAAAAAAAAAAAACCCACAAAACTCCCTGGGCGAGAACTTTTCCCTGAGATTCTAAAACTCTCAAAGAAGTCCCCAGTTGTGCTGCATTATTCCCCCCAAAGCAGAGGTGAGGACCCCGGGTAAAGGGGGCGAGGCAGGCTTTCCCATGAGAAGCTGACCCCTCCCTTTAGAAACTGTTCCACTGTGTGTTCTCTGTCTGATTCCAGGGACAACTAATCTCATCCCTATAAGGATGGACACTTTGCTTTTTAAAAACCAGCCTGCTTGAATGTTTTCTGTTTGTCTCTGGATAGGATCTATCCCCTCAAGGAGGAGTGCGGCAGACTGCATTTTCCAGAGAGGACCACAAAAATGTCTCTGGCACTGGCAACAGGATGTTGGGTCTCCCACTTCAAGGACTGGAGGTCACGCCTCCGTCCCCCCACCACCCTTGCGCTGGGGCAGGCCCTGTGACCGCTCTGACCCGTGGCACACAGAAGTGACTCTGTGTGGCTTCCAGTGGTGGTCCTTAAGTGCCCCTTTGCTGCCTCTTCGAACCTAGTTGCCATCTATGCCCACTGTGAAGCCGGCGTGTTGTGAAAGCCACGGGGAGGGGCCTGGGGGTTGGGACATGATGAAGAAAGAGAGAGAGAGAGAAAGAAGACAAGGAGACAGACAGGTCAGGGAAGGAACCATCCTGGTTCCAGAAGATCCCAGCCAGCAACTGTGGAAGGGCAACTGCGTGAGACGCCTGTCAACCCCCGGAACCAGGATAATAATAAATTGCTGTCCTAAGCTACTAATATTTGGGGGTGGCCTGGCAGATGCGGCCGTAGCTACCCAGAACAGACAGGTAATTTGCCGACCCGGGGATCCCTTAAAGTGGAGTGGATGAGGTAGACGTTTAGAAAGAAAAGAATGGGGTGCCTGGGTGGCTCAGTGGGTTAAAGCCTCTGCCTTCGGCTCAGGTCATGATCCCGGGGTCCTGGGATCGAGCCCCACATCGGGCTCTCTGCTCAGCAGGGAGCCTGCTTCCCCCCCTCTCTCTGCCTGCCTCTCTGCCTACTTGTGATCTCTGTCTGTCAAATAAATGAAAAAAAAAATTAAAAAAAAAAAGAAAGAAAGAAAAGAATGAATTTAGGATAATAATGACTCCTGGATTAGCTGGAGTTCTTTATAACAAGACACAGAAAGCTAATTCCAGTGGAGTTAAGCAGATGAGTTTTTTGGAAGGAGGAACCATAGGAAGACCGACATATGCTACATTCAGGAGGCACAGGAAGGAAGCACAAGGGAGCTACGGCTCGAAACCACGCTGGGAAGTTCACCATGGCAATGACAGAGTTCCTGGCCCTTGGGTTTAGCGTCACTAGCTCCCATAGCAGAGTCTTGGTATGGGTGGCTCTGGGGGGCAGAGCGAGTGCACAGACCTCTGCCCTTGCTGCAAGGGGGGTGGGGTGGGCAAATGGGTATCTATCCTTTCTAGACTCTGTATCAAGAGGTAATCTTTGTCCCCATGGAAGTCATAAGGGCATGGATGACACCTCCAAGGACAGAAGTTTAGGAGCTGGGAGATCAAGGTGAATGACAAGTGTCTACCACTGCTACCAAGACTCAAAACATACATATGGGGGGGTAACACACATGTATGCACATGTATAAATGTGTGAATACGCATGTGTGTATACATATCCGTGTATATGTATGTGTCTACACATGTGTATATTGTGCATGCATGCACAAGCATGTGGGCATGTATGTGTGTCTACACACACATGCATTTTTTGTTGCATCATGAAATTTCTGCTTTACTATAATCTCTGTCTTCCCGATCAGTCCAGCACTCTGCAAGATTCAGACTAAAATGAGCATTCACCCTTAAACCAGCAGGGCTTCTGTGAAAATATCAGTAGGAGTGTATCTCTTAAAATCTACAAAAATTCATAGCCAGGGCATCAACAGAAATCATCATCTTAATAAAAACATGAGTACAGTAAAAAACAAACAAACAAAAAACACATTCCTAACAAAGAGATAGATTCTACAGTAAACCTGATATTTTTACTTAAAAAAATTAGGATGTGTATGAATCTTGACAGGAGGGGTGTAAAAAGACACGTGGGGTTGCCTAGTTAGGGTGGCGACAGCAACATGCCCCAAGAGTAGGGGAAATCACGCGGTGAGCACTTTCTGAGAGCAGCGGGTTGAACTGAGCCAAAAATGTAACAGGCAACCCGTCATCACCGACAGTGCTGTGCTTGCCATATTGAAGCTCCGCAGACAGACGTGGTCAACTGCCGCTACCCCAGAGGGAAGAGTTAGCAGACTGGGGAAACTCATCAGGACCTCCATGTAATACTGCCATTATTCCAGGATTTAGCAATCAGATATGAGCTAACAGAAGCTTACATGCTTACAGAAGCACGAGTGCAGCAGAACAGAATGTTCTGTATGCGTGTGTGCGTGCCTGTGTGCTTGCGTGTGCGTGTGTCAGTTCAGATAACCTTTGCAAGCTAGCTGTTACTCTCATTCCAGAAATGAGGACATGGAGGCTCACAGAAGAAGGACTCTGATCTAGTTCAAACAGATGTTAAGTGTTCGGCTGAGATTTGAACCTCGTACTGTTAGGTCTTCAGATCAATGCTCTTTACACTCTGTCTTATCACTTAGGAGGAAAACTGCTTCCCCCTTTATTTTACTGTATTTTAAATGCCAGTATAGGTAACCGACAGGTGTATGAGGTTCAGGTGTGGAGTACAGCGAATCAATATTTCTATACATTACTTAGTGCTCATCATTGTAAGTATGCTCTTCATCCCCATCACCTATTTCACCTGTCCCCCCAACCTACCTCCCCTTCAGTAACCACCAGTTTGTTCTCTAGAGTTAAGAGTCTGTTTCTTAGTTTGGCTCTCTCTCTCTCTCTCTCTTTTTTCCCCTCTGCTCATTTTGTTTCTTAAATGCCGCATATGAGAGAAATCATATGGCATTTGTCTTTCTCTGATTGGCTTATTTTGCTTAGGCTTCTACCCTCTAGTTCCATCCATATTGTTGCAAATGGCAAGATTTCGTTCGTTCTTGTGGCTGAAAGATATTCTATTGTATATACATGCGACCCCTTCTCTATCCATTCATCAACTGATGGGACACTTGGACTGTTCCGATAATTTGGTTATTGTAAATAATGCTGCTATAAGCATCGGGGTACATGTATCTCTTTGAATTAATGTTTTTGGTTTTGGGGGCAAATACCCAGTAGTGCAATTACTGGATCTTGTTAACTTTTGGAGGAACCTCCGTACTGTTTTCCACAGTGGCTGCACCAGTTGCCTTCCCACCAACAATGCATGAGGATTCCTTTATTGCCATGTCCTCCTCAACACCTGTCGTTTGTTGTGTTGTTGATCTGAGCCATTTTGACAGGTGTGAGGTGATGTCTCACTGACGTTTTGATTTGCATTTCCCTGATGATGAGTGATGATGGGTGTCTTTTCATGTGACTGTTGGTCACCTGGATGTCTTCTTTGGGGAAATGTCTGTTCATGTCTTCTGCCCATTTTTAATTGGATTCAATGTTTTTTGGAGGTGTTGTTTCAGTTCTTTATATGTTTTGTATACTAACCCTTCCTCAGATATGTCATTTGCAAATGTCTTCTCCCATTCGGTAGTCTCCTTCGCAGTGTAGAAGCTTTTTGTTACATAGTTGCAATAGTTTATTTTTGCTTTTATTTCCCTTGCCTCGGGAGACATACCTAGGAAAATGTTGCTAAAGCTCATGTTAAGGAAATTACTACCTGTGCTCTCTTCTAGGATTTTTATAATTTTGAGTCTCAAATTTAGGTCTATAATCCATTTTGAATTTATTTTTCTGTATGGTTCAAGAAAGTGGTCCAGTTTCATTCTTTTGCACGTAGCTGTTCAGTTTTCCCAGCACCATTTGTTAAAGAGACTTTCTTTCACTGCATATTCTTTCTTTCTCTGTCAAAGATTAATTGACCATATAACAGTGGGTTTATTTCTGGGTTTGCTATTATGTTCTGTTGATTTGTGTGTTTACTTTTGTACCAGTACCATGCTGTTTTGATGACCATACCTTTGTGATATAACTTCAAGTCCAGAATTGTGATGGTTTTGGTTTTCTTTTTCAAAATTGCCTTGGCTATTCAATGTCTTTCATGGTTCTATATAAATTTTAGGATTTTTTTTTGGTCCTAATTCTGTGAAAACTGTTGTTGGCATTTTGATCGGGATCACATTAAATCCGTAGAACAGCTTCCCCTTTTGGAATCACGACCTGGGGGGCACCTGGGTGGTTCAGTGGGTTAAGGCCCCTGCCTTCAGCTCAGGTCATGATCCCAGGGTCCTGGGATCGAGCCCTGCATCGGGTTCTCTGCTCAGTGGGGAGCCTGCTTCCTCCTCTCTCTCTGCCTGCTTCTCTGCCTACCTGTGATCTCTGTCAAATAAATAAATAAAATCTTTAGAATTACGACCTGGATCTCCAAGTTGGTAAGCAGTCACGACCCTCACGAGACTGGACTTGGATGGTCAATGGTGTCTTTCCAACTAAAGATTGTTCAAATTGATTTTTCCCCAAAACGGAGACTTGGGTCCTTGGGCCCTCCAGCAACACAGCCTCAGCCTGTTCCAAGCTGCCTCCAGAAGTCCATGAAACTGGCAAGTGACTTTCCTTTTTCCTGCTCTCACCCAGGAGTTAGCATGCAGGCGATTTAGAAGTACAACGATATTTTCAAGGGGAGTTTTCTCTTTGAGTAGTATGACATTTTCCCTTGCAGAATGATTTCTCATTTCTCACAGAGATCAAAGGGAGAGAAAATGTTTCCAGTGTAACACAGATGTCTGCTAATTCCTTTGCCTGTTTCTAACTTTTGCATAAATTCAACGCGCTGAGTAACTGAAAATGCCCGAGCTGGGCACCTGCCAAGGACTGGATCAGGTTCCATCCCTTAAGGCCAGAGGAGTCCGCCAAATGCCACGCAGCTGATAAAACTTCAAGGGTGCAGTTCATCTAATTGAGCATGAGAGGTGAGAAAGACACAAGCTGGCAACCGCCTTCCAAATCCTTCCAGATCAATCCTTCCAGAACATAGCCTCCTGGCCAGGTTTGTACTTCAAGAGCACTGTCAACCCTTACTTCCTGGCGATAGCTATATGAGCTGAGACGTTCATAGGAGGGGATGTGGGACGTTAGCACTGGATAAACACCCACCACTTAGCAAATAGTAGGGATGAATCATTTAATGCGTTACTTCCACACTGCCCAAGCCTCTCAGGGGTTCCCAGAATTGATAGCACCTTCTTGACACTTAAAACTTGTTGGCTCTCCCAGCCGTGGTTCTCATCATGATCACCCCAAGGGCTTGTTAAAAACAAGATCGTGGCCCCACCCCACAGCCTTGGGGGTAGATCCACAGACCTTTGATTCCCTGGGTGGGGAACACCTGGAGAATTTGCATTTCTAAAAGTTCCCAGGTGCTACTTTGAAGACGACTGTCCTAGAGAAAGCCTGGGCCCCCCAGGAAGAATGCAGTCTCACCTTGTTCCAAGTGGTAAGATAATGATGATGATGATTATTATTATTATTTAAAAAGATTTTATTTATTTATTTGACAGACAGCAATCACAAGTAGGCAGAGAGGTAGGCAGAGATCATGACCTGAGCCGAAGGCAGAGGCTTTAACCCACTGAGCCACCCAGGTGCCCAGGTTATTATTTTTTTAAACTTCTTAGAAATCAGTGGATTTTCAAAGAAATTATATTTTTCAAACGTCATCCATATTTCTTTGTATGTGAGCTGTATCTGCCCTAAAGTTCGTTTGGTTTTGATTATTTCAAGAGGGAGAAAGAACAAACTATTTCCAGAGACTCAGAAACACATTTTTTTCTGCTGAAGTGTGTGCTAATAGGCCTAATGTGTTTTCAATGGTGTGTGTGTATTTCACAGAGTAAATGTGTTATGCCAGTGCACACTGTATGTTCACGTACATAAAACCGTGAATACAAGCATCTCATAAGAATTCTAAAAAGGACTTTTGCTTTATCAATCCTTTTTTTTCTCAAGTATTTTTTTTTTTTTTAAGATTTCTTTATTAGAGAGAGATCGAGGGTGAACACATGAGCAGGGGGAGGGGCAGAAGGAGAGGAAAAGATTCTCAAGCCGACTTTCCCGTTGAGCAGGGAGCCTGATGCGGAGCTCGATCTCAGGATGCTGAGATCAAGACCTGAGCCAAAATCAAGAGTCAGAAGCTTACTGCCCTTCAAGTATATTAAAGAAAATATCAGGCAGCTTATCATTTCACCCCTACGAACTTCAGCATACATCTTTAAAAACTATGGGAACTTTCTCACTGCAGTGCCAATATCATAACCAACAGAATTAAGGATAATTCCTTGGCATCGTGCAGCCCATATACAAGATTTCCTAATTGCCTCAATCCCCGCCCAAAACACACACACACACACACACACACACACACACACACACAGTTGTAATTAGGATCCAAATAAGGACCATATATTGCATTTGCTTATAATGTCCCTGAAGCAACTTGTTTGTTTAAGATTTTATTTATTTACTTGACAGAGAGAGACACAGTGAGAGAGGGAACAGAAGCTGGGGAGAGGGAGAGGGAGAGGGAGAAGCAGGTCTCCTGCTGAGCAGGGAGCCCAATTCGGGGCTCGATCCAAGGACCCTGGGATCATGACCTGAGCTGAAGGCAGACGCTTAATGACTGAGCCACCCAGGCGCCCCCTGAAGCATCTTTTAACATAGAGCAGAGCCTTCTCCCACATCTTTTGCTTCTTGTCCTTCTTCTTTCTTCTTTTTCTTACTTTTAAATCCCAGTGATGTGTTGGGAAAAAAAAAAAAAAACAAAAAAAACACAAGGCCCAGTGTCTCAGAGAACAATCCAGTACCTACTTCCTGAAAGGATCATTTAACTTTGTTCCTCTACCTATGTATTTCCTATAAATTGGAAATCAGACTCCTAGGACTGGTTCAACATAGGTTAAGATCTGAGGGCAAGAAGGGCGCCTGGGTGGCTCAGTCGTTAAGTGTCTGCCTTCAGCTCAGGCCACGATCTTGGGGTCCTGGGATCGAGTCCCGCTTGGGGCTCCCTGCTCAGTGGGGAGTCTGCTTCTCCCTCTGTACCCCACCCCACTCATGCTCTCTCTCTCTCTCAAATAAAATCTTTTCAAAAGCAGGGAGGGGGCAAGAACACCTGCCAGGTGATGCTACAGATCACCTAGGGCACCACCAGGAGACACAAGTCCAACTGTCCTGCTCTAAGAAACGCGGCGTTTCCTCACGTAGGGCCTGATGTGTTCAAGTAGGGCCATCTAGATCCCTTCTCCATCGAACTTTTGTTCTATGGTTTTCTCTACTGACGACCATTTGGGCAGGGCTCCTGCCTCCCTGGGTAGATACCCAAGGGCTGAAATCAGAGTTTCTTTCAGGGCCGCTGCCTGTGACCCCCGTCCTCCCTGTCCTCACCCCTGCCTCGGCAGTAGGCAGTGGAGAGGAGCTGAGAGCAATAAGCTCAGGGTGGTGGGACCCCTCCCATTTGGAAGGCAACTTACCAGCTCATTCTAACATCCCCACAGGCACTGCTCTAAATGTTCCAAGATGGTGGGCCGTGTCCACGGAGGGAGAATGTTTAAGCTTGGAATGTGATCTCACAGTATTTACTAGAATAGTGGAAACTGGGAGAGGTCGCCATGGCTGTCCGTCGACAGCTTCGCATGCCAAGAAAGTATTTCTGTGCGGAGACTCTTAGGGCCACATTCTTGTACAATTAGGCACAGTATTTCATGTTTCTCGGGGAGTCCTTGGAGCACTGACACTTCCCTCTTCAAAGCACATCCTCAACAAAAAACGGGCTAACATTTCTGTTGATTTTTTTTTATTTTATGAAATTCCAGACTACTTCATGTCAATGTATCAATTTTATGTCATGGTGTCAATTCTCATTCTTTTTTTAAAAAATACATATGTGATAGGTCCCCCAATAATGGGTCCGTGATCAAAGGAGAGAGACTGATACAAAGCAAAGGTCAAGCAAAGCTTTATTTCGCCCCAAGCATGGAGAATCAAACTGACCTGTCGGGGCTGTCTCTTACAAAGAGGTGACCCCTCCCAGCCTCACAGACTAACTTTTATAGAGCAAAGGCCATGTAGTTGAACCTGGCCACACACAGGTGGCCAGTGAGATTGCAACACACAGAGAAAACTGCATCGTCATGGTAGGTCACACACGGGTGGCCAATTGAATTTCAATTTACCCTAGTAGATATTTGAACTAGCCTATCACCTTGGTCAGAATTGGCGCTCAAAAGGCGGGGCCCACACTCCTTGGTAGCTAGGGAGACAGTTTGCGCACCCGACTGATTGGATGTCTCCACCTGGCCTGACCCGCCCTTGTATCTGGGCTTTGCAAATAAGTTCCTCTGGGAGGGGCAGGGTCAATCTAAGTTCACTGCATAAACAACAAAATGGCTCCCTCTGGCTAAGTAGGCCCTGCATATGGTTTCTCTAGAGGTTGCTCTGTGATGGGCCTGCAAAGATAATCTGACAAATCATCAAAGGTTTCTAGAAGCTCCCCACTTGCTAAGAGTGTTGTTTGTTTTTTTTTTTTTTAGTGGGTCACTACACCTATTTCTGGAGGACAGAATTGGGTGTACAAAGAGATGGTCAGGCCACATACCAAATAGAGGAAACGCATCTTGGCCGTGACTTTCAGCCCTGCCCCCCTTCCTCCTTCACCTCCTCCTTCAACACAAAATGCTTCTTAGTTGCTTTTTCTCTTGCTCTCCATTTTCTGCTCTTAACACCAAGGCAGAGGACTGGATCTTTTGTTGTTGTTGTCTTTCTTTCCATCTGCACTGCAGACACGGAAACAACGTAGTTCCCAGCAAGCCAACTGGGCACAAATATAGTGTCGTGCAGATGAGTGGTTGGCGGTTGCCTGATGATGTGTAGGTGGTTTGTCACAAAGGAAAGTACTATCCTGCAGAGCAGGAGTCCATCTGCAAGCAGGGGGAATGAGAAAGGAAAGCCCTTGTCATTCTAGTGGACGGGACCATTCCGATGATCTCTGGGTCTAAGGGCATTGTCTCCTCAATTTCTTTTTTCTTCTCTCTCTCCCTTTTATTTATTTATTTATTTAAACTAAGGTCCAACGGACAGTGAAATTGGGTCATTTGCGACAACGTGGATGGACCTGGAGGGTGTGACGCTATGTGACGTAAGTCAGACAGAGAACGACAAATACTGCATGATGGTGCTTAGATGTGGAATCTAAAACCCCAACAATAGACACAGAGACCAGACAGTGGCTGCCAGAGAGGAGGGGCTGAGTGAAATGGGAGGGGGCAGTCACGAGGCACTTAAATAACTTCCATCCGTGTCCCCCCTCCCCTTGCAAAGAGCCTGAACCTTCCAGTGCCGCGGGCATGGCCTCAGCCTAGGATGATAGGGGGAAAGAGGGTGGGGACTGGTGTGAGAAGACCTTGCTTTCAGGATCTGGGACCCCCAGCCCCAGCCTCTTGCCTGTCGTTGAAGGGCTGACCTCCCACGTGAACTGGACTGTTGTTCTACGGGCCTTGGGAGGATCAGGCTGGACCCAAAGCATGCTGCAAGGCCCACCTGTCCTCTTCATGCCTGGGCTGAGGGCCACCAAGTCCTTACAGATATTTATTTCGCTGCTCTTTCTCCTCGGGAACAGCAGCCATCCCTTTATCCAAGACCCGAGGGGCCACTCTACCTTTGGGGGAGACGGGAGCACATAAACCCAAGACCTCAGAGAAGGAGGTGGGAGCCTGAGGTCAGGCTGCAGGCAGCGAGAGTGCTTTCCTTCCCCCAGACCGTCATGCAGGTTGGTGGGTGCAGGGGGCCCGTGATCTGGAGAAGCCGAGAGCCTGGCTCCTTCCAAGGCCTCTGATGCTGCAGTCCTCTTCTACTCACCTTGGACTCCTCTATTTCTTGTCCCTATTTTGGCTCTTTTCACCCTTCCTCGTTCCATGAAAGACATAGATCTCCTCCAAGGAGTACTGATGAATCCATCCTCCGTGAGGAGCAAGGAGAGACCCTCTGCCCACTCAGTGACTTCTGTGGGACAGGAATGGGCCTCGGGCCCATCTGATCAGCCTGGAGCCCGGAGGACACCCAGGAACTGGTTGGGCCTAAATCTGGAATTGCAAGGGACACCAGACACAGCTCACAGCCCAAAGGCCAAGTGCACAGAGCTGGGAGGACCGCTAATAACCATGCCAGAGCCTACCTCACCGGAGGAAATGGATTTGTTGCTATGGCAAAGGTGACCTGTCTTTTTAAAAAGGCTACGAATTGTTATAGGAACCTAACAAGAAATGTCAGGCTGTTTGCAGATGACCAAGCTTTCCTTTTCTGCCTCGAAACCCGAAGGAGATAAAAGACCCCAGCTTCTCTATAGCTTATTCGCTATAAATCATTACACGCAACTTGCTCTCAAGCAGCACCTACAAGATTCTCTGCGGGCACAGGTCTCCACACGTAGAAAGGGAGAGCTCTGGGCGAGGATCACAGACACTGTCCCATGTCTAAATGGGTGGACTGCTTTACTAGGAAAATGTTTAATTTTGGGGTGCCTGGGTGTCTCAGTCAGTTAAGCGTCTGCCTTCGGCTCAGGTCATGATCTCAGGGGTCCTGGGATCGAGCTCCATGTTGGGTTCCCTGCTCAGTGGGGAATCTGCTTCTCCCTTGCTTTCTGCCTGCTGCTCCCCTGCTTGTGCTCTCTCACTGTGAAATAAATAAATAAAATCTTTTAAAAAATGGTTCATTTTCTTTTAAAAAAAGGATATATATATATATATATACACACACACACATACACACGGATATATATTGTCCCCTAAGGCAGTCCTAGGCTGCTTTAATATCCAGTTATGAGAAGTAAATTCCCACTAGACTTTCTACTGCTCCCACCATGGCTGGGGACACGGGGGGCAGGGAGGGGCAGCACGGGTAATAGGCTGGAAACTTCTTGAAAGGATATTATAAAGAAGAGAGAAAGGTTCACCTTGTGTTATTCCAGAAGCCAAAACCAAGGAAGGGAAGTTACAAAGTAGGTCATTTAGCCTTAGTATAAATAAATTCAAAAAAACTTTTTTTATTTCAGTAAAATGTACATGAAATTAAAGTTTACCGTGTTAACCTCTTTGAAGTGCATTAACCACATTTGCGTTCTTGCACAAACATCACCTCCAACCCATCTCCAGAACCTTCTCATCTTCCTGAACAGTGACTCGGTACTAATTCCCACTCCCTTCCCCCCAGACCCCCGGCAACCACCACTCTGCCTTCTGTCTCTAAGAATCTGAGTGGAATTATATAGTACGTGACCTTCTATGTCTGGCTTCCTTCACTCAGGAACGTCAAAGATTATGATGCTTTGGGTCCACGGCGCAGTGTGAGAGAGAGAGAAAACGGGTGCAGGGTGGGGCAAGGGGAGGGGTGGGGGGGAGGGGCAGGGGGAGTGAGAGAATCTCAAGGAGACTCCATTCCCAGTGTGGAGCCCAATGCGGGGGCTCGATCCCACGACCCTGAGACTACGACCTGAGCGGAAATTAAGTCAGACACTAAATTCATATAGCCACCCAGTGGACTCACCCTTGAGTCCCTGCTTTTATTTTTTTGCTTTTGGGCATGAAAAATATGTTGTAATGAGCTATACCAGATGGAGGATCAGTCTGCCATTCAAGTCTCTATGTTCCCTTTTACCGGAGCCAAAAAAAATTCTTCCAAATGCCCCACCTTCAGAGACCCCCTGCCCCCTCAGGACGAGACCCCACCCCCAATCTCTGAGCAATGTTGTTGACTGAATCCCAAACGGGGCTCTGCATCAGAATCACTGGGAGCAACTAAAAATATCAGAGGGCTAGAAATCCGTGGGTACCACATCCACCGAGCAGTTAAATCTAACGTCCCGGACGATGAGACAAATGGTCATGGTGTGTCTGCTAACGTGACACACATCATCTATGCAGCGTTGCTGCCAGAAACGCTCGGACTGTATCTAACCACAAAGAAACAGACGTCCCCGCTGAAGGCCATTCTGCAACACAGCGAAAATGTCAAGGTAACCGAAGAACAAGTTGGAAACTGTCCTGAGGAGGCTAAAGGGCTGTGAAAGCCAAAGGCATTGAGGGCTCTTGATAGGATCAGGGATGAAGAACAAAACAAGGGAGGGCACGTATGGCATGGAGCACTGGGCGTGGTGCATAAACAATACATTTTGGAACACTGAAAAAATAAAATAACATTAAAACAAAACAAAAACAACAACTACGAAGGACAACTATGGGACAACGGGAGGTGTGAATATGGACTGTTAGATAATAGTCTTCTTAGCAATGGTAAAATCTCCTGAGGACGACCATTATATGGTGGCAATGGAAGTAGATATCTCGATTTTCAGGATAAAAATGTGAAAATATAAAAAGGTGAAGAGAAATTTATGTTTGTAACTAACTCTCAATGGGCTCCAAGAAGAAATGTGTGTGTGTGTGTGTGTGTGTGTGTGTGTGTACATAAATACATGGAAAGATAAAGTAAATGTGGGGAAAATGTTATGAATGGTGAATGAACGTAGGGGAAGTATGCATAGCGATTACTGAGCTACTCATGAAATTTTTATACGCAGTTGAACAATTTCAAATAAACAGGGGAAAAAGACAATACTCTAACCCTTCACCACCTGAGGCCCTTAGAATCGGAAGGGCCGGGGGCAGGGACCCCCCTGAGATGGTCAAGTGACCAGTGTAAGACCAATCTGCAAGCCAACATCCATGAAACACAGAGCGAGATGTGTCCCTAGGAACCTTTCCACTGGAAACTCTGGGATTTTCTTGAGAGCAGTGTTTCCAAGCAGTGGGGAGAAGAAGGATCGTTGAATGTTCAACAGGCTAACAATGAGGACAAAAGGGAAACAATGCCTACCTTACTCTGAAGTAAGTAGCAGGTGAGTCAAATGTTTAAATATAAAAAATATAAATATAAAATATAAATATCTATTTATATATTTGTGTGTATATATATATATATATATATATATATATAAAGAAACAGTGAGGTGCTGGCTCAGTAGGAAGAGTGCAGGACTCTTGATCTCAGGGTCATGAGTTCAAGCCCCATCTTGGGTGTGGAGATTATTTAAATAAATAAAAACTTAAAAAGGAAAAAAGAAACCATGAAAGCCCCTGAAGACAATATGAGATAATTTGAAAATTCAATCTTGGCATGAAGAAGGTCTTTGCAAGGAAGACACAAAACCTAGACGCATAAACTATTAATAAATCTGCCTGTATAAAAGTAAAAAAAAATTTGGCCATCCTCATGGCCAAAAATACTTCAAAGAACAACAAAGGACAAACTACAAACGGGAATTACTTTAACAAGACAGATGGCTAAGGCTAATTTACTCAATATATCAATAAGTTTACAAACCAAAAAGAAATAGTCCTTACCAAAAACCCAACTGAAAAATGGGTAAAGGACATGAAAAAGTTCACAGAAGAAGACACACAGAAATACAAATGCCTCGTAGACGCACTAAAAAGTCTGTCAACTGTTACCATAAATAAGACAGCCGGACATTAAAATTAAACTGAGATATCATTTTCCACTTTCCAGATTTCTAGGCAGTGTTCCAAAAGGCTAATGCCAACCTATTTTGCAAAGTCTGTGGGCAACTGGGCAGGTCCATGCACCATTGGTGGGGTTCCCAAATGTGTAACCTCTTTAGAGGCCATTTTGGCAAAATCAATCAAAATATTAAATGCACATACCTTTCCACCCAGAAGTTTCACTTCCAGGAATCAATATTCATCCATGTGTTCAAAGATGTGGGCGTAAGATATCAACAGCAACATCTTTTGAAGTAAGAGTCCAGAACTCCCTAAGAGACCATCAACAGAACATTAAGTAAATATTGGAATGTCTCCTGGATCGTCATTGATCTGTTGGAACATCTACACATTGCACCACTCCTAAAAGTTAGATGGTATGTGTCGCTATGGAATTTTCTGTAATGGGGACAAAAGCAAGATGAAGGGTGTTTTTATGTTAAAATAGACAGTCTGCGTGTACATTCTATGCTTGCATATCAGCAAAGAGTTGTGGAAAATATACAGTGCACTGTTAATAGTCACTATCTCTGACCTGGGTTCCAGGGTAGCATACCATTTTCAATCCTTCATACAAGCAAAATCTGGGTGGTAATATTCAGGGTAGGTAAGGGCATAAAAACAGATATTCTTTTAGACTATAGGCGATTGTGGAAATTGGTTCAGCCTTTTTAGAGGCCAATTTGACAATGCCTACAACATTTTGATATCCTTATACTGTGTTATCAAACGATTCCCACTTTTGATGCTCTTATATCACAAAGATACTTGAACCAAGTCATAATATTATAGGTACCCAATGACAATTCGGGGCCAAATTAAAAAGTTAACCAATGAATAATGGAGAGGCCATGATACAAGGTCTGGTGGTCCATTTAATGTGGGATTAAGGCTAAGCAACTGTGGGAATTACAATCCCCAATAAAGTATAAATTCTATTATAAATCTTGATGATGTAAAAATACTAATACAATAAACAATCAGAAGATAGAAGAGATGTGAGACAATAGGTGATAATTCTTTTTTTTTTTTTAAGATTTTTCATTTATTCATTTGAGAGAGCACCCGAGAGTGTGAGTGAGTGCAAGAGCAGGGGAGAGGCTCACTGGGAGAGGGAGAAGTGGACTCCCTTCTGAGCAGGAAGCCCTCCGTGGGACTCGATCTCAGGACCCTGAGATCATGACCTGAGCTGAAGGCAGATGCTTAGCCAACTGCACCACCTGGGCACCCTGGTAAGTGATTATTCTAATAACCACATCTCTCATGGCAAAGTGAGTTAACTCAGTCTGTCAATCTGAAGCATATAATTAAACATATTTGCTAATTACTTAAAGATTTACATAATCTCTTTCCTTCCTCTTCTTTTCTTTCTCTTTCTTTCTTTCTTTCTTTTTTTTAAGTAGGCTCCAGGCCCAATGTGGGGCTTGAACTCACAACCCTGAGATCAAGTCACGTGCTGTACTGAGCCAACTAGATGCCCCTGCTTTTCTTTTTCCATAATCAACTTTCCTTACTTTACTAGGATCATTTAGGAAATAATATTTCTTTTGGTGAAGAAGCATTTACCCAAAGTTCACCAATCCTTCAGGCTACTCAGGGCTGTGGCACCCACCTGTGGATACTGTGTTCTCCCGAGCTTTAATAGGTGTCCTATAGGGGCTGTAACATAAACACATGCCCCTCTAGGGTTGGGGAGTGCTCACCGGCACAACTGTACATGGCAGCCCAGGTTTATGACAGTCTTTTTAGTTCTAATATTTAAGTATAAAGTTAATGATTTTCCATTAAATGTAGCTTCTATAACAAGAGCCCAAGTACTTTTCTTTAGAATACAACATGGTGGTTAGCATGCTGGTTTGAGAGTCAGACTGCTTGGGTTAGAATCCTGATTAGCGAGCTGTGTGATTTGGGGAAAATGACTCAGCCTCTCTGTGTCCCAGCTTCTTCACCCATAAAACACAATAATTACAGCCTAACTGGTAGTTGAGGCAATTTTGCAAAATAATCCATTTACGCTGTTTAAACAGTGAAACTAAGACAGTCAACCTTTGGAAGGAGAGAAACAAAACGAAGGACTCTGGTCTCTCACACTCGTCTGTGGTCCGAAAAGGGGTGGCTCACGTGACTGTAGTCCAGGAGAGAATTCTGCCCACCTCAGGCATGTGCTTATTTCCCAATTTCTCATGGTTTAGGGTGGCAATATGAATAGCATGTTATGAACTTTTTAAATGTCCTTCAAATGCAAACACAATGGAACAAATCTTGTGCATGTCTTCCTTTTCTAAACCAAAAAAACCCCCCACAAAACAACAAACAAAAACCCCCTGAAGTTTAAAGACTGTGCAGAGAAGCTATGACAGAATCTTCATTCAGTATGCTTATTTTTTATTCACTTATTTTTATTTATTTATTTTTTATTAACATATTATGTATTATTAGCCCCGGGGGCATTCGGTATGCTCATTAAGTACATCCTAGTTTTTGCCATTGGCGAATTTCTCTCAAGACTTTTCTTTCTTTCTTTTTTTTTTTTTTTTAAGATTTATTTATTTATTTGACAGACAGAGGTCATAAGTAGGCAGAGAGGCAGGCAGAGAAAGAGTGGGAAGCAGGCTCCCAGCTGAGCAGAGAGCCCGATGCAGGGCTTAATCCAGGACCCAGAGATCATGACCTGAGCCGAAGGCATAGGCTTTAACCCACTGAGCCACACAAGCGCCCCTTCTTTGAAGACTTTTCCTGCTGCTAGCCTGCTGCGGTTAACCTGCACATTGGCAAACCTGCTAGCTTTCTGGTGAGCAGTAACCTCCTCTCTGGGGGCTATGCTGGGAGGGCTCTGTGGTAGCTTCCCACTGTATTAAGCTCATCTGTCACCGAGAAAAAGTGACAGGTGTGCACACAGCGGATTACAGAAACAGCTTTAACCAATACTGTGAAGCGATCTCCGTATACATTATTTATTGTTTCTGCCAGGGAAGGCAAATTTATTTTGTTTTGAGGAGAACGGAGGTTCATTAAAGGAGACGCTGTGACAGGGAATCATCGAAACCCAGCACCTTCCTGCCCAGGACGTAAACAAGCCTCACAAACTAAACACTTGGTGCATTTTCTGATCCCTAATTGATGGTGGGCCCCCACAGAAACGCACACACGCATTTATGCAGACTTGAGCACAACAGGCAGGCTCCGCTGGAGAGACCACTCCAACTCACGAGGGCTTTCTAGATATTTACCTCCAGCATCTCGTGTTGGCCTGCCATTGGCCTGCCTGTCTGCTTCCCAGTCATGGGCCAAGGGAACCCAGCACACACACACATACACATTCATGAGGCATGTCTTAATATGTATTTCAGAAAAATTAAAAAACTACCACGAACAAAGAAACCCAACCCTAATTCTGCACAGTTGAATCTTCTTCCTACTCTTGTGATTTCCTGAGAGACTCGCGTTGTCTGTACTTGCATACTCCTCTCATCTCTTTGCTCCATTTCGGGTTACCACTAGGGATGGTACCTCCTTGAGTCACAACACTTCCTCACACCCTTTTGGAAGACTTCATAATTAAAAATGGATTTTGTTTATTTTTTTTAAATGGCTATAATAGTCACTCAGTCTAAAATTCCAAAGGATAAACAGACAAAAGGATAAACAGGGAAAACCTTCTCTTCTCCCACCTTGACTCTCAAACACTCAGCTCCCTTCCTCAGAGATGACCAATGTTCACGCTCTCTCCCTACTTTTATGAGAAAGTAGTGGAAGTCCAGAATCAGATGCTAGGGACATAGTCACACGAGGGCTTCAGGGACTATGGTGGGCCCCGCTGCGTACGTTTTTCCAAGCCCATGGAAGCACATGGTGATAGTGCCAGCAACAAAGTCCTCAGAGATCCTAAAGCTCTTCTAAATTGGTGGCAAAAGGGCCCACTAATTTAAACAGTGTCAGTATTCAAGCATTTCATTGAATTCTGATTCTTTGAAAGTTGATAACCTGAGTATGACCACAGTGGATGGCTCAGTATGACACAGTGATGAATCAGAACACACCAGATGCCTATGATGCCAATGAAGGAATCAAGAATCAAGAAATCAAGAAACGCATTACTAAGTCATCCACTGAAGACAGAGAATCTTCTCTTCCCCTGTAGACTGTTAGGCTCATACCGAAACCACACTTGCAAAATAAATGTCTTTATATCAATAGTTTGCAGATTCAGCAATGTAACTTCTTTGCAAATACCTGTGGTGACCTGAGGCCAAGCAAGAGGAAACCACCCTCTTGTGAAATCTTTTTTCCAGAGTGGACAAAGGTTAAAGCTTATTATAAGACAGCTGGGGTTTCACAGCCGATGTCAAAAGGCCATATATTTAGAAATCTTACTCAGTTTGCTTTGTGCCTTGTCTGCCCTGGCAGTCATTGCTGGCTAGCCACTGGTGGACCCAACAATGAGAAGCTTGTGGCTTTGTGTGCCTCCCACGTGTCCACAAACCATGGCCCCTTGTTTTGCCTGCTACTCTCCACCCCAGTCCCCTGATCCTGCACCCGAGGGTTCACTCCTGTGGTGCCACCACCCCATAAGTGCACCCCTACTCTGTTCCCTTAGGTGCCTCATCGCAGGCACCACCAAATCAGCCAAAGCTACTTATTTTTATGTAATTCTTAGAACTTACTCATGTTATGCTATCTTGCTATCTTGAAGTTGAATCTGTATTTTAGAAATTTGTCAAAAATATATTTTTCCCTGGCATTCATTCATATCTACCCACGACCTATGACTTTCGGGATCCTGCAGCAAAACAATTAAGAACTGGAAGATGAAGTTAACCATCAAGAGGAGTGAGTGTGGGGATTTGATAGAAAGCAAAGACCAAATGCCTCACTGTTTTTATCATCATCATCACCATGATCATCATCATCATCACCATCACCACCATCATCATCACCATCACCATCACCATTATCAAGATCATCATCACCACTGCCATTATCATCATCATCATCACCATCACCATTATCAAGATCATCATCACATCATCACCATCATTACCACCATCATCATCACCATCACCACCATCATCATCACCATTACCATTATCATTACCATCATCACCATCACCATCATCATGAGCATCATTTCCACACCATCACCATTATCATCACCATCACCACCATCATCGTGATCATCACCCCATCATCACCATCATCATCATCATCTCCATTACCACTATCATCACCACCACCATTATCATCATCACCATCATCATCACCGTCATCATGATCATCATCACCATCACCACCACCACCACCATCATCCGAAAGAAGAGAAGCTCACACTTTTGATGCCAGGGCCTATGCCAGGCTCTTCAATGGGCATCAACTCACCAAATCTTCCTTATAAGTAGTGTCTGGAAGAAGCAGCTATTGTAATCTCCATTGTACAGGTGAGAAAGCTGAGGCTTTGAGACAATGGCTTCTCTAAGAACACACACCTAGAAGCCCCAGAGTCAGAACAGCCTGACTCTGGAACCTGGGCTCTTCACCACTAGGGAATACTGCCTCCTCTTGGGGCTGGTTGAACTCTTGCAAAGACCACTTAAGGCCTTTAAAAGGGCAATTCCATATTGAGATGGAAAATCCAAGGAGGGCTTTCCTAATCTGCTGTAAATGCAGCAGATGATAGCTGTATGTAAATCAGATTTTTGGAAATGAAATCCTATTCTAAATCCACCAGGGAAGCTAACTTCATTCCTTCACCAAGCAAAGAAAACTAGGATGGTAACACAATTTGTTCCAGTAGATCTATTTGGTAAAATCAGATTTTTTTATATCTATGACTACCTTAGAGTTGGGTTGGAGCGCTGAGCCCTGACTCTCCCCTTAGCCCAAATGCACTCCCTGTTTGCACTGAGGATACCTTGTGATCAGAGAGAAGAGCTAGAAAAGTCCACATCCCCATCTGCCATGCCAGGAATTGCTGGCTAAAAGCTAGGGTGGCAGAAATCAGGGCTCCTTTGGGAGGAAGAGGAGGAGGAAGGGGAGGAGGAGGAGGAGGAGGCATAAAATATGCATGAAGCAGACTTGCACGGATGGCTAAGTGAGTTCCTCAGTGAGCCCACCACTTCCAGCTCAGCTCCAGCAGCAAAAGGAAGGTAGCAGTCCTTTGAGTCAGAAACCCTTCACGAAGCTATTTGCAAGCTTCTGAGGAGAACAACAGAGTCAATAAATATCTCGCGTTATGTGTCCATGCAGCTTCTCCTGCAGACTAGACCAGCTATAGGTCGGCAGCTAGAATCTCCCTGTGATTCTATGAACATTCTGTTGGATCCAGAAGGAAGGGCCTTCAGCCCCAGAACTGTAATCAGCAGACAGCCTTCACATGTTGGCACCATCGGGGATTGTCTCAACTATGCCCAAGGTCATGTCAAAGACTCCCACGGATGGGTGGTTACGAAGGGCCCAGCCCCATTGGCCCAATCTGGGACAGCCCTCTGACAGGCTCCCGACAGGAGAGAGCTCTCCACAGCTTGTCTGAGGCCATAGGCCTGCAGGTGGTGTCAGCTGCTCTCTACTCTACCCTCCCTCCACTGCAGGTGTTGGTCCCAGGCATGCGCCTTGACACAGACATTCTGTCTCCAAGTCGACCTCCCAGAAACCTCAGCCTGCAACAAGCATTCACACAAACATTTGCAAAATAGAAATGATTGTAGCGTGAAGGGAAAGGGCCTCATATTTATTGCGTATAAAATCTAGGACGCCAGACTACAGTTCACTGAGAATTTGCCCTGTGTTCCCTGTTTTCATGGTGTCAGTATCAGTTAGAACGACTGCTCACAACCACTTCAAATAAGGTAAAGATCTATACAGTTTTTTGTCAGCCCACTTCTCTTCCATGGAAAAATTCCCCTGCAATCAAATTATTTGGATACACTTTCCCTTTTTTGGTAGGCATCACAGATTGCAAAATAATGGCTCTAAATCTTCTTCCTGCGTCTACTGCCTTCAGCAATGTAACCCTTTGCACCCTTCCCATCAAGACATAGGCTAAACCTTGAATCAGGGATGGCCTTGGGTCTTGCCTTGGCCAATGGAATGTGATGGAAATGATGCCATGCCAGTTCCAAGGTAGGACTTGGACACTTCTGCTCTCTCTCTCAGAAGCTTATGCAGACAATTATGTGGAAAAGCCTGGGTAAGTCCTTCATGAAGGTGAGGAGGTTATATGAAGCAGAATGAGCTGAACAAGTTGAGACCACCCCACAGCTCTCAGCCAACCTAGCCAACTCGTGGCTGAGCCCAGCCAAGACCAGAACTGCCCAGAAAAGCTCAGCCACAAAATTGTCAGCTACAGAAATTGCTCCTGTCTGAACCCACAAGTTTTCCGGTACTCAATTACACAGCAAACACCATCTGCTAAAAGAAGAGTGGTGATTTCCAAGACTGATTCTGAGAACTGTGTTTTGGGGCAAACTGGTCCATTTCCAAAAACCTATTAAGATCTGAGTCAAGGATATTAAGTAGATGGGAAGGAATACAGAAAACACTCTCTAGAGGTAGAGTTAAAATTGCCATTTTAAAAATGACTCAAGACAAAACAGCTTAGGCCAAGAAATAGAGATCTGTGGTCAACTTGGGAGTTTGAGAACCGTGACCTTGAAACTTTAAGTCCCCGTGTGACCTGCTATTCCCTTCTCCGTCCTATGGATACAGAAGTGGAGAACTCCAGCAGGAACTTAGAGAAACTTTAGGAACTCAGCACTCTTCCCTTGCCTGCCGTGGATTACAGCAAACAACAAAAAAAAAGAATACCTCCATTTGTCCAGGTACAGAATAAACAGTCTTTGGCTTTTTAAAATAAAATTATTTCCTAGCTTGACGCTAATACTTGTTCCAATATCTGGTGCAAAAATGTCATTGTCCCTGCAGCCATTTCCTAGGGGGAGAAACAAAAAAGTCTCCCCGGTCCCTGGCCCAGGTCCTGACATAATCCCCGTTCCTTTTCTGCTGCTCTGCTCCCCTAGATAGATGTGCACAGAGCAAGTGTTCCCACCCATCGCCTTGACTCAGAGAGAGGCGTGCATTCCTCTGATGATCTGGGGCCTGTGGTGGGGGTTTGCTGAGTCATAGTCAGACTTCAGAAATCAGACGCCTTCACCTCAATCTCCAACACAAGATTTCCTGCAAATTCGACATTGGTTCACCCAGGGTTTTGAACCTCTTGAGAACCTTAGGACTTCCTGGTAGTTTGCATTTCTCCCCTCCTCGACATCTCGGAGGCACCTGCATTAATGGGGCTACTTCCTGCTACCCTGCAGCTGGAGGAAGCCTCAAGAGGCAGAGTGTTTACTGGCCTCCAGGGGTGGGATTCACCTACTGACTCACCGTGTAGCCCTGGAGAACCTTCCACGTGGGCAGCTGGCCCTCGGCTGAATACGTAACTAGCGTGCAGGCTTTAGCAAGGTACCCAGAATGTCCTGTTACCAGGTCCCATGAAATCTTCCTAAATTAGAGCCTTGACCTCTCAATAACTTCCTTATAGCTGCGTGAGTCCCTCTGCCAGTCACAATGTCATCCGAAAGGATGGATGGGATTTGCACTCAGAGGATGACAAGACACCGACGATGGTGGCATCCCCTGCTGTCCACCAGCATCAACGGTGAGGAAGACCTGAAACACGCCATTCTTCTTCTTCACAGACTCCCCAGGGGTATTTTCTAGCTGAGCCAGCTCAAGCAAGTGTGCTTATTTGCAAGTGTAGGGTCGGCAAGGTGGCGGGTGGGGTTGGGGAGTGGCATGGGCACACTAGTCTACTCCTGGGACACAGTCCCCCTCCCCTCCCTTGTGTAGAGATAAAATCTGATCAAGATGAACATCAGGTTCATATGGGTATGTAGGCGTCTAAGGAGGAACATGAAGCCCTTCAGCTCTACCCATGGGCTCTACCCGTGGGCTCACACAACAGTAGGGAGAGCAGACATGCTTCCTGCTGACTCATTTGAAGGGCATTCTTCCCAGGACCCCTCCAGTTAATGAATGGACAAGGACCTGGTGATGACATATGTATCTGTTAATTAACAAACTGCCAACAACGTCAAGGGACATATCGTCATGACGTTATGCATTTCTCAGCTTTGCTGGTGGCAGAATTTTTTTTTTATTTGCGTATATATATATATATTTTTAAAGATTTGTTTATTTATTTGAGAGCGAGAACGCACACGGGAGTGAGAGCATTGGGGGAGGGGCAGAGGGCAAAAGACCTCAAGGAGACTCCGTGCTGAACGTGGAACCCGACAAGGGGCTCAATCTCACGACCCTCAGGTCATGACTGGAGCCGAATCCAAGAGTCGGACGCTTAACTGACTGAGCACCCCCGGTGCCCTTGGTTGCAGATTTTAAAATAAAACCTTGAGTTTCTACCATTAGAACTTTAAAAAAGGTGCTCAGTACTTTGAAGCTAATAAATATGGACAAGTATTCATAAGAATTGCATGTGCTTCTCTGTGTTTACAGTAAGGATACTTTCTTGTGCAGTTTGAGCGTTTATGTAAAGGTTTTTAAGTTTAAGAAATATATATACATACACATAAAACAACCAAACAGATGAGCTGTAGGTAGGAAATGTTAATGCGGCATTAGAGAAAAGGTCACATAGATATGGAATGAATAAAATGTTACAAATGAAGAGAGAAAAAGTAAGAAGAATTCAGTAAGAAGCAAGTTAAAAAATCTGAAAAGTAGATATAGGCTAACACAATCTCTGGATGTGAATAAATCAATGAGCTATAATGAAAAAGAGAAACCCAAGAGCCACTGGTATAAACAGGCCTGGAAAGCAAGGCTTTGGGGACAAAAATTAAATGCAATATTTAATTAGTAAAGATGAACATTTTCTCAGACAGAAGATGTAGCTGAATTGAATGTACAAGATGGCGGGGTGTTTCGGCACCCATGTAGATATGTGAGTTTTAATTTTTTTCTTTAAAGATTTTATCTATTCATTTGAGAGAGAGAGTGAGTGAGAAAAAGAGAGAAGGAGCAGGGGAAGGAGGAGAGGGGGAAGAAGTTTCCCCGCTGAGCAGGGAACCCTGACCTGGGGTCCCGATCCTGGGACTCCAGGATCATGACCTGAGCCAAAGGCAGACACCTTACCGATTAACCACCACGCCCCACCCCCAGCCCCAGCACACACATAGCTGCTGGAGCCACCAACTTCTCCTACTGATTTTGAGTCACCGGCCAGTCAAGCACCACGATACCCAGGACCTTGTCACGACCTAATCGGCCGTGGCTCTGTTTCAACACTTTGTTTTCAAGTTATAAGCACAGCAATAACACAGGTAACAGTAACAACTTAAATATATTATTCACATGGAAGCTATATCGAGAACTCATGGTATATGAGGCTCGGTCTCAATCCTTGGCATGTAATGCGGCCTGGGTCCTTTGTACAGTGATTACGACCCTCACAGTACAGACAAAAGGTCTGAGACGGGGTTACTAGTCATAAGCTCGGGCCCGCGTTTACTGCTTCTCCAATGTCAGAATGTTCTGGGCTGACGTGAGGTGGAAACCTGTGCTCAAGGCCTGGTGCACACGCAGCCCAGGAGCTTTTTGGCTTACTCTAGCACCACGCTGCACCCTGACCCACCTCAGTCTTGCCTCCATTGGCCAGTGGTTCCCAAGGCAGCCTGTCTTGGTGACAATGGTTGACATGGGGCCCAGGACACAGAGCTAGAGACATACACACGGGTTTGTGGCCAATGGTGGGCACAACCTCTAACCTGAACTCGCTAAGGGACTGAATTATCTCATTGGCTGAACAATCCCCCAGACGAGGCAAGGTAGGCTCATGGGTCAAAGAACAAAAGAGAGCACTGGACAGGCTGGGGTCCAGATCTCAAGCCTACCACTCACGGGGCGTGATTATGGACAATTTAACCTCTGGTAAGCCTCTGGTTTCCTTCTACAGCAAAAAGATGAAAGGAATTGCATTTTACCTGCAGCTTGAAAAATTTAAGTTAAAAAAAAAAAAAATCAATAGACTCAAGTTTCCTAGAGTCAGCATTCCTAACAGCTAGAATGTTTTTGCCAGAGAGGTTATGGAATCCTCTTTTTTATAAACCTTTAAAACAATGACAGAGATTCACTAATTAGACAGGGGTTTTAGATGAGAACTTCCTCTCTGGAGTGCAGTTCTGGTGGTCCAGGAAGGGCTTGACAGGTCTCTGGTCTCTCAGTATCAATACTGGTGACACTCTTCTGTTTCTAATCTATTTAACAAAAGTTAATTTGGGGGCAAAAAAAGAGTTCATTTGGGGGCACCTGGGTGGTTCAGTAGGTTAAGCATCTGCCTTCGGCTCAGGTCATCATCCCAGGGCCCTGGGATTGAGCCCCGCATCGGGCTCCCTATTCAGTGGGGAGTCTGCTTCTCCCTTCCTTTGCCCCTCGCCCTGCTCATGCTCACTCTGTCAAATAAATAGATAAAATCTTTTTTTTTTTAAAGGTAACTGTGACATAATCACTTTCTTGTTTGCCTCTACCCACATTCCAGACGTCACCGAAATGCATTAAAAATCAAGATATTTTGGTTCGAAAATGATCGGCCACCTCTCATTTCCAGATTCAGAAGGCCTGCCCCATTCTAACCCAAGATGTATCCGAGAGTCTCTACTAGTATGCCAAAAGGTAGCAAAACCAGTCGATTACTTCCACGCATCAGTGAAATGAATAAGCAGAGACAGACGCAGGACAAGTAATGGTTACCTTAAACGAACAACTTAGCAATTCCGTTTCTGTGCCCAAGCCCCACATTTCATTAACTGAGGTCTTGTCTACTTTTCGTGCTAGCCAGAAAGTGAGGAGAAAGACAGGTGGATCAGGTAGACAGGTGGACAGAAGGTGCGATCGTGAATTTTAGGCACTTGTGGAAGAGAGCCAGCCTGAGTATGTGAATGAATGAGGCAGGGGCCAGTTCTCTCCAGGGAGGCCTCGCTGGAGAAAATCAGCTCAGGGCTTCAGCTCGAGGGAAGACCAGACCCAGGAAGGGCTTTGGGCTGAGCGTCACTCAACAGTCTGAAAGTACAGACAGATTCATCGCACCCATGGTGCCGGCCTACCACACCACCTTCTGAGGATGCCCCCACTACCTAAAACTACCTATCCCAGAGTAAAGTGTCTACAGGCAAGTGAGCAACCCAGAGAATTCATTCCATGACGTCACAAATACTGACTGCGTCCTACACGTGCCAAGCTTCGGGATGTGCTGGGAAATACAGGGGAACCAAGACCTAATCCTTCCCTCAGGAGACGTGAAATTCAGTAAGAAAACAACAGAGTTATAGAAGGAGTTATAGGAAAGCACGACCATCCCGATGGGGGAAACTGAAGTGACCTCACCTGGAGTTGGGGGTGGTTGGGGCGTTGTTAAAGAGAAACCAAGCTGGACCCTAGGTCAAGGTGGCCAAGGCAGACATTACCCAGTAATGACCGGAGAAAGAGATTTCAAGATGGACTGAGCTCTATTCCAAGTACAGCAGTGACAACTGCGGATCGAGAGCCGGTAAGAAGAACCAGGGGGTCAGTGGATAGAAAATCACAACGAGGAGACATCCAGGGTTGCGGATTCTTGCCGCAGTGGCCAAACAGGAATTTTGCTGGAGGCAGACCAGGGAGGTAGGTGTCAGGGGTGGAGGATGAGGAGGGTGATCAGATACCCCGGTGGGGGAGGGCTCACTAAACAGACTGAGCAAGATTCTTGCTAAAATCGCACGTTGGTAGGCCAAGGAAGGGCCCAAGGTCAGGGCCTAGTCAACAAGAGGGCTCCCAGGAGCCTTTGGTCAGGAGAGAGACTTGGTCAGAGTGCTTCCTGCAGAAACGGCATATTTAGGCTGCAGACTGAAAGCTGACAGAGTTGCACGGCGGCAGATTTCCAAGCAGAGAGAAGGGTGAGTGAGAATGCCCCAGATGGGAGGGGAACACCACATATTTCGCAAAGAAGACAAAGCTGGTCATGTTGGCAGACGAAGTCTGGGGCAAAGAGGATCGGAAGGGAGGCTAGAGACAATAAGCGAAAGAGAGATTTTGCAGGCTTTGCAAACTGTATCAGAAGATTGGATATGTCCTGAGGTCCAGTGGGACAGGTTTCCCTGGGGAACTAAGAGAGTCTGATTTCTCCAGCCTCCAGGCTGCAAGACGGAGTGGTGAGGTAAGGCTGGAGGTAGGGAGTACAGCCGGGTGTGGGCCATACAAGTGATGAGGGTGACAGCCTAGGGCTGGAGAGAAATGGAAGGACTAAGGTATTTTACAATTAGGAATACTAACACTTTGAGGGGCTCCTGGGGTCAGTCTGTGAAGCGTCTGCCTTCGCCTCAGGTCATCATATTGGAATCCTGGGATGGAGTCCCACATCAGGCTCCCTGCTCAGCGGGGAGTCTGCTTCTCCCTCTCCCTCTGCCCCTCCCCCCAGCTCGTGCACACAGGCTCTCTCTCCCTCTCAAATAAAATCTTTTTTTTTTTTTTTTTTTTTTAAGGAATAATAGCATTTGATTTAGTGGCAGGATTTAGTGACAGGAGAGAGAAAGGCAGGAGTCAAGAACAGCTCCCAGGAAGCTGTGGCAACCAGAGAGATGTTAAAGTTGGCAATATTGATGCAAGAAGAGCTTGCAGGGGAAAGACCATGACTGGCTTGACACACACTGAGTCTGAGTTTTAAGACGTCCAAGTCTGGAGCTCAGGCATCGAAACCCTGTTCTCTTCAGTTCTGATGGTGCCTTGCATTGCCTCTGGAGGGCTGACATGATGGCCTCCTGTCATGCCTCGCTGATTATCAGCGACTTGCTCTAAGGGTGCACGTACACCAGGGGAGGTGAGTAGCCAGGACAGAAAGAAGAGTGGAAGAGGCAGCCAGTGTTTAGAGACTGTAGGAAGCCTCAAAAAGGATAACCAGTTCCTCTTCTCCCTCTTCTCTTTCTAGAACCTTCCCCAGTCCCGCTTCTAAGAACAAAGTCCAGGAGGTGTCACGTGCGTCTCACCAATTCACACACCAAAGGTACAATTAATAGCGTACAGGAAACAGGGCGCCTGTGCGGTTCAGCCAGCTAAGCGTCCGACTCTTAATTTCAACTCAGGTCCTGATCTCAGGGTCGTGAGATCAAGCCGGACGGGGGGTTCTGCGCTGGGTGTGGAGCCTGCTTCAGATCCTTTCTCTCCCTCTCCCTCTGCCCCTCCCCACCACCTCCCTCTCAACAAATCAAAACAAAACAAAACACTTAAATAAATAAATTAAAGAGCTGACAGGAAAACTTTCTACGAAGAATCCAACTCATAAAGGGATTTGGGGGCCATTTACTGGGAAGATTAAGATGCCGTCCCACATGCATTCTTCAGCCTGAATAGAAGCATAAAGTTGCATGAAGAAAGCAAGTTGCATAATGCAACAGAAATACTGGAAGTCCTTTTACAGAGATAATATGGAGATAGCTAGCTGTTACCTGAAGGGAAGGAGAGAGGAGAATGGGATAATGAAGAAACCGGAAGGATACCTCAACCATTTGTTACGATGTGTCAAAGTTTATTTAAAACAAAGAGTTGGAACACCTGGGTGGCTCACTAGGTTGAGCATCTGATTCTTGGTTTGGGCTCAGGTCGTGACCTCAGGATCACGAGATCGAGCCCCGTGTTGGGCTCCATGTTCAGCCGGGAGTCTGCTTGAGATTCTCTCTCTCCCTCTGTTCCTCCCCCTGCTTGCACTCTCCCTCTCTCTCTCTCTAATAAATAGGTCTTTAAAATAAATAAAAAATAAAGAGCTGATGCATCTTTGGGAAAAGGTTAACATTGGTTAAATCTGGGACCTTGGCAGATGTATTTATTTAAAATTTTCATTATAAAGGCTGCATGGGGTATCTTTCTTACAGAAAAATTCCAAGTAAGTAGACACTGTCCACCCCTCCAGGAGGTGGCGCTAAACCCCATCCGTCCCAAGCGTGGGTCTTCGTGACCCACTTCCAGAGACTTGACAGAATGGGGAAAGAAATAAGCAGTAACCGTTCAGGGGAACAAGCTGGCAGACAGATGCCACCTTCAGCAGGTGACAAATTTTAACCTCATCAGAGATGTCGTGGGGTATCACATACCCGTGACATGATGGGACCAGACACTTCGCTTCTGAGGCATCCTTCCCCAAAACCCATAATCCCTGTTAATCATGGGAAAACAGGAAGCGGACCCATCCTGCAGGACACCTGGCCAGCACCGCTCCAGACTGTCCGTCATTAAAAAGAAGGAAAGAGTGAGAGGCTGTCACAGTCCAGAGGACACAAGGGAGATGTGGCCACTAGAGGCAACGCAGTTGTGTGGACTGGAATGTGGAACGGAGAGAGGACATTGATCCAAAAGGGAGTGAAATCCAAATTTAGTATGGAGTTGAGTTAATAGCGATGGAGGTACTTTAGTTTCTCAGCGGGGACAGATGTACCTTGGTTGTCACATAAGATATTAACCAGAGGGGGAACAAGACAATGGGGACATATGAAAACTCTCGGTCCTGTCAATGCAACTTTTCTGTACTTGTGACATTATTCCAACAGAAAAGTTTGTTTTTTTTTTAAAAGATTTATTCCTTGAAAGAGAGAGAGAGAGAGAGCACGAGCAAGTGGAGGGGGAGAGGGAGTAGCAGATTCCCCGCTGAGCAGGGAGCAGACATGGCGGCTCAATCCCAGGACCCTGAGATCATGACTTAGCAGATGCTTAACCGACTGTGCCACTGAGGCGTCCACTGAGGAGTTTATTTTTTTAAAAAAGGACTCTATGCCATCAAGAACCCTGCAATTCAAATGGAAACCGACAAGGGGTCACCTGCACCTTTGGGACTCATGACACATGATGAAAACACAGCAGTCCCTCATTTCCCAGTGCAGATGAAAAAGGAAGTGAGCCATGGACCTCTGTTTTTCAGAAAATCAAAACTAACCCTAACGTGGCAAAAAAAAAAAAAAAAAAAGAAAAGAAAAAGAAAGAAAGAAGCAGAAGAAGCAGCAGCTGACTTTTTCCGCTCTTTCTGGATGGCAAGCTTTCAAATGTGGATGATCCAATCCCCTGCCCTTTCAACAGAGGACAGCATGTGTAATGGAATCCTTTCTGGGTGAGTCGGGGTCACTGGTGAGAACATCGGCTACTACCTGACGCCAGGGCAAGCATGGGTCTGCCTTTGGTTCTTGTCACCGTGGTAGGGAGCTGGGGATGCAGACACCACCCACCACAGCTAAGAAATGGCTCAGAAAAGGCCCCAAAGGATGGATGTGGATGAAGATGTCCTAACCTCAGGTGAGCTAGCCCCAGGTAGAGTGCACCTTGCACCTTAAACAAGCAAATTAGCTGAGGAGGGCAGCCGGCTGCTGAGTTTCCCGTGTGTCTGTTAACAGTTTCCCCTTTCACGGTTAGTAACAGCCTCTCCTGTCGTCAGCTGAATTTGCAGAGCGTGTCCTCTGGACACGGCCGGAAGTTCTGCCCTGAAATTAATTGTCAGCTAACACATCTGGAGCAGAAGTCTGACTGAGGAAAAGATACCTTACCGTCCAGATTGGGTCCCCCTTCCCCTCGGAAAGCATGTAAACATCTGTACTTCATTGAGGTCGGGGTTTTGCAACTTGAGTACCATTTAGACGTGGGGGCTGATAATCCTTCCCCATGGAGGACTGTCCTGTGCGCTGCAGAAATATTTAAGCCGCTAGGGTGGCTAGAGTTAGCAAATCAGGATACAAGGGTCTCCGTTAAATGTGAATTTCGTATAAACGACAAGTCATAGGTATGTCCCCTGCAATATTCATAGCATCCCTGGTCTCCAGCCACAGGAGGCCATGTGCCAGACCCACCCTGGCCCGAAGTTCTGACAACTGAAAATGTCACCAGACATTGCCCACCGTCCCCCGGGAGGGGGGTGGGCGAAGCTGCCTCCATTGGAGAGTCACTGATTCAGGATGACCCAACAGAAGGCCGCCAGTCCGAATCTCTTTATCTTCACTTTCAGAGCTCATCTGAATCCGTCTGGTAAAAGCACCAGCCAAAGAATCGAGCAAACTCTTCTGCACATCTCACTTAAACATTCTGAACATATTATGTATTCTGCTTTTCTTTGTAAACGATTTACTTATTTATTTATTTGGGTGCAAGCAGGGGGAGGGGCAGAGGGAGAGGGAGAATCTCAAGCGGACTCAAGCAACCAGCCAGGCGCGGGGCTCGATCTCACACCCTGAGACCGTGACCTGAGGCGAAATGGAGAGTTGGACGCCCCACCGACTGAGCCACCCAGGCAAGGTGCCCCTTCTTTGTTTTGCTTTTTAATGTCCCTTGGGATGGATTCCCTGTAGGTTTTCATGCTATGTAAATTCTTGGCTCTCCTTCAGGATTAGCAGGCTCATTTCAATCAGATTATAGAAATTATGAAGCCTGCCATGTTTTATTTTTCCTTCACAGCTAGAAAGCTTCGAGGTAAAATTAACACGTGAGGTTGCAGAAATCACCTAAGCTCACGTGGCTGGTGTTCTGTTCTTTTAATCAAACATCTACATTGCAGCTTCTGGAAGCACCTAATGTTTTAAACGCTTTACAGATCTTAACTCCTTGAATTCCTCTAACTTCTTAATTACTTATGGGTCCGTACTACTATTATCCTCCTTTTCAGGATAAAAAACTGAGTTCCTTTTTCAGGTGTTTTTACGGATTATTTCCTCTTTCATCGCTGTCCTTGTTTTTCAAGTCGGCCCCCTCCGATTCAGTTTGGCAGCTGGCCGGGCCGAGCTACGGGATGGCACACGGAGACCGCTTCCGACCCTCAGCCTCACCTGTCTCTCATTCCCACGGCCACCAGAGCCACCAGCACCTGTAACTTCTCCCGGGTGCCCCCTCCCCGAGCCCAGCCTCACACCCATGAACGTGCCTCTCGTCTCCCACCTTGGCTTCCCTGGGAGCCCCACGATGTGGGACAGTAGGGGACCTTGCTTCAGAGACCAAAACTGCACGACCCCTAATTGCAGAGGAATTAACATGACCCCCCATGGTCTAAATATTGCACCATGCGAGATGGAGACGGATAGATAAATTCATTCTCTTTTCTTTTTACTCCAGACTGTCCGGAGATGCAGCTTTTCAGAGGGCAGTGCTATGAAATAAAGTCGTCGGCAGGTACTTCGTGGCAACCAGCCCAGCTGTGTCTGCTCAGGTGCCCTTCCTCCTTCTCTGTCTCATTCTTTTTCTCTCGCTTCTGCTCCCGGGGACTGCTCCTGACAAAGCAGCAGCAACCTGCTATTGTCAGGTTCGGCTTTCTAAGGACTGCAGACTGTGATCATTACAATCACCAACCAAGAGCACACTGGATGGAAGCTGATCTGGTTCTTTTCGTTAACTTCAGAGTCAGGACTATTTACCCTGGCCCAATCGGAATCCAATTCTGGAACGTTCTCCCTAACGGGGCTCTTGGGGTCAACCCCATGATCTTGACAGCTGAGGACACCAAGACCCAAAGAGGGAAGGGGATTGCTCGAAATCGCATATGCCCTGTCCGTGGTGTGTGAATATAGCACACAGACTTAGTGCCTCCAGCGTCGGATTTCCGTAACCCATTATTTCATCCTGTGCTTGCAAATTGGGTCATGAGCACTGCTGTCCCCGTTTGATGCATAAGACACAGAGGCTCAGAAAAGGTGCAGTGAGATGTTCAAGGTCACCATGCTAGCAAATGGAAGAGTCAGGTTGACACTGGGACTCCCAGCTAGGTCCTTCCCTAGCTGCCTTCTGGTGGTCTTGGGAGCCAGGCAGAAAACCAAACGTGGCTTTGGAGGAATGCGGGCTTTCAGTTCAAGCCCCAGTCCGGCCACTGAAGAGCTCTGTAACCTTGCGTTACTTAATTTCTCCAAGACGATTTTTTAATCCCAAAACTGGGGATCCTATCATCTACTCCTAGTGAGGCTATGAAGAGGAAGTGAGATATTTTAATCACCAAGAACAGTGTCTGTACACAGTAAGTGTTTAATAAATACTAGCTAGCATTGGTTTCTGGAATCAAAGATGCCTTCCCAGAACAATACCAGCCTCTCTTCTCAAGGTGCTTACTAAGTGCCAGGGGCTAAAGGTTTTCCATACAAGGAATCTCTCTGACCATCGTAACCTCACCGAAGGAGGGAAGATGAGGGGAACGTCTGCTACCCCTTCTTCATTTCTTGTTGCCTCTGCCAATAGTTCATAAATTTCCATCATTTATGTACCCCTGTTGGAGTTTGCCGATCTGTGTACCAGTTCCCACTGTTTTTTAAAGCAAACTCTACCCACAATGTGAGGCTCGAACTCACAGCCCTGAGATCAGGAGTCGCACACTCTACTGACTGAGCCAGCCAGGTGCCATGTCCCCCATGGGCACCAGTTTTAAAATTTAAATTTCTGGTGTAGTTTTGTCCTAAGCAAAAACACTACCAGATATTAGGTCTGAGTGCTACTTTTATTTTTCCTTATACATATTAAAACATACACATCCACCATTAAAATGGAAAACGCTATTATTTAAAATATCCCGGAGGGGGGAAGAGAGGACAAGATTGGATAACACTCCAGAAAGAAATAAGATAGAACAGTATTGGGAAAGCATCAATCATTCTGATTCTAATTCTAACATCAATCTAATTTTCCGTGTCTTTGACGTTTTCATAATAAAATAGTTTCTAAAAAATGAAGTAAGGGGCACCTGGGTGGCTCAGTGGGTTAAGCCCCTGCCTTCAGCTCAGGTCATGATCTCAGAGTCCTGGGATCGAGCCCCACATCGGGCTCTCTGCTTAGCAGGGAGCCTGCTTCCCCTCTCTCTCTCTGCCTACCTCTCTGCCTACTTGTGATCTTTCTCTGTCAAATAAATAAATAAAATCTTAAAAAAAAATAAAAAATGAAGTAAAACACAGTTGTCAAACTCAGAGGTGGGGAGGAGAATGTTCTTTTGTGGAGACCTAAAACCACGTCACACTCCCCAGTGGGAAACACTAGCCCATGATACCTACTAGAAGGTCAGAGTCATGCGGACAGACGCTCAGGCTTCATTCTTTCACATGGGCTACACCCCCTGTGCTTCGAACAACCAGTCACAGAGATAAACCCCCAATGAAAGTCTGCTGAATTGATGAATGAAGGATTATCAAGCCTCTTACCTTCCTCATGGTCTCCTTGGATGCCCTGACCCGCTAACTCTCTCCAGAAAGGGGGCAATCAATTAACTTGGAAATTTGTACCCCAACGTGACTAGCGCTGCAAAATGAAGCCTTGTGGGAGGAGCTCCAGCTGTTTTCTCGTTCAAAGCCACACCATTTGGCATCTGTGACCACGGAAAACATCCAGGAAGTCTCAGTAACTGTCCACAATCACACTCAGCGGGCACAAGACATTGTCCGCTAAATGCGGCCAAATGGATTCCGTGATGGGACTAGGCTATTGGGCTTTCCGTATTTGGTCAGAAAGTCTCCTAAACAGATGCTGTGAAGTTGTACAACCAGTGTCCCAAGTGCCTTTAAGTGCCATCAGCCTGGGAAAAGGGGAAAGACTGAGGTGGTCTCAGGAGCCAGAAATGACCCCGTGTTTTAGTAGGAATCCGACATCTACCTGTAGCCCAGCATCCTCTGTGCCTGTTCTGAGCTGCTGGGAAACACATCCTCGCCCACTCACACCTGCAGCAGAGCAAAACGCCACCTTCTCTCCGAAGCTACTCTCTGGGATATTCTGGGATCGCATCCGGGTACCAAATTAGGTGTCTCAATTAACGGTTGAATATACTCCAAGTCTAAATCTATCCGGGAAGATAGAAAGACCTCGGTGGGATCGCTTTTTGTGTATATAATTAAAAGACAGTAAGAATATGCTGCTTTATCACGCAAAGCAATTACAACATCATTTCTCTTTTCCTTTGCTGGAGGAAATGGGCCAAATTTCTATTAAATATCTGTACACCTTTTGAATCTTCTTATATACTCAATGTAACTTTTTTGAATATGGTATCAGTAGGAGATTATATGACTAACTTAAAGACCCAAAGTAACAGAAACAATTTTTTTAAAAGTCTGAGCAATTAGAACGGCAGTTCTATAGGCTCCCACAAAACACAAATACAGAAATTGGGTTTCTATGCCCCTAAATCTTTATTTTAGAAATAGCTTTCTCTCTTGCTTATCGGAGGAGAACAGCCCATCACCTCATTTCTGTGGATCTTCTTGAGAAATGAAGTGGATGCTGGGGTGGTGGGTCAGCAGTCTCTCCTGAGCTAATGTTCCCTACGATCCAGGGTCCCACGCTGTACTGAGCCAACTGGATCACCCAAGACCAAGCCGAGGACAGATCTGTCCCATGGCTTGTGCAATAAATGAAACCTAAAGCATCCTTCCAAGGAAGTGATCAGCAGATAATTATCAGTTTAAAAATTCTACATGGAGGGCGACTGGGTGGTTCAGTTGGTTGAGCGTCTGCCTTTTGCTCAGGTCATGATCTCAGGGTCCTGGGATCGAGCTCTGCATTGGCTGGCAGGGGAGCGGGGGGCATCCCTGCTCAGTGGGGAGTCTGCTTCTCTCTCTCCCTCTGCCCCTCCCCACTGCTCATGCTCTCTCTTTCTCTCTCTCACAAACTTGCTCTCTCAAATAAATAAATCCAGTCTTAAAAAGAAAAAAAAATCCTACACAGAAATAAAGTAGAAATGGCCCACAGTCAAACGAAAAGGTGCTCACTCTCACTCCCTTCGAGGCAAGTAAAGTGAAAATGGTCCTCTCTCACCTGTCTGCTGGTCTGCTGAAGTAGCTTCCTCCCAGCACCCTTTCACTCCATTGTCACAGAAGGAGCAACGGAGCAATCTGTTAAATACAGAAATCAAATTGTCTTTCTGAGGCTTGCAACCTGGATTCCCAGTTCACTCCACGGACATATTTAAAAACAAATTGTAACATACTTTAGCATCAACCCAATGTACATTATACCGTGCTGCAACTCTCTGCATTTACTTTCACGTTAGCACACAGGGATCTGTCTTTGTAGCTGCTATGAAGGGCCAGCCAGGCTAAGGTTCATTTCTTCCGTCTCTCATTAGTGAGCACTTAGGTAATTAGCAATTTTGCACTGTTGCAATATAGCCGAATCGAACATCCTGTGTGTGCCTTCTTGTTTTACTTGGAGAGTTTGTCTTAAGGAAGATACTGAGAAGTAATTTTATAAAACCTCCAAAGCCACGGCCAGGGCTGCCCTTCCACACCAGCGGTGAGGGTGAGGACCCAACCCCCGCCCCCCTATGGAGTGCGAAAGCCCTGCTTACTCACACCTCGGCCAGGGCTTGCTTCTCCACATCCTGGACTGTCTACGCCTGTGACTCCATCATTCTTTCAGCTGGTGAAAGAAACGCTCGTGTGCTCCTGAATTGTTTCTCTAGAGCCCGTCTCTCTCCATGCTCTCCATTTTCCGCGTGCGAAGGGTGGAACTCTGACTCGCAGCTCCGGTGTCTGTGGTTTTCTCTTCTGCTTTCCATCTTTCCCACGGCGAGCTGGGGGGAGGTGGCCGCTCCGTCTTGCAAGTCACAAAGCTATCTGGCGGGGCCCAACACCTGCTTGCACCTGCTCGTACCGAGGTGGGAGGGGGCGGGGAGGCGGGGTCCTGACTGCACGCGCCGCGGGGAGCGCGGAGGCCCAACTGTCCGCAGCCCCTCGCAGGGCCCAGCAGCCATGGGGGCGCCGGGGCGGCTCCTACATGCGGTGCTCACGGGCGCCCCGGGCTCCGGCAAGCGCACCCTGGCGTCGCGTATCGTCAAACAAGTCCCGCTGCAGAAGTTCTCCAGCGGGGACCTGCTCCGGGACAACCTGCTGAGGGACACAGAGTCCGGCGTGCTGGCCAAGATCTTCATGGACCAGGGGAGGCTCATCCCGGACGACATCATGACCCGGATGACCCTTCAGGAGCTGAAAAGCTCCCCCCCGGGGAAGCTGGCCGCTGTGCGGGTTCCCCAGGACGCCGCGGCAAGCTGAGGCCCCGGACAGGGTTTATCACATACACCTGGCGATGAACGTGGACGTGCCCGTCGAGGTCATCAGGCGACGCCTCTCGGCTCGCTGGATCCATCCGAGCAGTGGGCGCGTCTACAACCTCGAATTTAACCCGCCCCGAGCGGTCAGCGTGGACGATCTGACTGGCGAGCCCCTGGTTCAGCGTGAGGATGACAGACCCGAGACACTCACCAAGAGGCCGGAGGCTTACGAAGACCAAACCAAACGCGCCCTGGACTATTACCGGGGAAAGGGGGTGCTGGAAACCTTCTCCGGTTCGGAAACCGACAAGATCTGGCCGTGCGTGCATGCTTTCCTGCAGACAAAGGTTGCAGAAATGGACCCCAAGCTTCGGTGGCCCCGTGAGGGCCGATGCTTGTAAATAGCCGAGATGAGCAGAATCGCTTCCTCCTTTCTTTCAGGAGTTCCTTGTTCTAAGGCTCCACCGCGTGTGAATTCCTTGAGACTCATAGTACTTTCCTTTCTGTGAGTTTTATTTTGGGTACTTAATAATGCCAGATGAGTCTCATGCTGAGATTTGTCTTTGGAAGCTGCCTAGTGTGTTTTATCCAGCTACGGCAAAATTAAAAGAGCAAGGGGTAGTAATCTGACTTCCTCAGGAGGGAAAAGCAATTGGTTTCATATTTTTCTAGAAAAGTAGCGGGGGAAAAAATGACACTAATTTGGAGACAATATCTCATCAGAGGCTTTTGTGCAGCCAGATGCCAAAAAAGACATTTCTGGCACATGGGGCATGGTTTTGTGAGAGGCCGTACCTCTAAAATTCCAGATAAAAATAACTGAATTTTCAGATTCCAGACAGGAGGCAAATTCACTGTTGCGTTTAAACTAAGAAATCTATCAATTGGCTGGCTACGTTACATTTATTTTCTTGCTAAACATACTTTCAGTTTACTCAGGATCTTTAAGTTGCTATAAAAATGTATCAAGTAACATTTAGGAAAATATTACTTTGATGGGACTTGTTTTCTTCTGAGGGATATAACTGATGTTAGAAATTGACATGATGATACAAGCTCTTGGATTAGCACCAAAGTTGAACGGATGTTCTTTAATGGAAAATGTAATTGACATCTTAACATCTTCAGAGGTTAGGAAAGGTTCAGGGATTAAGAAGTGTGTGCTTTAGGATCTAGTTGATAGTTCTTTTTGATCCTTATGCCTTGAAGGGTAACAAGTCTTTTTTTTTTTTTTTTAACAAAGAAGGAAAACTGGTGACTCTACATAAAACACACATGCTTTGTCATTAGGAGATAGAAATAGATTCGGCTTACCTGGTGGGAAATCTCCTTGATAAATACAGCAGTCATCATTAATAAACAGGGGTAGCAAAAATTAAGCTTTCTATGAGAGGTAAAAAGGACCAGGAAAGTGAGTTTGCTGAAGGCGGAGTTCTTTATTTCTGATGGAAGAAGGTGATACCTGGGAGCATTCACTGACATCCTCTCTCAAGGGGAGAAGTCCTGGCAGTGTGTGTAATCTGACCATCGATTTTTTTTTTTTAAAGATTTTATTTTATTTATTTGACAGAGAGAGAGCACAAGTAGGCAGAGAGGCAGGTAGAGAGAAAGGGGGAAGCAGGCTCCCTGCTGAGCAGAGAGCCCGATGCGGGGCTCGATCCCAGGACCCTGAGATCATGACCTGAGCTGAAGGCAGAGGCTTAACCCACTGACCCACCCAGGTTCCCCTGACCAGAGATTTTTAAATCCTTATTTTAGATTACTTCATGGGGTTGGGAGGACACATGCATACCTACTGTGGCCTAGTAGGAGTTGGAGAGGTAGAGGAGAAACACACTTATCTTCAATGACATATCCTTATTTCAGTTGGTGCTACGTCAAAGGAAACAAGTTCTTGTACATGTTGGTATTTATTAACTGCCTTTGAAAAAGGCCCATTTCATTCAGGGCACTTAAAAGACAAAACCCAGTAAAGATCTCTTATATATATGGGAGAAAAAACTTACTTTTCTTTCATTTGATTGTATTTTTCATTCGTCGTCAATTTTTCAAAATGGACTGAGTCTTTTTAAAAGGGTTACAGAAAACATTTCATCCTTCAAAATACTTTTGGTAACGACCTGCTTGGATACTATGTGCTTTCTAGAAAAGTGAACTACTCAACTTATGAGCGATCACGAGTCCCTAGGTTATAAGACACAAGTTAGTCTTCGTTACAATAAAATTACACTTCGGAGAAAAAAATAGCTTCATCTGCTTATTCGGGTTACTTTAAGGATCAAATCTTTAATCTCTATGACCACTAGTTGGTTTGTTTGTGACTGCTTTATCCTCACACAGCAGAGAAATTTACTTACGCTTATTTTTCTAACTGGAGCCTAGTTGACGTATAACAGTTTCAGATACACCACACAGTGATCTGACCATTCTAGACAAGATACAGTGCTCGCCACAGTAAGCGCAAGTCACTATGTCCTATTGACTATATTCACTAGGCTGTACTTTTCATTTCTGTACCTTACTCATTTTATAACCAGAATTTTGTACCTCTGCATCCCCTTTCCCCATTTTGCCCACCCCTCCCCTCCTTTCTCCTGGCAATCATCAGTTATTTCCCTGGATTTATGAGTCTGTCCCTGTTTTTGTTTGTTTGTTTGTTTGTTTGTTGTGTTTTTGAGATGCCACATATAAGTGAAGTCATATGTTACCTGTCTATGTGAAATCATAAGGGAGTTGTCTTTGTCTGGCTTCTTCTTAATTCCTCTTCTGCTTGCTGTGTGCTTTATCTTGCTTGGGTGTTAATTTGCCTATTTTGTTCAGTTGTCTTTTGCACTGTTGGGTCTTCCTCCAGCGTGTGGTGATCCTGACCCTGGGATCTTCTAGATGGGCTGAGACTCTCCATCAGTCTGTATTCCCTGCCAGTGGGTGTCATCTGCTTGGGGAGATTGCTGGTCTGAATTGGATGACTCTCGGGGACAGTGAAGAAGGATAAGCCACTGAGTGAGATTTCTCTGGGGTGTTCAGATCTACCCCATTCCCCTGGCAATGGACAGCCTCAAAACACATGGCCATGCCCACCTAATTTGGGCTCCCTGGCTACGACTCTTACCTGAAGGCTGATATTCTGTCACTGCTATTCAGGTCAAGAGCAGACAGAAGGGCACCAGTGAAGGATGAATCGTTGGCCTCTCCTGCAGCAATGGCCCAAGGGCCTACATGTTGATTGTCCTTGAAACCCTCCTGCTTCTGGTGCCTGCCACCTTTGGGGATGGAGCAGACTTGGTGCTCCCCGCACCTTTCCGACGATAGTCTTCTGTGCGCATTTTATTTTTTTTTTATTTTTTTTTCAAAGATTTTATTTATTTATTTGACAGAGAGAGAGATCACAAGTAGGCAGGGAGGCAGGCAGAGAGAGAGGAGGAAGCAGGCTCTCCGCAGAGCAGAGAGCCCGATGCGGGGCTCGATCCCAGGACCCTGGGATCATGACCTGAGCCGAAGGCAGAGGCTTTAACCCACTGAGCCACCCAGGCGCCCCTTCTGTGCGCATTTTAGATTGGGTTTTCTGTCCTTGCATCAGCCAGCTCTACGTGCCACATTTCAGGATCTATCCCGATTTCTGGTTCATGGGAAGAGAAGAATCTGTAGGACTCAGTAGGCTCTTTAATCCACCATCCTGAAATGGAACCAGATTTCCTTGTCCAGCCTCAAAATCTAAACGCCACCACACCTACAGCTGCAGCTTTCAACTCCAGCTACACACTAGAATCATCTGGGGAGCTTTAAGAGAACACTGACACCCCCGACAATGTGACTGAACGGTCAGGTGTAGTGGGATAGGGAACAGAATCATGCTCGTTGCTGTTTGCTGTATTTTTTTTTAAAGATTTTATTTATTTATTTGTCAGAGAGAATGAGCACAGGCAGACAGAGAGGCAGACAGAGGCAGAGGGAGAAGCAGGCTCCCTGCCGAGCAAGGAGCCTGATGTGGGACTCGATCCCAGGACCCTGGGATCATGACCTGAGCCGAAGGCAGCCACTTAACCAACTGAGCCACCCAGGCGTCCCGGTTTGCCGTATTTTAAGAGCTCCCTAGCTTTTATGTCACTATAGTAAAGTAACAAGTTGATTAACTGAAAGCACCAGCCTACAAATCCATGTTCAGCAGAGACTCAAGACCACCAGGCCCTCTCACCAGCTGGAACTTACATCACAAAAGGCTCTGAGCCCCTTACCCAACCCCCCGTACAGGGATATTTAAGCAGTGGATATTTCCTCATTATTCTATCATGAGTCATTACCATGGCTACCATTTTTCATTTTTCACTTCATCTGTGTTGCTGTTGATCAAATGTCATCCTAGTTAACTGGGTTCCCTGGCTTGTTTAAATAAACACCCTTTCCGGGGGATGGGGAAGGGGGCAGTTGGTCAAGTTCTCTGATGACTCTACAGCATTTCAGTGTGGCTATAGCGATGCTTATTTTCCAGTGTGCGGGTTGTGAAGCCAACTTGCAGTGAAATCATAATATATGGGTTTAATGTTGTCTAATCTTCAAAATGGCTTTTGTTCAGTTCCAACTAAAAACCTGACTTTAAAAAAGCCAATTAAGTGAACTCTGAAGATTAAGTAGCCCTAAAACACAATTTTTTTCTTGGAAAACAGCTATGTTTTATATTAGTAACTGACATACACTTAGATCAGCTGAAATGGCGATTGTGGGATATCCTTATTCTCCAGTTCGGCCCACCACTGAGGTCGAGGTCCCTGGTCTCGTGAGGTCCTTGCACACTTTTGGTGCTTGACCATCTAGACAAGCTTATGGTAGTGTCTTCTCCAGCAAGGGGCAGGGAAACTCCGGGTATTCAGAATAAATCCTGAGTTTGAACAGAGGACGGCTGCGGAGTAGGTATGAGGAAGAAGGAAGGCACGCTGAGGACACATGGAAGAGGACTTTGAATAGGACACAGTGGCACCACCCTCCCTTCAGCAAGCTGACAAAATCTGCAAAATATCAAGAGACTAGAAAGCGTGTTCAAAATTGGTGGTGGTAGCCAGGATTTTCTGTAGGTAATCAGAATGTATGTTTAATGAAGTGGACAGACGTCCGGCCACACGGATACCAAATGTGGCGATGGTCAAAGTGTAAAGCTTTGAGGACTGATCAAACACCCATTCAGTCATGATTCTATGGGTGAGGGCAGGACCCACTGAGGGGGAGAAATGAAGTTAGGGTTAGATGGTGGCAGGAAAGACACAGAAGAGAATGGGCAATTGCTTATTCGATAGGGCATGGGATTTGAGGGTGCAATAGATTAGAAGGAAATCTCTAGAACTAAGAAAGAAGTGAGAACAAGAGAATGGATGGCATTGCAACAGAAGTAAAGCAACAGACCCATGCTTATTGGTCATGAGTTCCAGTTCTCCTTTCTCGATGTTTTTATTTCTTATGAAAAGTCACTCCTGCTGGGACATTGATAAGAACCATTAACTGTGATAAGTGAAGAGAGGTCCAGGTAATTACTTTGAAGCAAATGAAGTCTTTTTTTTTTTTTCTTAAAGATTTTATTTATTTATTTGACAGAGAGAGAGATCACAAGTAGGTAGAGAGGCAGGCAGAGAGAGAGGGAGAAGCAGGTTCCCTGCTGAGGGGCTCGATCGCAGGACCCTGAGATCATGACCTGAGCCAAAGGCAGAGGCTTAACCCACTGAGCCTCCCAGATGCCCCGCAAATGAAGTCTTAATGGGGTTTCCATCTAGCAACAATAGGACTTGCTTCCTGGAGTCATTACCATTTGGAATGGCCATTTCATGAGGTCCTCAAAGGTGGGAACATCACATGCAATATGTCTTCAAGGGTGATCATTTCAGAAATCTCTGGCGCACCCGTGAAAATCTTTAGCAAGTTTAACAGTCCCAGAACCTTCTTTTTCTTAGTCTCCAGGAGAGTGCTCCTAAAAGTTAACACATTTAAGCGGTAGTTTGTTAGCTCTCTTGTCACTTAAAATGCCCTTGTGAAATGCAGTAGCCAGGAACTCTCAGGAGAGGAAACCTTACCAGGAAGCTGCAGGGGTTACAGGGCCTCAAAGAGATGTCAAGGGCTGGTCAGTGCTGTGTCTGCATTTGAGGCCCCAGGGGAAGGGAAATGTCAAACCCTCAAAAACATAACAAAACAAAACTGGAACTGAAACAAACAACTCTAACAACAAGAAAAGCAGCAACGTAAGAGCAATGCAAGTCCCTTTTGGGGACACTGTCCTTCTATGTGGGTGGCTTTAAACTCCTGGTCCCCATTGGATATGTTGTTTGCTTTTTTTGTTTTTTAGTGCCCTAAACCATGATCTGCAGGTTCAGGAAAGTAAAAAAGCCCTCCCGTTACAACACAGGCAGCAACCTCTTCCACCTCGGCTGCAGCAATTTCTCGCTAGACACACCTCCAAAGGCAAGGGAAACAAAAGCAAAAATGAACTATTGGGACTTCATCAAGATCAAAAGCTTCTGCACAGTAAAGGAAACAGTCAACAACACTAAAAGGTGACCTACGAATGGGAGAAGGCATTTGCAAACGACATATCAGATAAAGGGCTAGTATCCAAGATCTATAAAGAACTTATCAAACTCCACACGCCAAAAACAATCCAGTCAAGAAATGGGCGGGAGACATGAACAGACATTTCTGCAAAGAAGACATACAAATGGCCAACAGACACATGAAAAAATGTTCCACATCCCTTGGCATCAGGGAAATACAAATCAAAACTACAGTGAGCTAACACCTTACACAGTCCGAATGGCTAAAATGAGTAAGACAGGAAACAACAGATGTTGGCGAGGATACGGAGAAAGGGGAACCCTCCTACACTGTTGGTGGGAATGCAAGCTGGTGCAGGCACTCTGGAAAACAGCATGGAGGTTCCTCAAGAAGTTGAAAATAGAGCTACCCTATGACCCTGCAAACGCAGTACTAGGTATTTACCCCAAAGATACAAATGTAGTGATCCGAAGGGGCACCTGCAGCCCAATGTTTATAGCAGCAATGTCCACAATAGCCAAACTATAGAAAGAACCCAGATGTCCATCAACAGATGAATGGATAAAGATGTGGTTCATATATACAATCTGAAAGAATGAATACATACCATTTACATTGACCTTGATGGAACTGGAGAGTATTATGCTGAGTGAAATAAGTCAATCAGTGAAAGACAATTTCATGGTTTCACTCATATGTGGAGTATAAGAAATATCGCAGAGGATCATAGGGGAAGGCAGGGGAAATTGAATGGGAAGTCATCAGAAGGGGAGAAAAACACAAGAGACTCTTAACTACAGAAAACAAACTGGGGATTGCTGGAGGGGCGGGGGGTGGGGGGATGCGGTAACCAGGTGGTGGGCATTAAAGAGGGGACCTGATGTGATGAGCATGCAACTGACGAATTACTGAACTCTACATCTGAAACCAAGGATGTACTAGATATTGGCTAACTGAATTTAAATAAGTAAATAAGTAAATAAATTAAATAAGTAAAGAGCCCTCCTATTGCCTACATGCCCTTCCTCTTCTAATAATTCTAATAATTGCCAAAGGGGGACACATTCTTCTCATCACAGTTAACAATAACGCTTAGAGTCATCTCAGAAGACTTTAACACAGTGACTGATCGGCAATCACAGGATAAAAATGGAGAATTTAAGAGGGCGGAGGGAGTGATGGTTGACTCTGGTATGGCTGGTAGTGAGGTGGGATGTGGTGAAAGCCAGGAGGGAGGTCCAGAAACTGTTCCAGAAAGGGAGGTTGATGGTTAACCTGCTGCCTAGGGCAAGGCTGGGCGGTGATGGGATTTTTCCATTGGTTCAGCAAAACCTTCCTCCTCACCCCCTATAGAGTGATCACGAAAAGTTTCCTCTGACCCAACAGGTACTCGCCAGTGACTAAGCTTCTCCTGCATCGGTGTTTTGCAATTCTTCTAAGCAACTACCTCCTTTCTCTGGCTTTTCTTCTAGGAAAGAATGTCTATTTCTGTGCTCGGATGCATTACAGCCAGGGATTGGGGAGGGGGGGGTAGTTAGCTCATCCCCTCCTCCAAGACGTCTCAAGGGCATTTGCCAACAGTCATGTGATTACTCTTTCCGTGATCTACAGCTGAGCCACCCGCTAAGCCTTAGCAGCCGCAGGTCACTTTAGAACTGAGCTCTTGGTGCCACAATCAGCATGAGCTACTGGGTAAACGTTCCCGGGAACACCTCGAGGATATGTTTGCGGGCGTGTGTGTGTGTGTGCGTGTGTGTCTCGGAGAGCGAGGGGGGGGTACCTTATTTCCAAACTTACATGTAAACGTGTAAACAGCCCAAACATGCCTCAGTCTTGAGCCGCATGAAGGAGCACGCGCCTTCCTCGCTAACCCCAGGTTCTGTACAGTTTATCGGGGAAGCCCAGCCCCAAGGACATGCCTCCTTCGTGTCCAGACATCTGGTAAAATGCACCTGCTCCCACCTCCCTGAAGAGGCAGCAGGAAGGCGCATGTGTGGCTCCCGGGGGCAGCGAGAAGCCCGACAGCACAGCGGGTGTGCGTGCTCCGTGCGATCCTGGCGTAGGTCCTGTGCAGCCTCGCTGAGGCTCTGGGGAAGGGGCCACCTCTCCCTGGGAATCAACTCCATGCCTTGCTCTGGGGTTTGGACTACCCTGCCCACACCCTCCACCTATTTTAGACAGCACATGACTCTGACTCACGCGAAAGAGCAAAGAACTGCCTGATGGCTTGAAAACATGCCGCACACCCACTGCCTTGGGCGAGAGGCCAAAAGAAAACTCAGGTCCCCCAGTGCCCGTCGGAGACCCTTTCCCCTTCTGGCGTTTACGAAGAGACCCAATGAGTGAGGTCATCAAAATCCAGCAGGAGAGAAGCAAACATTTAAAAATAGCCCCCAAAGGGATGAGTGGAGTACCTGCGCCAACATGTGGGGGCCAAAAAAAAAAAAGAAAAGAAAAGAAAAAAAGTCAAGTCGTTTCTAGCTTGATGTCTTCTATGATATAGTTAGCTACGCCCAGATGCTGTGGGTGGGAAGAAGCCTAAAAGCATCCATATCAACAGGGTCCTGAGGCCACCAAGAAGGGGCACGGAGAACCTTGCTGCAGGGGCCGGTGGCTTCAGGTGACGTGCCCCGCGGTCAAGGGCTCTTCCCTCAGGCGTCTTTCCTTGGCGAGGTTAACCCTCAGAAGTCGTCTTAGCCGAGAGCTCTTTCGGCAGCGAGGTCTGAAACCCACTCAAATTTGCTCCAGTAAATTTTGTGTCGTGTGGGGGAAGCAAGGAGAAGGGAGAAAGCTCACTCTCTGTAGGGTTAGGGATTGGGGAATCGTTAAGGAACCAGACCTCCATAGGGGCAGGAAGTGGCTCATCAGAAGCCCCCACAGCCAGAACCAGGCTCTTTCGCTTAGTGCAGGCTCCCTGGCTCCCCTCTTGTGGGCTTGTGGGCGTTCACACATGCCACAGTGGGTCTAAAACAGAAAATTGCTTGAGTCACTCGGGCTCCGGGTCTGGGGAGCGAAGGGAGTGGCGGGGACTCTGGGCCACTTATATAAAATTCTTCATTCGTCCCGTCCCCCGTTAAGCTTGTTAGAAGCTCAGTTATTCTAAGTAGAACCCCACAGACCGCTCCAGGATCTGGAGGCTGGCCAGTGGTGCTCCTAAAGGGACCCTCCTGGGAACATGTGTGATCTTTGACTGCAGGTCCCCAAAGTCTGAAAAGTCCCAAATGCACCCCAAGTGACTTATTCTTAGAAAGTCACAATTTCCCCTCTCCCGTGTGCTCCCGAAGCCCACCCATTGTAAAATGTGAAAGCGTAGAGTTTTTTAAGGGTTGGCAATCATTTCGAATTTCAAACCCTGCGGGCCAAGCAAAACATGTTGTGCCTCAGATACGTCCCGTGGGCGTCTGGCTTCCAGCCACCGGTGCCCCGGTGACTCTCCTTCTGTTCCACGTATCTACTTCCTTCTGTTCCTCAAACGTACTGGCAAATTCTGTCTCCATCTCTGAGTTCCTAATCCCTAAAGAGTAATTTCAATGGCTGCTGCCTTGCTAAGCGGCCATCGCTGGTCCAGTGGTGGCTTGGGTGGCCCTTTCTAGAAGTTGTAGGTGATCGCTGTTGACACTGCCAGGTCTGGGCTCCTCTTTGGATCACGTTCTCGGACTGAGAAGGGAGCAGAGGACCTGCCTTCCCTGATCTTTCTAATCTGTCCTATAAGTAAAAGGAGATGGCAGTTGGCAGTGACCAGATGCCCTGTGAAAATTTCCCAGCATGCTGTGGTGGTGGGGGGTGGTCGACATCTGAGACGAACTGTGGTGGCATCTTCTCTGCCAATTGCTTCTCAGTCAGGGTTTCAGAGCAGACTTGAATATGGGCCATCACCCCAGCTTCTCGTGTGGTCAAAATGGACTCTTTTATTATTTTTTTTTTCTTCACATTTACAAATGACACTCCTCCTTTACTCACTCTTGCACAGAAATAGGTCGATGCCTGATGGCCACTCCTGTAGGACCAGTTCCAGAATATTCTCTCACCAGTGAAGAAGAGAACTGAAGGCTATCAGGTTCTGAGGGGAGCTGCTTGTCTTCACCCACTTCTCGTTTTCAGAAATGAAGCAGAGGGCTGGTGATGCTGCATTTCTCTCTCAGCTTCCTTGGTCTGATCACATCATTTGCATTCGGGTCCAGCCTTTTCCAAGTCTTTGTAGACTCCGCTCAATCTGTGTATTCTGTAAGACGATGCTGCTCCGTCTTACAAAGATTTCTTTTCAAAAATCCCATTTATTTTTTTTAAAATTTTTCATTATTTTTTAAAAGATTTTATTTATTTGACAGAGATCACAAGTAGGCAGAGAGGCAGGCAGAGAGAGGGGGGGAAGCAGGCTCCCCGCCAAGCAGAGAGCCTGATGCGGGGCTCGATCCCAGGACCCTGAGCTGAAGACAGAGGCTTAACCCACTGAGCCACCCAGGCGCCCCACAAACATCCCATTTCTGGAAGACGGCACCAATGTCCTTTGCTGCTCTTCCTACCCTCCCACGGCAGAGCAAAGGACAGCCTGCTTGACTGGGGCCCACACGCCTGAATGCCTGGCTCACCATTAGTAAAAGTTTCTAAAAACATAGGCAAATATGGAACGAAGAATAAGTTAGGCTGGCTCCTTTAGGTTTGGGGCAGAAAAACTCCAGGAAGCCCCTAGGAAGACTGTGGCATTATCTTACCTTTCCCAGGGGAATCCTAGACCAGGAATCCCTCCATGCTTGGAGAATACTCCTAAGAGTATGTATATGTTTTCAAGTCCCAATTTATTTTCAACGCCAAACTCAGGATAACCACAAAACACAAACAAAACCCCAAAGATCCAAGAGCAAGCCCCAAAGCTTTGGTTGTGGTCTGGGAGCCTCTAATCTCTAACATTTCAAAGAAGGATTATATACTGGGGGTCTGGGGAGTCCCCTTTCTGCCTTTTATTTAGTACTGGGAAGGAACCTGAAGCTCGGAAGTATACACTGGTGTAGTGGACATTTATTTATTTATTTATTTATTTTTTATTGATTGGAGAGGCAGCACAAGCAGGGGGGAGGAGCAGAGGGAGAGGGAGAAGCAGGCTCCCACTGAGCAGGGAGTCCATCGCAGGACCCTGCGACCATGACCTGAGCCGAAGGCAGACACTTTACCAACTGAGCCACCCAGGCGCCCCTAGTGTAGTGGACGTTTAATTGTCTGCCAACTCCTCCGCCCCCAGAACAACATTCTGATTTTTCTTTGAACTTGCACCTCCAGCGGTGGCCCCCCTAACATCTGCTGTGACCCGGGCTCCAGGCTCGGGCACCACATCTCCAGGGGCCGTGATGGATTCAGAGATGGGCATGGGTCCCAAACTAGGCGTGGAAGTCAGCCCTGACATTGTCAGAGCTAGAGAGAAAGAAGTGTCTGGTGCGGGGATTACTAAACTGGTGGATGGAGCCCCTTGTAGGGAACGCCAGCCCCGGAAGGAAACTAACACAGTGGAAAGCGCGGCCGAGGGAGGGAGGCAGTGAGAGGGTCCTTCACGCACTGTTGAAAGCCTTGGATCTAAACGGGCTTGAGATCGCCTTCCGAATATTCCAGTTACAATAAATTGCTATTTTCCTTTAAGCTGGGCATGTGTTTCACAACCAGAGTGCATGGGATCGATACACGGGAGATCCCTTAATTCCCACATGCCCCTCCCCCTTCGTTGCTTAGACTTTGTCAACTTCGAGTCACTCTCAGGGAGCGTCTGTCCCTGAGCAGCCCTGGCACTCACCACTCCTTAGACGTGAGTGTTCTAGATCATCCTACGTAATCCTTCTTGCACCACAGGGCTGCCAGGATTCCGATCTTCTCATGAAAGCATGCAGTCCTCTAGAAACCTGCTCACTGAGCCACTCTTGTGAGCTCCCCAGGGCCTGGAGATCCTCTGGAAACAAATGTCACCTTTCCAGCCATCTGCCTCATGGCACATGGCTGTCTTCCCGCTAGCTCCCTGCGGTGTTCCCGTCCCGCTCGCATAAGCGGAGCTCTCTTGTTCTAGGGAAGCCTCAGATACACTCATGGAAGCCTGGGTCGCTGAGCTCCAGGACAAATGCCAACTGCTCTCAGAGTGCATGTGTCCTCATTCATCAGCAAGACACAAACAAGACTGCAGATGAAAACTACCTGGAGGCCACTGAGTGTTACCAGGACTCTGCGTTCAGGCGGAGTATCACCACCTCTCCTAGGGCGGATGGCCGGAATCCTTAGCCAGCCCAGCACTCCTGCCAGCTACTTTCCTGGGCTCTGGCCTCCCCGCTCCTCTGCCTGGGCCCTGGGAAGATGAAGTCTTTGGAGAGTCCGTAACATCAGACATTTATGGAAAGGGGAGAGGAGGGACCGGAGGGAGAGAAGGACAGGGAGATGGGAGGGGGACGAAAATATCTTTGCTGTGACCATCTCAGTTAGTTCAGACAGGAAATCAGACTGAACCTTAGATCTGAAGATAGTGATGGTGGAGAAAATGTAAGGACTAGAAACTATTCATGCTACTTATTTTCTTTTTAAAGATTTTATTTATTTATTTGACAGAGATCACAAGTAGGCGGAGAGGCAGGCAGAGAGAGGAGGAAGCAGGCTCCCTGCTGAGCAGAGAGCCCGATGCGGGGCTCGATCCCAGGACCCTGAGATCATGACCTGAGCTGAAGGCGGAGGCTTTAACCCACTGAGCCACCCAGGTGCCCCATTCATGCTATTTTTTTTTTTTTTTCAGAAATTAGGCTTTGAGCAAAGGTGTGCTATCGGAAGTAATTTTTTGTATTAGTATTGGGAAAGATAGAAAATTCAATCTGTACAAAAGTATATTCACTGAAAAAGTAAATACCTCTCTCCATGCCGACCCCCGGCCCTCTCTTCCTTCAGTTGGCAGGTTTGTCTTTCCTTCTAGGAAATACACGCATATGTTTTTAGATTTATTTCACAAAAGAGATCAAACTAAACACGCATCTTAAAATAACTTCCTTGTTTTCAATTACTAATAAGACCCGAGGCTCTTTCACAGAAACACAAACAGGCCTGTCTCACTCTCCAGCGGCTGCCTGATCTCCCACTGAAGGCTCGTTTCTGTAACCAGTCCCCATGCCTGGATGCTGAAGGTTTGCTGTGTTTTATTTTTAACAGCGTTTGCTCTTGCAAACAATACTATTCTTGATGCTGTCAGACTGTAGGTCTACAGTCTGCAGTCCTGATTGAAACTGCCAAGTCAATGACTCTGTGCACGTTGCTTTTTTAACATTTATTTATTTATTTATTTGAGAGAGAGAGAGAGAGAGCACAAGAAGGTAGAATAGCAGAGGCAGAGGGGGAAGCAGACTCCCTGCTAAGCAGGGAACCTGACGTGGGGCTTGATCCCAGGACTCCGGGATCATGACCTGAGCCAAACACAGACACTTAACTGATTGAGCCACCCAGGCATCCCAGCACTTTGCTTTTTGATAGATGATGGCATATAGTGCTTTATTCATTTACACACACTCACCTGTACCAATCAGCAGTAAGACTCTGCATATTATTAAAAATCTAAGGGGCGCCTGGATGGCTCAGTCAGTTAAGCGCCTGCCTTCGTTCGGCTCAGGTCATGATCTCAGGGTCCTGGGATCGAGCCCCAAGTCAGGCTCCCTGCTCTGCCGGGAGCCTGCTTCTCCATCTCGCTCTGCCTACCGCTCTCCCTGCTTGTGCTCTCTCTCTTTCAAATAAATAAATAAAATCTAAAAGAAAAAAAAAAGCCTAGAGCAATTTTGGCTTAACTACGTGAAAGTTCACTCTTCCTTCCTTCAACCAGTTCAGAGACTCATCAGCAACCCAGGCTCCTCCTTTATTCTGCTGACATGTAAGGTGTGCACCTTCTATCCTCAAAACCACCTCATGGGCCAGCATGGGTCCGTGGGGGGCTCTGCACCCCATGCCCACATTCTGGGCAGCAGGAAACAGATGGGGGAGAACAGAAGAGGGAGACACCGCCTACAGGAGTCAGCTCCCCTGAAGGAGCCTTCCAGAAAGTTCCACGTAACACTTCTGCTACATCTCAAGGGCCAGAACCAAATCACATGACCGTGCCTTGACATGAGGAGGCTGGGAAGTGTCTGGCCCGCAGTGAAGCCTGCCAAACAATTAGGGTTCAGCTTCTAAGAGGCAGAAGAGGAAGGGAGACAGCTAGCCTCTCCCACACATCATTACAGGCGGACCTCAGAGATATTCAATTCCAGACCACCAGAATGCAGTCAATATCTCAATAAAGCAAGTCAAATAAATTTTTTGGTTTCCCAGTGTATATGAAAGTTACATTTACACCATACCGAGGTCTATTAACTGTGTAACGGCATTATGTCTAAAAAAGCAACATTCCTACCTCGATTAACGTTCTTGCTGAAAATGCTATCCTCTGAGCTCTGGGCAAGTTGTAATCACCGATCACCATAACAAACGTGATAACCATGAAAAAGTCTGAAATACTGAGAATTACCAAAATGCGAAATGAAGGCACGAAGTGAGCAAATACTGTCAGAAAAGCAGGTTGCCACAAACGTTCAATTTGTAAAAGCACCACCAACAACAGAAAAAATCACAAAAAAACCCCAAAACCAAAAACCCAGTGTCTGTGAAGTGTGAGATGATGATGCCTGGACTCCTCTGGGTAAATTCCAAAACGCTGCTTCTCTTCCGTTTTTAGCAGGAAGGGCTAGAGCTAACCATCTAAAACAAACCGTGAAGTTCCCCCACCTTCTGGAGGCTGTCTTATGTCCCTACTAATATGAGCATCTGGACGTCTTTGTCCTCGAGCGATAGGAGACTTCAGAGATGGATGGAGCAGACACGGAGCTCTGAGAAGTTTCTGGGGCACGAGCAGCTGTCATCACAAGGAAAGCCTTGGCTCCATACACAGTGAGCTCCTGGAGCCCATCATTCAGCTTTAACACATTGTCACTCGGAGCCAACCCAGTTTCAGCTAATGCCTGCCCACTCCCCCATATTTTTTTGGAGAAAGCTCCAGTCATCTAATTTCATCTCTAAATGCCCCAGCATACATCTGGAAAACATAAAAACTCTAAAAAAACAATGCCACAATGCCAGGATCCCATGTGAAAATGACTACTCCTTAATACAAAGTCAGTCTTCCACGTTCCATGTCTCCTGAGTTTTTCTCCGTGTGCCTGAATAAAGACCCCAAATACGCTCCCGGCATTCAACGGGTAGATGCGTTGGAGTCTTCCTTCACCAGCAGGTTTCTGGTTTTCTAGCTCGTGTTTTCTCATGATTGACAGAAATTTATTAAGGTGTTTCTATTTGCGGTCTAACTAGCGCTAACTAGCAATTTGCGGTCTAACTAGCGCTAATTAGCGTTTTGCGGTCTAACTAGCGCTGACTAGTGATTTGCGGTCTAACTAGGGCTCATCCGCCCGCCTCTTCTGCTTCTCCAGTCCCCTCCTGCTCTGGGCCACTGTCACCCGCTCCTGGACGCAGCGATGCTTTCCCAACAGACATCCGAGACATCCATCCATCCTCTACCTGCCACACATTCGGTCCTGCCACCCCTATGCTTCCGTAGAAAGGGTAAAATAATAAAACCATTGACAAAGACTTCAATATATTTGTTTTTCCCTGTGTTGCCCAAAAACTTGTCTCTGGGAGCAGTTTCCAAATGTGTCTTCCCAAAACGCTGGGTGATCATCTGAGCAGATAACATCACGTAAGCTTGTAGGGTATCCGAGTATTCGGGTCACAGAATCCGCTGCCCATGGTACAGACCAGGAGCCCTCTGGGCCTTGGGGCGGACGCTCCTTTCACTAACCTTGATATTTCAGGAATATCCCAGGTCTTGTCAAAGCCCAGTTCCCTGGTTCCCATTCCATACCCGCTTCCTGTCAAAGGACAGCCCTTTCCAGATTTGTCCCTGCTCCCATGCCTCAATATCCCTGCTTTCAACCAGCTGTGAAGGTTAGTTTTCACCTCTAGTTCCCAGATCCCAGTTTGGCTGTCCCTTTCCCAGCTTTGGACCTACCCCCCACCAAGTGAAAATAATCATTTCCAACAGACTCCACACACCCATCACACCCATCACTCTCTCACACACACACATACACACACACACATCACCACCACCACTAAAACCGAGAGTTCAGATCATCTTTCCTTAATTAGTCACATGAAATGATCCCTTCGTTCTGTCCTCAAGAACTAACCACCTCGCATGTGCAGGATAACGGCCCTTCCAGCAACCTGACTGCAACAACCAGTGTTCGGCCTGGCACAAGGGACTGGGAATCATCAGGATTTACTGTACCTATTTATGCACAATCTGCACTCAAATCTAAGTGTGGGTTGGTGGCGAAGACAAAAACCACAGTCTTTATAAATTCTATTTTTTCTAAATCCTGGGGTTGAATCTGTACAGTAGCCGAAGGAGGGCATGGCGACAGGAGGAAGAAGGGCTCCTGTCCAAGTGTGCGCTCCCTCTGCTTTCTTCCCCTCCTCTGATCCCAAATGTGCTTGGCACATCGGTACAAAAGAGTGTCCCAAAATAACGCTCTCCCTAGGCGTCTCTATCTCCGCTCCCTTCAGTGGAGTAAATGAATGTCTTGCCGGTGGCTACCCTTCAGCTGAACTTTCTGCCTTCCAGAAATAGAGCCTGGCTGTCACCGGCTAATCCCAGGTCCTGGTGAGCTGTCCCTGCAGGGAGGGGCAGGCTGCGGCCGCCGAGTCTTACATAAGGCGGTCCACGTGAGGACCGTGCCCGGCAGAGGCAGGACTGCACAGGAGGGCCTCCCAGCTGTCCTGGGGCTCTCTGCGCCCCACCTGTGAGCTCCCGAGTGGGTCGCAGTGGGTCACTGAATCTCCGGTTACTTCTACTGCAGCTCTGCTGCCGCTGAACCAGGGAAATCTGAAGGAAGGTATCCTTCCGCTTGCCAAGTCCCGATCGGGAAAACAAGACCTTTGGAAGAACAAAGGTCTTGAACCTGCCAGAGGGCTAAGACGGGAACCCCATCTTCCCTCAAACCATTGTGAAGAGCACGTTTCCAGGGCTGAGTGTGTTACGCGCCCTACGGGTGGTAGTTCCGGAGGCACCGAATCTTGGAACCAGAGGCGCCTTCGTAAGAGAGACTGTCCAAGGGGCGCCTGGGTGGCTCAGTCAGTTAAGTGGCTGCCTTTGGCTCAGGTCATGATCCCAGGGTCCTGGGGTTGAGTCCCGCATGGGGCTCTCTGCTCAGTGGGGAGCCTGCTTCTCCCTCTCCCACGCCCCCTGCTCCTATTTGCTCTCTGTCTCTTTCTGTCAAATAAATAAATAAAATCTTTTTTAAAAAGAGAGAGAGAGAGAGAGAGGGAGAGACTGTCTGGTGCTATCCAATCATGAGTCCAGTCGCGGGACATTGGGGGAAGTGTCCCATAGACATCCCCCCCAGCCCCTCCCCGGGAGCACATACATGGAGAGGGGAAGGGAGCAGTTTGGAGAGCAGCCCCAGATGTACCCATGCCCACTCCACTTCAGACAAAAGTCTTACTACAAAACTCTGGAAGGAATGGCAAACCCGGGATGTCACACTCCTGGCCCCCATTGTGGAAAATTGAGAAAGGTCGTACACAGGGAGGGAACGTCGTTAAGCGTCATATCTGGGGAATGCAGAGGTGGGTGAAATGTGAGGCCGTCTGGCAGGTACTTTCCTCCCCCGAACTCGGGCAGCTCTGCGATTCCATCCACGCGGCCGTGACCCCTTTGGTAGGTGGCGTTACAACGTCAGAAAGGAGAACGTCATTCGCACAGACCTGCAGCCTCACTGTCACAGGCCAGGCCACCAACCCTGCCAAAGGGAAGTCTGGCCACCGAGTCCTTGCTCTGCGGGCCCCAGATGGCAGCTCTGAGAGCCAAAAGCTCCCCGAAACTGCCACGGGGTCCCGTCCCTCTGACGCGGCTCTTGTTAGCCTGCGAGCAGCTTCTAGTGGAAGCCCTTCTTCCTCCTTGAGGCCAGGCACAGGGGCAGAAACACCTTTCCAAGGGTATCACAGTCCTTCTCGTTATGTGTCATTGTATAATTCCCACACCTTCTTACTTCCATACGTGTTTGGGCCTTAGCTGAAGCCCCTGAGCCATGCAGGGCTGATGGCATTACCCACACCTCACACCCAGAAAGAAATGGTGTCAGGGTGGCTGGGTGGCTCAGTCGGTTAAGCGTCCAACTCCTGATTTCGGCTCAGGTCATGATTTCGAGGTCCTGGGATTGAGCCCTGCGTTGGGTTCCGTGCTCAGCGTGGAGTCTGCTTGAGATTCTCTTTCCCTCTGACCCTCCCCCATTTGCACTCTCTAAATAAATACATAAAATCTTAAAAAAAAAAAAAAAAGAGGAAGAAAAAGTGTCCCAGAGAGCCCAGTGACCTAGCCAAAGGTCAGACGATGTTTGTGGCAGAGCTCCCCCCCTTTGCTTTTAGGTCTCCCCCGGCACACTCTTTCATCCTGCAAAGATTCCTTGTGGGCTCCGAGCTGGACAGCAGTGCCACGCCAATGCCTGTGGGGGTGATGGATTCTATTAGCTCTCCCTGCCCCCGTCTGAACGTACCATTCCCATCCCGCCTGGGTTGGAACATCTCTCTGAACTTGAAGATTTCTATGATGGCGGGAGAGCGTCCCCTGAATGGACCCTAAGGTGGGCCGTTAGGTAGTCCCTGGAATTCTGAGAGGAAAATCATTAAATGAGCAGCAGAACTGGAAAACACCCAAGGAACCACCTAGCGCTGCCTGCACTAACGAGCAAGATGAGGCAGATGGCTTGAGGCACACGGACCAAATCCCCAGCCTGGCTGGCCACTGGCCAAAGGGGGCCGAGACCCCAGGTCTTCTACCTGCTCTTTCACTTAGGCTGCTGGTCCTCTTCTGACAATTTATGCTTTTCAGTTGTTTTTTAAAGAAGGCAAAAAAAAAAAAAAAAGAAAGAAAGAAAGAAAAGAAAAGACCAGGAGAAAAAAAAGGCTATAGGCAAAGTCATAAATCCTATGTTGGAATTCCAACAACTAAAACCTCTTCCTTTTCTATGATAAGATCCTGCCGTTTCTTTATTCATTACACCCAGTGCAAACACTGGAAAACGTCAGCTAAGGTAAACAGTGTTTTATATGTGAAGGTCTCCACCTTCAACCATGTGGAGGCATTTTTCTTCAAGTAGATGTGAGGTCTAATTCCTAGACAAAGCGATCTCCTTTCCCAACTGAGACCAAATGTCCGAATGAGCAGCATGAACAATTCTCGGTCTTGGTGAAATTGGACTCTCAGCACCTTCTCTAGAAAAGCCTGCAAAAAAGGAGCCCATCGTTCCTCACCTCCCCGTGGGGGTGATTCACAGGATGTTGACCACTCGTGCGAACCTGAGTATTTCCACCGTGACGAAATGAGCCTCAGATGGAGAAACTCTCAGAGCTGCGCTTGCTCTCAACCATCAAGAGAGCGAATCAGTCTCCCTTCAAGGCCTGATCAATGGCTCCAGTGAGGTTTGGTGGCAAGTCCCCTTCTTCCTCCTCCTCCTCTTTGTCCCAGTCTCTGGGCCTGTTTGCTGGTGCTAACAATTTTCTTTTAAAGCTAAAACAAAACATAGCTAGCGATTTCCTTTCAAAGACGGCTGCACCAAGAAGAAGGTTGAGTCTTCGTGGGGGAGAGAAGTGACTGGAGTAGTGAAGGCTTTCATTCTGCAGTAAAAGGTTTAAAAGTTCAAGGTAAACACCTGGTTGAGTCACCCTGTCAAGGGAGACAGTAAGCCTCATAACAAATGATTTGTGTAAATGACCCTTTTTCAGAGTCTCCGGTGTTGGGAGGGGCGGAGAGGTGGAGAAATCAGGAAGCGGGAAATATCTTCAAGAGAAGGAAGGATGTCCGTGGATGGTTGGGGGGAGAGTTGTTTGGGGCTCATTTTCCACCAGCTTAACCAGGACAAGACGTAATAAGGCCAACAGAGGACGAATGGCCACATAACGAGTGCCGCGTACGCTCAGGGCTCCTGATGGCCCAGACTCCTTCCAAGGCTCCCGAGCTAATTTTCTATTTCGAAGCAGTTTCCCTTTTCTTCAAGAAGCCCCCTTCCCAAGACTGAATAACTCTCAGTCTCCTAAAATCTGGAGTAGCCCCTGAACGTGCCACGTAGAGATTCCAAAGGGCAGAATTGTGAGCGCAGGTCGGTCTGATGTGGGTCATGGAGGGAAATGCTGAGAGCTGCCGCCTTTCTGTGGCTGTGCAAGCAGGACCACATCTCTCTGCATTTTATGTGAATCAACCTGATTTCCCTTTGGAAGCCGCTCGGGCACACACACACACACACACACACACCCTTCTGAGGATGGCTGCCCTGTCCGTTCTTGAGACTCGGCCGTCCCCCCAGGACCCAGAACCCCAGAGCCAGTGTCCTCAGGCCCATCATCCAACCATCTCCCACGAGGACTGGCTACTTCCTTAGGAGCCTGGACTAAAAGACAGGCACATTCCCCTCTCCAGGGACCCACAGACCTCTTCCCTCTCCTGTTCCAAGAGAACCTCCTCTTTACTAAGCAGCTTCCTCTAAAACACAAGCCTCTTGTCTGTCCTGTTCTTTTGCAACCATTCTGTAGGCCTGCTCTTCCCAGAGTGTGATGATTAACAAAGCAGATGTTGGTTTGTCTTTGATCAGCAAACTTCCCCAGGAAGAAAGGAGACTTTGCATTTCGTTCCTTGAGTGCAGACACAGAAGGGAGGGGGAGAAAGAAAACAGCACATTTCCATATGAAAATAGAATGGTTATTTCTGGGGTGCTTGGGTGGCTCAGTCGGTTAAGCATCTGCATTTGGCTTAACCTTTGGTCCTGGGATCAAGTCCTGTGTCAGTCTCCCTGCTCAGCTTCTCCCTCTGTCTCTCCCCCTGCTTGTGCTCTCTCCCTGTCAAATAAATAAATAAAAGCTTTAAAATAAAAATTAGAATAGAATAGAATGACTGTCTTTACAAGGCCACATGTCATCATACGCAACTCGTCTTGCCTCCTCATTCTTTCAACTGCTGGAAGAAAAGGCTCTTCCAAACCGGAGAAGAAAGCCCTTTATGAATTCAGACGGGCAGAGAAGATGCTCCCAAGGAGGACTACAGGTTCCATATAGAGGAGCGCTCGTTTCTGGGCATGATCCCAGGGCCAGCAGAGGAGTCCCACGGGGCATACCCAAGCACTGCGTGGGGTTGGCCCAGCTATAAACCACATTTCTTTTCCAGCTTCCTACTTCATAAGTCAATTCAGCAAAAGAGCTGCAAATACTGCCTTAAGGAAATGTTACAAGGGCAGTCCTATGGCCTCATTTTCATGGTATTTCATGTGTATTGTTTTTTGGTTTTTTGTTTTTTGGTGACTCCAGCGCCATTACAACATCTCTTATCAGATGGTTTGCAGCCAGGTGTAAAATGGTATTCTGCACACAAACAGCCACCTCGCTGCTCCTGACGCCCAGAAGTGACAGAGTAAACCCTACCTCTTCTTGCCCCTTTAGTTCCCAGGACCGCCCCCAAGGGCAGGAGAGCTCGCACCGTGGGGACCGACCAGCTCGGTGTGCAGGGGCGGTCAGGCCATATTGCAAGTAGTCCAGCATAAAGAAATGGGTGAGTCGGGGTCGGCATGCTGTGAGTTTTGCTTGTTGGTTGGTTTTGGGGACACGGCGTCCTGATTCACGGGAGTCCCTCCCATTGACAGGACAAGCAAAGGCAAGAGGGGGTCTTGCGCTCAAAGACGTGAAAGAATTAGATCTGGTAATGAACCAGGTCCTTGGGGGAAGACTGAGCCTTTCCTAGGCTTCTTCCGGAAGGTTCTGTGAACTCTGCGGTACAAATCCTGCTGCATGTCTGCGCTCCTGAGGACCAACAGCCGCTGGTTGAGGCTGGGATGCCACAGACTCACCGGTCCAACACGCCGGCTGATGATGTCCTTAATTCCCCTGGTGTTAACCAGCTTCATGTCAAACACACACGGGGAACTGAGTAAGCAGTCCTCACTGGATTCCGCCTCTCTCCGTGCAGCCTGCAACTCGCACGCCCGCGAGGAGAATTCCTCCTGATCAGCTTGCTGATGCTGGACACTGTTTCAAGCATCCCTGACACCCTTGAGTTTTCTCGCACGATCATTGTTCTGTAGCTCAGGAAACCACAGGAAGTCTCCCTCTGCCTTTGGCCACAGCACCCCCAAATTCAGCCCAGGATGTTCACCAGCGGTTACTCATCAGAGTGCCCCTGCAGGGCTGGGGGCAGTTACCCCTGGCATTTTAGGGGCCACGAAATACACTCTCGAAGACACACAGGAAATGAGAGACACTACTCTGTTCAGGACTCAGGGCTGCACATGACCCAAGATGAAAAATACCACTGAATTAGGTGGTCTTTTGTCGTTTTCCAATGGACCCATTCTTCAAAGCACTACCTTCTCTAGAAAGACTTTCTCAACCAGTCCAGTCCGCGGTGACCCTTTCTGAGACCTGCCCTCCACACGCCAACTCAACCACCTCCCCAGCTCCTAACACATTGTATTTGCAGGTTACCTTGGTCTTTAACACATCCTCTTGATACAATCAGTCATTATTAATGGATTATATGACCTTCCCTCTGGAACATTTCCTCCTTAAGGAAACTCTTGGCTCCCAGCACCATGCCTGGTCTCAGATGGGGCTGGATATGGACTGCCCAGGGACCAACACTAGCTTGAAGGGCTGCCGAGGACAGTAAGCTAACACAGACGTAAACTGGGACGGGCTCCTCAGCTTGATTCAAAAAAACATGCGGGAAACCCGGCCCAGGTACAGCCTCCCCGGTGGCCTCCTGTGTCGTAAGCAAGGGATAGCCAACTGCCTCCCCACGGCCCTTGCAGGAGTCTGGCTGGGCACACACCATCTGTGAACTGCCCTATTGGCCTTGCAAGTTCATGCCGAAGCAGACTCATGAGCTAACCTTGAAATGAGCACCTACAGATTGTCAGATTGCCCTGGGGAGCTGGGCTGAGTTCCCGGCCCAGTAACCGAGCCGAGTAACAGCCTGCCCTCTGTGTCCAAACCAATGAGCTCAAGAGGGAAGTCCACCTGTCCACCCAGCAAGCTTCTCGTTTAATCTGATCACACAGAGAAAACCAAAAACCTGTTTACTTATAAAAAAAAAAAAGGCAAAAATGTTCAACTGTAGAACATTTGGGAAAGGAAGAAAAGCACAAAAAGTCGTCAAATTCTCCATTATATCACCGCCCAAAGATAGACACCATTTAACATCCTGGAAAATTTTTTCTAGTCTTTTTTTTTTGTTTTTCTTTGTGTAAAAAATTTTTTTCTCACATAACTGAAATTGGAGTTTGAGAACCTGCTCTTTTTTACTTAACAAAAACCATTTCACTAGGCATTTTTTCTGTTCTTAAAAATTCCAAAAGCATACGGTTTCATAATATGGCCCAGCACTCAGATAATGCAACCATGTTTTTTTCTTATGTTGTTCAAACATCACGTTTATGGTTACTGGAGGGTGCGAATGGGAAATGTAGCCCAAATCATTCCGCTGGAATCTTTTCAGGAAACAGTCACACAGACCCTCTTCCTGCTGGAGAAAATAAACACAATTTCTCAGGACAAACCTACAGTTTTCCACCAGATAAAAATGGCCAGTGGGCCGGTCCCATTGATGGGCACCCCCCATGTTTCCCTTTATCTGTTCAGCTGCAGCCACCTTCTTTGTCCCCTGACAGCCTCTCATGGAAGCCCCAAGCCATTCTCCTTCTCTGTCTGGGGTTTTCTCAGGAATTCAAAGACTCCAAGAGCAATCCTTGACCAATAACGGGGTGAGTTGGTTGATAACTTCTTTGGCCTTCCCTGGGAACTTTCTGAAGCTCATGCTACTCCCTTACTTACAGATTCTTGGTAGGATCTGGTAGGATGGAGTTGTAGGGGCCTGTGATGGTGCCCCACTGATTTACTGGCTTTCTTCCCTTCCTGCATGACCATACGTATCCTTCGAGGTGGCTTTCTGGAATCCACTTCTGAATAACTAGCTAAACTCAGCCTCGTCTCTAGGTCTCCTTGGGTGAACCCAAAAGCACGTGGTCCTCTAAAAGCTTATCTAAGAAAGAATATAGACGGGGGAAGCCCAGTATTTCACAACAGGCCACTAAAATACTACTGTGACTCACGCACTCCTTGTAGAAAATACGAGTTTGCCTCACTAACATGAAGTCAGTCTGGAATCTCCTTCCTTTCTGAGCCATCTTGACTCCCTTCCGCCCCCTGCCTTTGAAATGTTTCCCCATGGTTTTGAGTGTCAGTAGAATGCCAGTCCTCATTTCCCCCAGCGGTCGTTCTTTCGAACACACATGTTTGTCATGAGGGCTATTTAGAAATAGCCTTGTCGCCTTCCGTGGTTGTCCCGCAAAGAATCTGAAGACCAAGTAATTGGAAATTCCAGTGGGCATGTGCAGACCAAAGTGTCGCCGAAATCCAACCAACAGGTTGATAGTCTTTGTTTATACAGCTGGGGTTTGATACAAACCCACGGCGGCTGTCAACATAAACAGCCTATCAAGGGGGGCTCGAGGCCAATTCATAAAGCAATGAGTGTTTCAAATAAATTAGGAAGCCAAAGAGTCTTTGAAACCTCAAACCGTTTACGAAAGAACCGAGACTCCTCTCTGCATAAAATAATGCAAACCTTTAGCACATTTCTAGAACATTCTCTACTAAGAAGTGTTTGGTGTCCCAGTGATGAAAGAAGTTAAGGCCCTTCCTTGCTTTCCCATTCTTTGGACCCTCATTTCCCATGCTAGCACACCTTGTTCTTCTTCAGTTCTTGCTGGCAGGCTCCTTGGCACTTAGAGACAGATTAAAATCTTCAGAGGCTACATTACGGTACGTTTCCCGCTCCCCTACTGTTGGGTAACTGAAAATCAGCACAATTCTAAATCACCAAATGAGTAGGGGAGAAAAAACCCCACAAAGTTCTCTAATGTTTCCTATGATGAATGTTTTTGGTGCTTCTTTGGAAATGTCAGATATATCCCCTGAAATACTTACTGTCTTTTCTGGGACCAAAAACACAGACTGAGTATGCCTCATCAGTGACCTCATCAGTGACATATCCATGGTCATGGATCACTTTGTAGGGCAGAATTATGCACCGCAAAGCCCCCTAAGGTCCCAAGTCACGTATTCACCCACATCCCATGTATATGCTAATAGCAAAAGAATTACAGGCACCCCAAATTTGGTCCTCTGGCTAGTATTCAGATGGGTAATGAATTTATTTCACAGGCAAGTGGCAAGTTTCATCAAGAATGGCTTTTGAGGGGTGCCTGGGTGGCTCAGTTGGTTAAAGCCCCTGCCTTCGGCTCAGGTCATGATCTCGGGGTCCTGGGATCAAGCCCCACACTGGGGTCTCTGCTCAGTGGGGAGCCTGCTTCCCTTTTTCTCTCTCTGCCTGCTTCTCTGCCTACTCATGGTCTCTGTCTGTCAAATTTAAAAAAAAAAAAAGAAAAAATCTTTAAAGAATGGCTTTTGTGATGCTAGAGCCCCACCCAAAAAATCGAATTAATCTACATATCACCAAACAAATGTCCTCAGCAGTTTCTCCATAGGCCTCTGAAAATAAATTGACCTTAAAGTCTCCACAAGACAGGTCTGGCAGCCCAGCTAATTTATCACCACTCATGCTGGCCAAAAACCTCAGCTGGGTTTGACGTCCCAAAGATGAATGGGAACAGACTGTCCAAACAACTCAAGTGGTTGGAGATAAAGCTCCATGACTTCAGGCTCTTTTGGTAGACAAGGAGAAAAACCCAACTCCAGCTAGTTCAAGAAGAAAAAAAAAAGGTGGGGGGAGGGGGAGGTGAGGAGGTTTTGATTTATGTACCTGGGAAGTCCTGAGTCTTCAAGAAAGCCTAGAGGAGTTCAGGCAAGGCTGAATCCAGGGGCTCAAGTAGTGCCATCAAGGAAACACCCCATCTCTCCACCCTTAGCTCTGGTTGCCTGCAAAATTGGGGTCATTCTACAGACTAGAGACCCTCTTTACAACTCCAGTGAGTCTTAGGGCTGCCCCTGTTTGGCTTAACTTGGAGTACTTGCCCTTTCCTTAGTCTTGGGCCATTCTGGCCAAGGCTGGGGTTTCTGTGCAGCCATAAACCTGGAGCAGGGGTGCTGCCCACACACATATGAACTGGGAGCGAGAAGAGTAGTTCCCCAAACAGAAGATGCTGGGCAAGCAAGAAAAGATCTCCATTCTGATGGCTCATCCCTCCTTTGTGTCATATGTTGATTAAGATGAGGGAGCAAAATGCAAGCTGAGGGCAAAGCCCACGCTAACACCCCACAATACTGCCCTCCCCCACCCCTACCCCTCTGGTGCTCCTGCCCACCAGAGATCAAAGGAAAGGGAAAAACAAAGGGCCAACTGATAGAGATCACTCTTGTCTCCTGGGATGAGACTCCATCAGTTTGCAACAATATCAATGATTTCCAGGGAAAAAAGCAAGCTTATCAATAGGCAGACCTCCAGAAAACCAGAGACTCAGTTTCTTGGAGCCATAACGTCACCCTCCCCTCCCTAGGATAGAAAATCTTATATAATCAGTCATTCCTCACACTCACAATGCAGCTCTTTCTGCCCACAGTTCCTGTCCCCGTGCTGTAATAAAAACACCCTTTTTTGCACTGAAAGCGTCTCAAGAATTCTTTCTTGACCCTTGGCTCCGGAGCCCATTCCAAACCACAGCAGTCAGAAGCAGCAAGCACGTCACGCACCTTTCACGCTCAAAGCAGCTAATGCAAATCCTCATCGCTAGCTGACCAGCTGATTGACTAGCACAGAACAATTAAAAAAAACATGGGGTTTCCTTGGTGCAAAGGCCATGTGCGGCAGTCTGCAAAGACAAAGGACCCCGCCAAAGCACAGAATTTACTCATTCAGGTTATTAATGAGTCTCAGTAGACACTTGGCCTATCTTAGCAGTTCAACTTCAAACAGGAAGTCCAAAGAGGGATAGGCTGGGAGACAGGGCCCCAGCCAGATCTAGATACCCAGCAACCCAGTCCCATATCTAGGGGGCAGGGGTAGCTATTTCCACAGTATTCTGACAACTTCCCAAGCACTGGTAAGTCCCTTATTTGTCCCCAGCCAATTGACCAAACACCAAGGGGTGTTACAGGAAAATACACTGGGGTGTTCTAGGCCCCCTGCTGCTATTAAGAAGGTATGTGATTTCCAGCAAATCCCATGGTGTCACTGAGCATCTGCTGTATCTGCTGTTTCCTCTACAAAGTGAAGCATTTGTTCTTGTCAAGCTTGGGCGTTCTGCACTCCATAATGTACTGAGCTCTGTGGGGCTGCCAGCCCTGGCTGGCACATCGGAGATAGTTTTGAGAGCTTTAAAAATAACCCTGACTACCTGGGCCACAACCCGGATCAATTACATGAGAATTTCTGGTGATAAGGCCCAGGCATCAATATATAGTGTAAATCTCCCCAGGTGATTCTGAGTTTCCACGAGAGTGAGAAGCATGATCCTATTTCCTTATTCTGCAATCTTCTCGAAGAGCAAGCTGAGTGGGGTGAAAAGCACACCTCCCAGGGAACCTGTCAGCAGCCCACGTGACCCTGCAGCTAGGGTCGTCTGCCATGTGCAGTCCACTCGCTGCATTAGAAATTATTGTCTTTTATCTATGCTCCCTAGGGCCATCTGCCACTCAGCATATTCTAAGGGCAGGTTTCCAGAATTAGGGTGTCATTGTTTTGGGCGCTGAATTCTTAGGACCAAAGAGTTTGGCCGAAACCATTTCAGCCGACAAATATTTTTCACTCTTAAGAGGAGAGAAAAAGTCAAGGTGCTCCCCACATTGCAGAATGAGCTAGAAACGGGTGGCACCCCAGCGACAACTCAATCATTTCCCTTCTCTTATGTAATAACGCATATTTCTGTTCAATTATGTGAATCACCAGATTTGTTCTAAGATCAGAAACACAAGGAAAAGCAGGAGAAAATATATCGTGGGCAATTAGCTGCTTTTTAAAAGAGGAAAGGAAATCATAATCAGTCAAGCTTTCTATTGTGCAATAATATTAACCAGCATTCATGTCACTTTCAATGATAGGTTGGTCTGCTTCATTGAACCCATTTTTTCCCCTGGGGAATCAAATGGTTATACAATTTCGTGATTCATATCCATACCTCCTGCCACATAATCGCATGTTCCATGCAAGCCTGCCTCCCACGAGCGAGGGCCAGGTCTTCACCTCTGTTGTTTGTTCCTTCTCGTCTCTGCTCTGTGAGCTCTGACGCCCTTTCAAAGTAACAAGACAGAAATAACTTGGCTTGAAGTTTTAGGAAGTTACCTTGTCCTCCTGAAGCTCCATTCATTTCAAGCCTTTTTAAAAAAAACATGCTGGACTGGATTAAAATATAGGACATGGGGACCCCTGGGTGGTTCAGTTGTTAAGGGTCTGGCTTTGGCTCAGGTTGTGATCCCAGGGTCCTGGGATCGAGTCCCGCATTAGGCTCCCTGCACAGCGGGGAGACTGCTTCTGCCCTGCCTGCCACTCCCCATGCTTGTGCTCTCTTTCTTCTGACAAATAAATAAATAAAATCTAAAAACAAACAAACAACAAGACATAAATGAAGCCAACGAAAAGAGGAGCCCTTTTTATTCCTCTTTCCCTCTAAGCATTAAAACAAGCAAACATCGTAGCGATTAAATAAAAGCAAGTGACTCAGTTAACCATAGTTCACATCATTAGTTTTCTTTGGAGAGGCTCAAACCCATGGGATATATTTTCCAGCTCACATGGAGAGGACCCTGGGTGGGAAGAGGGGCTTATGCTTATTTTATACGGCTTCATACAAACATTTCCTACACTTCAGGGTATATTTTCCTTCTCTGCAAATGCCCAAAACCTTCCTCTTCTACAAAACCTTTTCTATAGCGATTTCCCCTCGTGAGCTGAATTTTGGCTTGTCTTAATTAGTCAAATTGTCTGATAAAACCAGACTCCATTCCCCAAGGCAACCCTTGCCTGGGGTTGAGTAGAAGGCGCCCCTTTTAGGAGTTTGAGCCCCCAATTCACCACTGTCCCTGCCATTTCTACTTGACTGGCATGAGTGATCACTTCATACCACCCAGGTAGTCTCCATTATTTTCAGGTTCCCTGAACCCTTCTGGGACTTTTAGGGAGCTTGTATTTGTCATGGTTTTTCAGACACACAAAACCTTATAGGATAGGCAGAAACAGTTAGATATCCTATATATACATACACACACTTACCCAGAAAGTGATCTTAAAGAATTAGCTTATGGGATTATAGGGACTGTCAGATCTAAAATTTAAAGGGCAAGCCAACAGGCTGAAAATTCAGGTGAGTTGATCTTGCAGTCTTGAGTCCAAAGCCTGGACACGCAGGCAGAGTTTCTATATTTCAGTCTGGGGGCAGAATTCCTTCTTTGGGAAGTTGGCAAGATGGCGGAGGAGTAGGGGACTGAAATGACATCAGATCCCAGGAGTTCAGCTAGATACTTACCAAACCATTCCAAACACTTACAAACTCAAGAGGAGATCGAAGAAAAGAAGAGCAGCAATTCTAGGAACAGAAAATCGACCACTTTCCAGAAGGTAGGACGTGCGGAGAAGTGAATCCAAGAAAACCTACAGGAAGATTGACTGTGGGGGCAGGGGCCGGCTCCCGGCAAGTAATAACAGCAGCAGAGCACAAAATCAGAACTTTTAGAAGTCTGCTCCACTGAGGGACATTGCTCCAGTGGCTAAGCAGGGGTGGAGCCCTCATGGGGACAGTGTGGTCTCAGGACCCTTGGGGTCACAGAAAGACTGGGGGTGTCTGAGTGTGGCAGAGCCCCCAGGTATCCTAGCAGGGAAGCCGGCTACAGAGATGGACCCGAGGAGGGGGCTTTCAGTTCAGGGTTACCTTAAACCGTGATCTGAGGCACAGCCAGGCCACTGCTCTTCGAGCAGGGATATATCCTGTGGACCCCACAAGTGGAAAATCCAGAGAGACTCACCTTCCTTCTGGGAGGAGCGGCAGGAGCGCGCAGCAGGAATCTGCTGGGTTTGGAGATTCCTGGAGGGGCTGTGCGCCAGAGACAGAAACACTTGGTCACAGGCCAGGTGAGCTCGGAGCACGGCCGGAGACGAGGGAGACAGGAGGGAGTGACTGCTTTCTCCGAGGGCGCACTGAGGAGTGGGGCCCTGAGCTCTCTGCTCCTCCAGGCTGGATACTGGGACGCCGCCATCTTCACTCCCGTCCTCCAGAGCTCTATGGAAAGCGTTCAGGGAAAAGGTCCCCAGAGTGAATCCAAGCAGATTACTTAGCCCGGCCCCCAGCAAGGGTGGTGCAATTCCGCCTCGGCCAAAGACATTTGAGAATCATGGCAACAGGCCCCTCCCCCAGAAGATCAGCAAGAACATCCAGCCAAGACCAAGCTCATGGATCAATAACTGCAAAACCTCAGAGATGCGAGAATATAGCACATAGAATTCATGGCTTTTTCCTCATGATTCTTTTTCTGGGGTCTTTGCCACCCTTTTAGTATTTTATTTATCTCGTTCATATATTCTTATCTGGATAAAATGAAAAGGGGGAAAAACTCACCACACACACACAAAAAAACAAAAACAAGAGTCAGCACCAACAGCTAGGGACCTAATCAATATGGACATTTGTAATATGTCATATCTAGAGTTTAGAATGATGATTCTCAAGGTGCTAGCTGGGCTTGTAAAAGGCATGGAAGATATTAGAGAAACCCTTTCTGGAGAAATAAAATCCCTTTTTGGAGAAATAAAAGAACTAAAATCTAACTAAGCTGAAATCAAAAAAGCTATTAATGAGGTGCAATAAAAAATGGAGGCTCTTACTGCTAGGATAATTGAGACAGAAGAGAGAATTAGTGATATAGAAGACCAAATGATGGAGAATAAAGAAGCTGAGCAAAAGAGAGACAAACAACTACTGGACCACGAGGGGAGAATTAGAGAGATAAGTGGTACCATAAGACGAAACATTAGAATAATTGGGATTCCAGAAGAAGAAGAAAGAGAGAGGGGTGCAGAAGGTATATTGGAGCATATTATAGTAGAGAATTTCCCTAATATGGCAAAGGGAACAAGCATCAAAATCCAGGAGGCACAGAGAAGTCCCCTCAAAATCAATAAAAATAGGTCCACACCCATCATCTAAAAGTAAAACTTAAAATTCTTAGTGACAAAGAGAAAATCCTGAAAGCAGCTCAGGACAAAAAGTCTGTAACATACAATAGTAGAAATATAAGATTAGCAGAAGACTTATTCACAGAGACCAGGCAGGCCAGAAAAACTGGCATGATATATTCAGAGCACTGAATGAGAAAAATATGCAGCCAAGAGTATAATATCCAGCTAGGCTACCATTGAAAATAAAAGGAGAGATCAAAAGCTTCCAGGACAAACAAAAACTAAAAGAATTTGCAAACACAAAACCAGCCCTACAGGAAATATTGAAAGGGGTCCTCTAAGCAAAGAGAGAGCCTAAAAGTAGTAAACCAGAAAGAAACAGAGGCAATATACAGCAACAGTCACCTTATAGGCAATATAAGGCACTAAATTCATATCTTTCAAAAGTTACCCTGAATGTAAAAGGGCTAAATGCCCCAGTCAAAAGACACAGGGTATCAGACTGGATTAAAAAAAAACAAGACTCATCAATATGCTGTCTACAAGAAACTTATTTTAAACCCAAAGACACCACCAGGTTTACAGAAGGGGGTGGAAAACAATGTACCATGCTAATGGACATCAAAAGAGAAGTGGGTTGGCAATCCTCATATCAGATAAATTAGATTTCTTTAAAGATTTTATTTATTTATTTGACAGACAGAGATCACAAGTAGGCAGAGAGGCAGGCAGAGAGAGAAGGGGGAAGCAGGCTTGTCGCTGAGCAGAGAGCCCAATGTTGGGCTCAATCCCAGGACCCTGGGATCATGACCTGAGCTGAAGGCAGAGGCTTTAACCCACTGAGCCACCCAGGTGCCCCTCAGATAAATTAGATTTTAAGCCAAAGACTATAATAAGAGATGGGGAAGGACACTATATCATATGTAAAGGGTCTGTCCAACAAGAAGATCTAGCAATTTTAAATATCTATGCCCCTAACATGGGAGCAGTCAATTATATAAACCAATTAATAAAATCAAAGAAACACATTGACAGTAATATAATAATAGTAGGACACTTTAACACCCTCCTCACTGAAATGGACAGATCATCCAAGCAAAAGATCAACAAAGAAAGAAAGGCCTTAAATGACACACTGGACCAGCTGGACAGATATATTCAGGACATTCCATCCCAAAGTAACAGAATACGCATTCTTTAGTGCACATGGAACATTCTCCAGAAGAGATCACATCCTGGGTCACAAATCAGGTCTCAACTGGTACCAAAAGATTGGGATCATTCCCTGCATATTTTCAGACCACAATGCTCTGAAGCTAGAACTCAATCACAAGAGTAAAGTAGGAAAGAACTCAAATACATGGAGGCTAAAGAGCATCCTACTAAAGAATGAATGGGTCAACCAGGAACTTAAAGAAGAATTAAAAAATTCATGGAAACAAATGATAATGAAAACACAACGGTTCAAAATCTGTGGGACACAGCAAAGGCAGTCCTGAGAGGAAAATATATAGCGATACAAGCCTTTCTCAAGAAACAAGAAAGGTCTCAAATACACAACCTAACCCTACACCTAAAGGAGCCTGAGAAAGAAGAGCAAAGAAAGCCTAAACCCAGCAGGAGAAGAGAAATCATAAAGATCAGAGCAGAAATCAATGGAATAGAAACCAAAAGAACAGTAGAACAGACCAACGAAACTAGGAGCTGGTTCTTTGAAAGAATTAATAAGATTGAAAAACCCCTGGCAAGACTTATCAAAAAGAAAAGAGAGAGGACCCAAATAAATAAAATTATGAATGAAAGAGGAGAGATTACAACTAACACCAAAGAAATACAAACAATTATAAGAACATATTATGAGCAACTATACACCAGCAAATTTGACAATCTGGAAGAATGGATGCATTCCTAGAGATTAATAAACTACCAAAACAGAACCAGGAAGAAACAGAAAACCTGAACAGACCCATAACCAGTAAGGAGATTGAAGCAGTCATTAAAAATATCCCAACATGGGGTGCCTGGGTGGCTCAGTGGGTTAAGCCTCTGCCTTTGGCCTGGGTCGTGATCTCAGGGACCTGGGATCGAGCCCCGAATCGGGCTCTCTGCTCAGCAGGGAGCCTGCTTCCCTCTCTCTCCCTGCTTGCCTCTCTGCCTACTTGTGATCTCTCTCTCTGTGTCAAATGAATAAATAAAACCTTAAAAAAAAAAAAATCCCAACAAACAAGAGCCCAGTGCTAGATGCCTTCCCAGGGGAATTCTACTAAACATTTGAAGAAGAATTAATACCTATTCTCCTGTTCCAAAAAATAGAAATGGAAGGAAAACTTCCAAACTCATTTTATGAGGCCAGCATTACCTTGATCCCAAAACCAGAAAAAGACCCCATCAAAAAGGAGAATTGCAGACCACTATCCTTGATGAACACAGATGTGAAAATTCTCACCAAAATACTAGCCAATAGGATCCAACAGTACATTAGAAGGATTATTCACCACGACCAAGTGGGATTTATTCCTGGGCTACAAGGTTGGTTCAACATCTGCAAATCAATCAATGTGGTTACATTAATAAAAGAAAGAACAAGAACCATATGATACTCTCAATAGATGCAGAAAAAGCATTTGACAAAGTACAGTATCCTTTCCTGATTAAAACTCTTCAAAGTGTAGGGATAGAGGGCACAGACCTCAATATTATCAAAGCCATCTATGAAAAACCCATAGTGAATATCATTCTCAATGGGAAAAAACTGAGAGCTTTTCCCCTAAGGTCAGGAACATGGCAGGGATGTCCACCATCACCACTTCTGTTCAACATAGTACTAGAAGACCTAGTCTCAGCAATCAGACAACAGAAAGAAATAAAAGACATCCAAATCAGCAAAGAAGAAGTCGAACTCTCATACTTTGCAGATGATATGATACTTTGTGTAGAAAACCCAAAAGACTCCACTCCAAAACTGCTAGAACTCATACAGGAATTCAGTAAAGTGTCAGGATATAAGATCGATGCACAGAAATCATTTGCGTTTCTATACAACAACAGCAAGACAGAAGAAAGAGAAATTAAGGAGTCAATCCCATTTACAATTGCTCCCCAAACCACAAGATACCTAGGAATAAATGTAACCAAAGAGGCAAAGAATCTGTACTCAGAAAACTATAAAGTACTCATGAAAGAAATTGAGGAAGACACAAAGAAATGGAAAAACTTTCCATGCTCATGGATTGGAAGAACAAATAGTGTGAAAATGTCTATTCTACCTAAAGCAATCAACACATTTAATGCAATCCCTATGAAAATACCATCAATTTTTTTCAAAGACATGGATTGAATAATCCTAAAATTTATATGGAACCAGAAAAGACCCCAAATAGCCAAAGGAATGTTGAAAAAGAAAGCCAAAGTTGGTGGCACCACAATTCCAGACTTCAAGCTCTATTACAAAGCTGTCATCACCAAGACAGTATGGTACTGGCACAAAAACAGACCTATAGATCAATGGAACAGAATAGAGAGCCCAGAAATAGACCCTCAACTCTATGGTCAACTAATTTTTGACAAAGCAGGAAAGAATGCCCAATGGAAAAAAGACAGCCTCTTCCACAAATGGTATTGGGAAAATTGGACAGCCACATGCAGAATGATACTGGACCATCTCCTTACACAAAAATAGACTCAAAATGGATAAAAAGACCTCAATGTGAGACAGGAAACCATCAAAATCCTTGAGGAAAACAGGCAGCAACCTCTTTGACCTCAGCCGCAGCAACTTCCTCTTAGAGACATCGCCAGGGACAAGGGAAGCAAGGGTAAAAATGAACTATTGGGACTTCATCAAGATCAAAAGATTTTGCACAGCAAAGGAAACAGTCAACAAAACCAAAAGACAACTGACAGAATGGGAGAAGATATTTGCAAATGACATATCAGATAAAGGGCTAGTATCCAAAATCTAGAAAGAACTTATCAAACTCAACACCCAAAGAACAAATAATCCAATCAAGAAATGGGCAGAGGACATGAACAGATATTTCTGCAAAGAAGACATCCAGATGGCCAACAGACACATGAAAAAGTGCTCCACATCACTCGTCATCAGGGAAATACAAATCAAAACCACAATGAGATACCACCTCACACCAGTCAGAATGGCTAAAATTAACAAATCAGGAAACGACAGATGTTGGAGAGGATGCAGAGAAAGGGGAACCCTCCTACACTGTTGGTGGGAATGTAAGCTGGTGTGGCCACTGGAAAACAGCATGGAGATTCCTCAGAGAGTTGAAAATAGAGCTACCCTACAACCCAGCAATTGCACTACTGGATATTTACCCTAAAGATACAAATGTAGTGATCCGAAGGGGCACGTGCACCCGAATGTTTATAGCAGCAATGTCCACAATAGCCAAATTATGGAAAGAACCTAGATGTCCATCAACAAATGAATGGATAAAGAAGATGTGGTATATATATATATACAATGGAATACTGTGCAGCCATCAAAAGAAAGAAATCTTGCCATTTGCAATGACGTGGATGGAACTAGAGGGTATTATGCTGGATGAAATAAGTCAATCAGAGAAAGACAATTATCAAATGATCTCCCTGATATGAGGAATTTAAGAGGCCACGTGGGGGGTTTGGGGGGTAGGGAAGGAAAAAATGAAACAGGATGGGATTGGGAGGGAGACAAACCATAAGAGACTCTTAATCTCACAAAACAATCTGAGGGTTGCTGGGGGTAGGGGGGTTATGGAGAGGGTAGGGTGGTTGGGTTATGGATATTGGGGAGGGTATGTGATATGGTGAATGCTGTGAATTGTATAAGCCTGACGATTCACAGACCTGTACCCCTGGGGCAAATAAAACATATGTTAATAAAAAAATTAAATAAAGAAATATCAGAAGCTAAAAAAAAAAGAATTCCTTTCTTTTTTTTAAAGATTTTTTATTTATTTGACAGATAGAGATCACAAGTAGGCAGAGAGGCAAGCAGAGGGCGGTGGGGAGCAGGCTCCCCGCTGAGCAGAGAGCCGATGCGTGGTTTGATCCCAGGACCCTGGGATCATGACCTGAGCCGAAGGCAGAGGCTTTAACCCACTGAGCCACCCAGGCACCCTAAGAATTCCTTCTTTTGGGAGGAAACCTCCATCTTTGTGCTAAAGGGCTTCAACTGACCAGGTGAGGCCCCCCTACACGATGGGGTATCATGTGCTTTATTTGAAGTCTATTGATTGTACATGTTATTTACATCTTTTACAAAATACCTTCAAAGTCACACCTAGACCATTGTCACATCAAATATTTGGACGTCATAGCCTAGCCATGTTGGCATAGGAAATTAACCATCACAGAGCTACAGGCAGTGGGCTGGGTTCTCAGGAACCACAACATTAGCACCTCCTTTGCTTCCCCTTCAACTCTCATTCTCCTTCAATCAGGGGCTCTGTATGCAGTCACAAGACCAGGGAGCCTCATATTCCTCCAAAATTATTTTGCCCATGGCAGCACGCCTTCCCTGGGACTGAACATACAGCAAGGCTAGGCTGCCTAAGTGAGGGGAAAGGCCTGGGGTACAGGACATATGGGAAACCATATCCTCAAGTAGTATTTCAAACTATCACCTGCCACCATCACATTCTCTGTGTGTTCATCAGTACTGCTGGAGCTCAGCCTGCTCTTTTTCTCCCCAATGACAGGAAGTTCCCTTCACTCTTGTTGTGACTTCTTCATCACCCACTTCCTCTGAAACCTTTCTGTGTCCTGACTTCTGCTCTCCACCTGCACCTAAGTGACGCGGCTCCTCGGAGGTTTCTCGGAGACTCATTAATGATTAGGCTCTCTTGGGTCCTCAGTGTCTTTGGCCTTCCACTGCCTTTGGGGGCTCTTACGGCATCTTCCATTTGGGTTCTTGTTGTGATCCTCTGTTTGCAGGGGAATCCCTTCCATCTGACATCCTGAGTACAGTACTCCCCAAAGTGTTCCTCTGGCCGGGTTCTCTTCCCCACCACCATCTTGTTAACAATCTTATCTACCTTCAAAGTACATCATCTTGTCAGAGAAGATTCCACCACACGTATCTCCAGCTCCAGATTCTCTCGTGAGCTCTAGACTCGTATTTTTTCCCCGTATTCAGGACTTCTTCTCCTAGGTGTCTCTCTGGTACCTAAATTTTATTATGTCCAAAAGCCATTGTCCATCTCCTTGTCCAAAAAGCTGTGTGTATGTGTGTGTGTGTGTGTGTGTGTGTGTGTGTGTGTGTGTTCCTACTGACCTCTCTACGAATTCACCATAAAATCCAAGTACCTGGGCTTCAACTTGAATTTGAACGGTAGTTCCTGCCCATTGTCTTGCCCTGCTCCCCACAACCACCTCATTTCCAGTTTATCCCATCAAGATGTGTCTCAGAGTCTCTCACATTTCTGTTCTCACGGCCACCACCCAGGTGGCCTCCTTGTCACTCATCTCCTCCCCTGCCGTAGCAACCTGACCGTCCTCACTCCACCAGCAGCCGAGCCCCCCGATTTTCCTGAGCACACCTGGGCTCTCATTCTCCCTGCTCTTGCTCAGGCTCTGTCCTTTGCACCCCTCTTTCCGAAGGTTACCCTTGAAGCCACAGACTTCATTCTGCCATCTTGGCATTTTACCACCTTGCCTTGTAGTGATTTCTGTGCCTCTGAGTTTCTATCAGGGCCTTCATTTGTCTTGGAAGCCTCTGAGGAGGTAAAGAGCTTTTGATATGGGAGGGCAAATCGGCTCTATCCACCCCTAAAAAGTGTTGCTCGCGGAAGGTGCCTCATAGATACTTGTGAAAGGAAGTAATAGGTGCTCACCTTGTGTCTCCTCCAAAATACAAAGTGAGGAGGTAAGTACTTGGCCTTCTCCTCTCCCGTTTCTCCTCCTGCTCCAAGCCCAGGGTAGTGTGGGACACAGAGATCTCAGGAAACCTCTGTCATGTGAGGGAGCTCGGGAACTTCAAAAGACCTGCAATTATCACCCTGCCTTAAGCCCTCCCACCCCGCAGAAATTTCTCAATGGACTGCTATATATCAATTGCAAATATATTTTGATAAGCCTCCTAAAGGTTTTAAATATTTTCAATATTTAAATTTAATTTAATAAATTATTTAAATATTTAAATATTTTTCAATTATTTAAATTCAATCGCTTTAATAAAGACATAAATAATAAAACCTTTAATCAATCAAAAGATTGCATACAGAAACCCGGATATCTACTGTCTCTTGAAAAACAATGACATTTAGCAAGATTGGACCCCTATTCCCACTGGGTAACCATTGGCTGGAATTTATTCAAGTGTTTCTTTGCTCTGGGGCCCAGACACTCCACGTCGCCGCCATTCCTTCCCACCCTTTTTAAAGTTGGCAGCCTGGTCCCCACACACTCAGGAACCCCTCCTACCTGATCTGGGACCCTAACTTCTTTTTGTGGCCCACGCACCGGTCAGGCTCTTCCTATGACCACATGCTAATGAGTATTCCAAGTTCACGCTGACATCCCTCTCCAGGCTGACAAATGAAGGCCCCCTTCCCTGGGGGACCCGTAGAGTCAACCCCATGCCAACTGCTGCCTGTGACCTCATTTTGTTTCTTTCTGCCTTTCTCCTCTGCTTCCAGGGAAAGGGAGCCAAGACCCTAAACAAAAACAAGCTTTCATCCTCCTTCTCCTTAAAGAACAAATGAGAGCAGTGATTGCCAACCCATCTCCAGTGTGAGTATCTTCCCGGAACAAAGGCTAGCAACAGTCTGGCCTGGCCTGGTGGCCGATCACAGGCAGGGGGGCTGGGGGTAGGGGGCCGCGGGGAAACCAAGGGAAATTCCCAAGTTATGCAAGGAGTCAGCACTACCGGTTCCAGAAGGGTTTTCAGATCAAGGGTGGATGTTCCTTCCAGAAGCCCTCGGGATGTCTGGTTTATAAAACAGGTATCTGGGGACTTCCAGGAATCTTCCAGATGATTAATTGAATCTACCCCTTGCCATCCAGTCACCTCATGGACTACAGACTTGGCCTCTATAAGCTGAGGAAGAAGGAATGGTCTGGAAATAGACCACACTCCCACGACCCCGTTAACCTAGCATAAACGCTCATGATGAATTTGACATGGAAATTGCTGGGTGGGGCCCCAGCTCAGATGAGACTCTAAAACAGGGCATTTCTTCAAGGGGAAGTAGGTGCTCAGTTCTGTGTCATCAAATTCCTCGGGTTTATACTATAATCTGAGTCACTCCCCACAGCCAGGCTTTCCTGAGAGAAAATTCATATACATACATACATAGTTTATCAAATTCATATGCATTTATGAAGATTAATATTTAATGTATAGGGTTAAAATTTATCTATAATTTTATAAAATTTATACATACACACACACACATATGTTACAATAGCACATACATTGGTTAAGCTTTGATACTGCTTTTCTCCTTTCAGGACTTTGAGAAACACAATGCCCCAAGAGCATGTTTTCTAGGCTGTTTTTATTTTATTTTATTTTATTTTTTAAGATTTTATTTATTTATTTCTCAGAGAGAGAGAGCACAAACAGGGGGAGCAGCAGGCAGAGAGAGAAGCAGGTTCCCTGCTGAGCAGGGACCCCAATGTGGGACTCGATCCCAGGACCCTGGAATCATGACCCGAGTCAAAGGCAGCTGCTTAACAGACTGAGCCACCCAGGCACCCCCCCACCCCCACCCCAGGTTGTTTTTAATGCAAACAAGGGGCAAGATGCTGTCACATTTCCTGATGCAACTGTAAAGAAGCAGGGGCTTTTCTGGTGAAACCTAACTCCTTCGCCTTCTCCGCCACTGGAAATGTAGCCAATACGGTTCTTAGACGAGTGGGTTATTAGGAGGCACCTGGAGCCATGCCGCTGAGCAGGCATTGGAGGAGCTCAGGGTCAATGATTTCATTCATTGGTGCCTCCAGCCTCCATGTGCAGGACATGCCCTGTGGCTGGGAGCCAGGGCCCTGGGGGTGGGCTGGGGGTGCACTCCAGTGGCCCTAGACCAAGTTCCTGCTCCTACATGCAGTCCCCGGGTGACCGTAATGATGATTTAAAAAAAAAAATCCTCTGAGAATATACAGCTCTAGACCTCTGAGCTACCGAGGGCACTTCTCAGCTGGGGTTCCTAGCTTCAGACAGATGGGCTGAGGGCTACACTTAGTGGGGGGGTTGCTCAGGACACGGACCTGGACACCTGTCTTGCAAGGCACCCTCACACCCCCACATTCAGTATGTGCCCTCTGTCCTTTCCAGCTGGAAAGTCAGAGCTCCCACCATGTCTCCCTCTCTCCCCTCTGCATGCGTTGAGGTCCTGGCAGCCCAGAGTTTCCCAAAGTGGCGGCCGAGGAGTTCCATCCTGCCTGTGGGATGGCTTGTTCATCCAGTGGAGTGTTTTATTGGTTCCAAGGTACTAGCTTGTGGGCTAGGGGCTCCCTGTCCTACCAAATGACTTCCCTCTCATTGACCGTAGAGCACACGCTTCTCCTTGGTCTTTCCCCACAGTGGGTGGGCACCTTGCACACTCCTGCTGGAAACAGTGAGCTCCTTAGAAACATGGACTTTGGGTATTTTCACAGGGATGGGCTGGGGGGTGTGATAACAGTACCATGGAGAAGATGGGGTGGGTGGGAAGGGAGAAAACTGGCGGTGAAGGACCAGTCCGTTAATTTTCATAATATCCTCCAAGAGAAGCAAAAGAGAGTCATTCCACCCTTTCCACGGGTAGGACCACAGACTGTGATGAAATCAACCGCAGATTATCTGTGAGGATGGTCTGGGTCAGAGCCTAGATGTTCAACTCAGACCTCATTCTATTAAGTTGTCCTGTCTTCCTTTGCCCTATCCAGATATTTCCCTAGAAGGAAGATGGAGCAAATATATATATGAAGAAAAGAAAGATACCAATGAAAGAAAGACACCACTAAAAAGCTCCCCTTTCTGTAGAGGGCCCAGAAATAAACCCACACTTATATGGCCAATTAATCGATGACAAAGGAGGCAAATATCCAGTGGGGAAAAGACAGTCCCTTCAACACATGGGGTTGGGAAAACTGGATGACAGCCACACACACTGTCTTACAGCACACACAAAAATAAACTCAAAATGGATTAAAGACCTAAATGTGAGACCTGAAACCATAAAACTCCTGAAAGAGAGCATAGGCAGTAATCTCTTGTCTTTAGTTTGAATACAGTGGATACACAAGTTTATACCTTCTGCTGTCCTCACCCCTGGCCCGTGACCTCACTGCTACTAGACCACTGACTGTATTCCTTATGCTCTGCTCCTTGTTCCCAGGACTTACTCATTTTATAACTGGAAGCCTGTATCTCCCACTGCCCTTCACCCATTTTGCCTAACCCCTACCTTCCTTCCCTCCGGCAACCATCAGTTAGTTCTCTGCTTTCTGTTTGTTTATTTATTTTTTTTTATTTTTATTTTTTTAGATTCCATGTGTGAGTAGAATCGTATGGTATTTTCTTTCTCAATCTGACTTACTTCCCTTCACATAATGCCCTCTAGGTTCACCCACGGCAGTAATCTCTGGGACATCGGCCTAAGCAACATTTTTCTAGATAGGTTTCCCCTCAGCAAGGGAAAGGAAAGCAAAAATAAATGATTGGGACCACACCAAAATAAAAAGGGTTTGCACAACAAAGGAAACCATCAACAAAACAAAAAGGCAATCTACTGAATGGGAGAAGATATTTGCAACTGACATATCTGATAAGGGGTTAATGTCCAAAATATGCCAAGAACTGAAACAAATCAATCAATACACACAACAACAAGCCATCTGATGTAAAAATGGGCACAGGACCTGAATAGACGTTTTCCCCAAAGAAGTCACACAGATGGCCAACAGACACATGAAAAGATGCTCAACATCACTCATCATCAAGGAAATGCATATCGAACCCACAGTGAGAAATTATAACACACCACTCAGAATAGCTAGTAATGAAAAGACAAGAAATAACCGTGTTGGTGAGGATGTGGAGAAAAAGGAACCCTCGTGCACTGTTGGCAGGAAGCCACCACGCAGACTGGTACAGCCACTGTGGAAAAGATTATGGCGGGTCCTCAAAAAATTAAAAATAGAAAGACCATACAATCTAGTCATTCCACTACTGGGTTATCCAAAGAAAACAGAAACGATAATGTGAAAAAGTTATACGCACGCTTACATTTAGTGTGGTATTATTTATAAGAGCCAAGACATGGAAAAGCAGCCCAAGGGTCCATAAAAGCTGAGTAGATAAGGAAGTTGTGGTGTATGCATATAGAGGATGGGGCGTGAAATATTACTCAGCCATAAAAAAGAACGAGATCTTGCCATTGGCAACAACATGGATGGACCTAGAGGGTACTATGCTAAATGAAATAAGCCAGACTGAGAGAGACATACCATATGATCTCACATATAAGTCGATCTAAAAAATGAAACAAATGAACCAACAAACAAAAGCAGAAACCCATAAATACAAAGGATAAAATGATGGTGGCCAAGAGGAAATGTGGGAAGGGAGCTAGCCAAACCAGGTGAAGGGGAGTGGGGGTCTAGGCTTCCAGATAGGGAAGGAATCAGTTATGAGGATGAAAGGCACAGCATAGGGATGAGTCAACGGTATCATAATAGCATCGTGTGCGGACAGATGGTGGCCACGCAGGTGGTGAGCACAGCGCAACACACAGACTTGTCGAATCATCATGTTGTATCCTGAAACTGATGGGATATTGTGTGTCAACTCTATTCCAATTTAAAAAAACAACACCCTTTTTCTGTCTTTCAAGGTAGAGGCAAATGAGTGGCCAAATTAAGATGGGCCAAATTAAGCCACTTTGCTCAGCAGACCCCCTACTTTCTTGGCGTGCTTCTATTCCGCCTGTAGGAATAGTCCAGAGGCTCCTGTGTGCTTCATTGGGTCCCTAAGCCCTTATCTGGGGCTCACGGGGACTTAAGAAGCGTGTGCTCAGCTCGTGGTTCAAAATTGCTAACAAACGCAGCCGACCTCAAGAGGGTCTGAGCTGCATGTGGCATGCAAGCCTAGTGCTTGGCAGGGAAATCTGCTCTTTTCTGCCCTCTTTTCACGGCTCTAGGAAAATGGTAAGACGGACAAAGTCCCTCCCACCACCTGTCCCCGCCCCCTGGAGAGTGGAGGTGGTCCAGGACCACCAATAGTGATCCTCAGGGGTCCCTGCTCGCTCTGCTGGTGAAGGCCGGGTTCACCGAAATTCGGTCCTAGTGGAATGGAGGCCAATGGGGCTTCCTGAACGGAACCCATACCAGAGCCAGAGGAGAGGGGAACATCTAGGGAGCGTGAGGTTCCTGTTAGGAGTGAGGGGAGGGACGGGGCGGTGGGATGGTGTAGCTTCCCCCAAGCAGGCGCAGAGCAGCAGGCACTTGGTTGCTGCTCAGTGGGGAACTCCCATGCCCCTGGGGTGGTTTAAGGTCTCCAACGTCACCCTGATAGCAGAATGGAGCTGTTGGTGCCAAGACCTCACTCCTAGAAGCCAGGCCTCATTCCAGGCGAGGCCAGACAGGGTGCAGAGCTGGCATCAGAATATCTGTTAATTCTTAGAATGGCGGATCCCGGTGCCCCAGGACTTAGCTGAGCCAGAGCGTGGCAGGACAATGACCTGGGGATTCACCTGAGCTCGGGTCAGTGCAGCCCCGAGTTCCACAAAAATCCCGAAGTCATGAGAAGAGCCCCAGGCAGCTGCTCGGTCCTCTAAGCCATCACTCTACCCGCCCTGCCCAGCTCAGGACACCCCTTCCTCCTCTTCCTATCTACATTTGGGGTGACACATTCTCTCCAACTGGCTCCCCTCAGGTAACAGCATGCCCCCAGTGACTTGGATGAATTCCTGGCCACAGTACAAGGGTCAAGGATTTGGATTCTGCTCAAATGCACGGGTTTCTGGGAGCCTCCACCTTGGCTGGCTGGTAGGGGGTTAGTTGCTCTGAATAAAGATTCCATTAACATGCTTCGAAACTCAAGAGGGTATAAAAAATGCCCAGCAAAAAGTCTGACCGCACCCCCCTCCACTGGGTGCCTGGGTGGCTCAGCCAGTAAAGCATCTGCCTTTAGCTCAGGTCATGATCCCGGGGTCCTGGGATCAAGCCCCACACGGGGCTCCGGGGTCAGGGGAGAGCCTGCTTTTCCCTCTGTCCCCCACTCTGCTCATGCTCTCTCCCTTGCTCTCCATCTCTCTCTCTCAAATAAATAAATAAATAAATAAAATCTTAAAAAAGAAGTCTGACCTCCACTTCCTCACCACACCCCACCCACCCCATTCTCTGTCCCCCCAAAGTAACTGTTCTATTCATTCCTCAAGCATCTCTCCAGGGTTCCTTTATGCAAACATAAGCAAACACACACTCACTCCCCATTCCCTACACAGACTATAGCAAGCTCTGTATGCCATTTGCATGCTGCAGGCAATCATCTTCCACCAGACGACCGAGAACTTCCTCACTCATTTTTGTAGCTAATTAGTGTCCGTGTCCTTCCATCACAGTGCACTTACTGGTCCTCTAGACACAGTCCCTTTGAGTGGATTCCATCTCTGCTACTACAAAACAGGCCGCAGTGGAAAACCTTGCACACACATCTGATAATCCACGAGGAGGGAACCTTCCAGAAGGGAGAGTCAGCGTGTTTGATATTGGGAGGCGATACAACCTCGCCGTGTTCCGTGCTGCTGGCCTGTTTGCTCCTCGCAGACGTCAGAGGGCAGTGTCTGCTTGGCAGGGGAGGTGTTTGAGGTGAGACGGGGGCCATGGGGAGCCCGGCAGACACCCCGTGAGAGAGGAGTGGAAGGCAGCAGATTGTTCTAGGCTGTCCGGAGCAGTGTCCTGGAGGGCACTGGAAGGCATTATCTCAGAGTTGCCAAGCCGACTTGAGCTACTCCGGGTTTAAGAAAGGGCTCAAAGGCTGCCTCCGCCATTGGGGAGGCCTCTTTCAGAACAGAAACTGAACAGATGCATAGACCCTTGATTTGATGCCCTCGAGACCAGTTTTTGAGCTCACGAGACCTTCCACATTTGTGGACCTAACCCTGGTGCGTGGTGGGACGGCAGTGTCGCTGTGGGTCCCCCGTCCCCTTTCTGTGACTTAACTGGCTCCCTGAGTTTATTTCAAGCCCCTCACCTGAGCAATGGGTTCCATGCCCTCTGCCCTGTACTTCTCCCAGGCTCGTCCAGGCAATCAGATCATGTGGATGGGAAGCCCCTGCCCCAACTATGAAGTACTCTTCAAATGTCCAAGTTATTGTCCCTGAAAGGCAGCATCCAGTCCAATCAGCATGCCGGGGACCTTGGATCAGGCAGGGCGAATGAATGACAACCCCGGGGATGTGTGTCCCTTGGAGGGGGTAGCCTGAGCCATCGGAGGGGGCGGGGAGAATACAGGTGACAGACTGTAGTCCACATTGCAGACATCCCTGACTCCTTCCCCAGCCCTTAGCTTTGATAAGCTCAGCCCTGACCGCGGGAGGATCTTCCGTCTCTTTCTGTGGCAGAGGCTGACTCATTCCCCTCTTCCCTGCAAGAAGCGCAGAGACCCACCCCAGCCCCCTCTCTTCTACCAAAGACCCCATCCACGTCCGGCTCTGAGCCTTGCCCTTCCAGATCAGCTCTGGGGAAAATGCATCCATGAATATTCATTCACTCTGAAATGAGTGTTCTGTGTAAAGCCCCTTTGAAAGCGGCTGAGAACTGGCATAAAAGGCTTTGATTAATTCCTGAGTCAGCTGGCCCGTACCCTAGAACACATGCGGCCGGTTGTCACAGAGAGCGGGTTTACAAAGACAATGTCTGCGCAGATGTGTGGGCTCCTCCCCGAAGCCGCTTCCCACTCCCCAGCAAGAAGCAAACTGATGCTGGCCCGGATCTGGGCCCTTAAGAAGTAAGCCACAGAGGTGGCTCAGGGTTTGAGCGTCTGCCCTCAGCTCAGGTCATGATCCCAGGGTCCTGGGATCGAGCCTTCAGTAGGGCTCCTTGCTCAGCCAGAAGCCTGCTTCTCCCTCTCCCTCTGCCTGCTGCTCCCCTGCTCGTGTTCCCTCCCCCACTCTGTCTTTCTCTGTCAAATAAATAAATGAGATCTTTAAAAAAAAGAAGAAGAAGAAGAAGAAGAAGAAGAAAGAAGTAAGCCACAGAACCAAACACCAAGGGGGCGTCCTTTTCCTGCACAGTAGGGAGCTGGACCTAAACCTGCCTCCATCTCCCCCCTGCTTCCTGGGTTCCCAGCCATCCTACACAGAGCATTTGGACCCCACTGCCTCCTGGGGAAGGCTTCCCCCACCACCCTCTCTCACAGGGAAGCTTCACTCTACAGTCAAGGGAAAGGCTGATAGTCACCTCTCTGAAGGGAATTAATTGAACACCTTGTCACCTTGTCACGTCTCCCTGCCCTGCTGGCCTGCTTTTAGACATGTATCTTGTGGGGGGCGCCCGGGTGGCTCAGTCGGTGAAGCATCTCACTTTATTGCAGTGCTCGCTTTGTTGTCGTGCTGTGGAACCGAACCCGCGGCATCTCCCGGGGATGCCTGCCATGATGCTGATGATGTAATGGTAGGACAATTACAGTAACAACCATGTTGACTAAATACTATACTCCAGCTTCCGTGTCTTCTTCTCTACCACTTAATCATGCCAACAACTCTCAGAGGGAAGGTATATTTTTATCCCCATTTTACAGATGAGGAAACCGAGGCTCAAGAGGCTAATTTTTTTTTTAAGATTTTATTTATTTATTTATTTGATAGGGAGAGACACAGCAAGAGAGGGAACACAAGCAGGGGGAGGGGGAGAGGGAGAAGAAGCAGGCTTCACGCTGAGCAGGGAGTCCGATGCGGGGCTTGATCCCAGGACCCTGGGATCGTGACCTGAGCCGAAGGCAGACACTTAACGACTGAGCCACCCAGGCGCCCCAAGAGGCTAATTAATTTGCCTGAGGCTCCACAGCTTGTCCGTGATAAAGTGACCAATAAATCCTCAAAAAGCTCCTGGCTTTGTGAAGAGAGAAACTCCTTTTAAAATCTATGTTTCTGAGCAGCTCTGCGCCATCTGTATGAATTGTGATTAGCTGGAGCTCCATAAGGGTCATCTGAGAAACCCGAATTCCTGCCGAAGAGACGGACACTGCGACCAGAAAAGGAGAGGGGTGTCTCACCAAAATCACGCAAACTGTCAGAGGTCCAGCAGAAAGCCAAGACCCTGACAACCTGCTACGCAGTTTTATCATTAGCTGTTTCCTGTGTTCATGGTTCAGGACCCTTTCATGTTTACTGCACATGGCAAACCCTCCCAAAAAAAAGGGTGGGAGGAATAACCTTACAGAGCAGACACTGTTAAAACCTAACAACAATCAGGGTGCCTGCGTGGCGCAGTTGGTTAAGTGTCTGGCTCTTGGTTTCGGCTCAGGTTGTGATCTCAGGGTAGTGAGATTGAGCCCCAGGTCCAGCTCTGTGCTTGGCATGGAATCTGCTTAAGACTCTCTCTCTCTCCCCGTCTCCCCCTCTCTCTACCCCTCTGCCCCACCCCCTGCATGCGTTCTCTCTAAAATAAGTACATAAGTCTTTTTTAAAAAAAAACCTAACAGGGGTGCCTGGGTGGCTCAGTGGGTTAAAGCCTCTGCCTTCGGCTCAGGTCATGATCTCAGGGTCCTGGGATCGAGTCCCGCATCAGTCTCCCTGCTCAGTGGGGAGCCTGCTCCCCGCCCCCCGCCTGCTTCTCTACCTACTTGTGATCTCTGTCTGTCAAATAAATAAATAAAATCTTAAAAAATAAAAATAAAAAATAAAAAAACCTAACAACAATTATTCACCTGGTTGCCCCCTTTCAAACACAGAGAGAGAACCTGAGTTTTGTTGATGCTCCCTAAAGGACCCGTGCTCTTCAGGGATTAGTTAAAGCCTCTGGGAGTTGGTTTCAGATGGACAAATGAACCCGTGCTGGCCAATGAGACATAGAGGAAGGCTTCCAGAAGACTTCTGGAAGGGTTTTCTCCAGCTCTTAAAAAGGATGTGAGAGAAAGCAAGAGTACCTTCTTTTCTGCCTCTGCACACTGTTGACCATGTGTGAAGCCTGGAGCTATGGCAGCCATCTTGGCACCATGGGAACCAGACAAACCAACACACAGTAGAGGGAAAGAACCTGCTCTTTGACGATACTGTTGAACAGCTAAATTAACCAATCCTGGAGACGTCTTTCTGCCAGATTTCTTATCAAATGAGATCCTAAATCCCCTTGTTGTTCAAGCTCAGATGCATTCAGTCGTTAAGTATTTGTACATGATTTTGCTCTGTGGTCATTGCCAGCAAGTTTCCCCAGAAAGGGAGGGAAGGGTGATAAGTACTCCCTGCTGTCCACAAACTGCCCACAATCTCCCCATTTCCCCTGGCTCTCCCGGCCAGCTCTCCTTCTCTGGCTCCCAGTCCAGCCCTCAGATGCTGAGGATAAAGAGCAGACATCTGGTCACCCGAGCCTGACTCCTCTGCAGGGTCAGATTCTGGGTTCTCACCAAGCTGCAGATGACCTGTCCCTTGCTCCCTGAGTCCATCAGAGGACACAGAGGTGGGGTGTCCCTGATGACAATTCTGAGAAAACTGCATGGACTTGAAGTGAGGACTGAGTAGGAACAAGTTCAGTCCACAGCGCGGAATTCTTGAGGAACAGGAAGTTAGAAGCTACAGGTGTCTGTGCCAACAAGCTCTGCTTACAGACCGCAGAACTAGAGAGTAAGGAACATCAAGAGCGAGGACACGCGCAATCACAAAATTCACTGGTTTTGTAAAAGTCACCATTTCCTGAGCTTTTACCACCTGACGAGAGGTGCCCTGAGCAATTTGTAGAGTCGGTCTCCTCTCCTCCTTACAACGTCCGTCCTCTGATATGGATATTTCCACTGTGCCTGTATCATTGAGGAAAATCAAGGAGTTGATGTAACTTTCCCAACTCTGTGCTGCTGGGAAGTGGCAGAGCCAGGATTCAAACCCACTTCAGCTGACTCAAGAGTCCACGCTCCACAGACTACCACACGGGACCGCCCTATCCATTCCTTTGCTCATTCGCTGTTCTGGTAAGAATTTACTGAGCACCAACACTGAGCCGGCCAGGACTTGCATTGAACACTGAAGCTACAAAGACAAGTAAGACACAGTCTCTGTCTGGGGTGCCTGGGCGGCTCAGTTGGTCAAGCGTCTGCCTTCGGCTCGGGTCATGATCCCAAGGTCCTGGGGATTGAGTCCCACGTCGGGCTCTCTATTCAGTAGGGAGCCTACTTCTCCCTCTGCCTGATGCTCCCCCTGCTTGTGCTCTCTTTTTCTTTCTCTCTCAAGTAAATAAATAAAATCTTTAAAAAAAAAAAAAAAAGACACAGTTTCTGCCCTCATGAAGCCTACAGACCAGCAGGGACCCAGCCATGTCAACATCTCCATTTGCACCACAGAAGGACCCCCTGCACTCAACCCAGGGGCGGAGACACCATGGAAAGAGTCCTGGAGTCCTGGAGGAGATGAGAGTCACAAAGGGACGTGGAGGGAGCCATGTTGCAGAGGGGACAGAAGAGCAAAGGTTCTCAGGATCTGCTGCCCACCCCCTCTTCAGGGACCATCAGGTCCCCTCCCCGTGATTTCTCCAGTACAGGACTCAAACTTCTTACTTCTGGCTTTCCCTAGAGTGGGTGCCTCAGAGCAAGTGTTCCCAAAACCAGTTCCAAACTGACAGGTCATCACTTCTGCCCTATTCTGCTAGTTACAGCAGCCCTAGAGCCTGTCCAGATTCAACAGGAGGGGAGGGGACTTAACCTCAGTTCTCAACGAGGGGAGCATCAAAGAACCTGTGGCCCTAGTTAGTCTACCCCAGTGGCTGCGGGAATGAAATTCGCTAACACGTCCAAAACGCCTAGAAGAGTCCCAGCACAAAGGGAGCACCATCCCCATGTCTGCGGTTGCTGCTACGACTTTATTACTGGTGGTCCCTGTAAGAGCCTTGCTGGCAAGGCCAGGGAAGCAAGACCTCTCACAGCGGACCCCCTCCACGGAGAGTCAAGCATGCACGCGTGCATTTCCTCATGCACACGCTGAACCAACACTTACAAAGCACATACGGCATCTGAGACCCTGAGCTAGATCCTGGGGGACACACAGAGCGAGACAGATGGATCTTTGCCCATATAAAGCTAATATTTAATGGAGGGAGCCAGAAGATAAACAAGTACAGGGAGAGGTAAAGAGTGAGATACGGGTTCTGATCATTGCTCGAAACGAAGCCGGGGGACTTGATAAAGGGAACTGAAGGAGCCTCTTCTACTTAGACGGGCAGTTTTGGAAGGGCTCTTTAAGGAGGTGATAGCTGAGCGTGGACCTAAGAAATGAGAGTATGTGGGGCGCCCGGGTGGCTCAGTTGGTTGAGCATCTGCTTGTTGATTTCAGCTCAGGTCATGATCTCAGGGTCGCAAGATCGAGCCCCACGTTGATGGGCTCCGTGCTCCATGGGGAGTCTGCTTCTCTCTCTCTCTCCCTCTGCCCCCAAAAATAAAAAGAGAAGAGGAAGAAGAAGGAGGAGGAGGAGGACGAGGACGAGGAGGAAGAGGAGGAGAAGGAGGAGGAGAAATGAGAGTATGCTGGCCTCTTAAAAATTTAAGGAAGAGAATTCTAAGCAACATGGACACCAAAGGCCAGGACATTGAGGTGAGAGAGGGTTTCATGTGTCTCTGGTCCAAGGCTGAGCACAGAGACAAGAAAGGTTTGTGATAAGGCGTAAGTCCAGGCAGGAATCCAACCCTGTAGGAGAAGCGAGCCTGGAAACCCAACTTAAACAGGGAATGTACTGGCTCAGCCGAAGAGTAGAGGCATGGCGTGGGACTGAACTGGGTTCAGAAAGAGTCAACAGGCTTTGCACGCTTGGCACTCTGTCTAGACGAGTTCCCAAAGCCTCAGGTGTTCACTGCCTTTGCAGCCAGCAATCCCCACGGTTGCAGCAAGAAGACCTACGCTTCAGTCTTATTGGATCAGCTCAGGAGAGGTGATTCATCTCTGAGCCAATCGTTGTGACATAGAGAAAGAATATGCTGACTGCCCATGTTGGGGTTACATGCTGACCCCCGATACAGGGAGTGAAGTGCAGTTAGCCTGTGGTAAGAATCAGGGAGAGAATAATTCTCCACAGAAAACTGGAGAAGCAGCTGTCAGAAGCAGGTGCATGGATGCTGAGCAGGCATGGGGTGGTGGGAGGGAGGGATCCATAAGACAGGCCTGTGTAGACCATGGTAAGGATTTGGGATTTTATGCCAAAGTGTACTGGGAAGCCATCCAAGGGTTCTAAGGAGGCGTGAGGTGGGGAAGGGGAGCAGCAACCTGCTGGCATTTGATCTGGTAACATTTCAGAAAGGTTACTTTGACCACTGAGTAGAGAATGGATTTCAAGTATCTAAGCCTGGAGAGATGGAGATCAGGGAACTGTTATAGATTGGCAGGCTGGAGAGCTTGGTGCCTTGAACTTGGGTACGTGGGTGACAGCGCTAAGAGTCAGAGAGACGTGACCAGATCCGCGATGCTCTTGTGAGAGAGGTGATGTTCTTGCCGGTGGAGTAGAGGTAGGGGAATCCATGAGAGAAGCTGAGCATGATTCCCAGGGTTTGGGCTCGATCATCTGGGTGAATCATGATGCCATTTACCAAGAGGGGAGAAAGGCAGGGGAGGTGGGAGGACGGGGACAAGTCACGACAGTAAAAACCAAGAAGTCCATTGTGGGTGTGTTCGGTTTGAAACTCCGGTGGGATAATCAAGTGGAGATGCTGAGTAGGTAGTTGGATGAACGGGTCTGGAACGTAGAAGACAGGCCTGCGCTTCACTTCTAAAAGCAGGGATCATCTGCACACAGACGTTATGTAAATGTGAAAGGCTAAATGAGATCACTTTGTTTGAGCTTTGAACACCATGGATTTGAGCTGTCTAAGTCCACTTACAGTTGGACTGGGGAGGGGATAAATACGGTACAGTACCGTGAGTGTATTTCCTCCTTCTTATGATTCTCTTAATAACGATGTCCTTTCTCTAGCTCACTTGAGTGTAAGAATATAGTATACAATACATAGAACGTACAAAATATGTGTTCATCGACAGTCTACGTGATCAGTAAGGCTTATGGCCAACAACGGTAGGCTTTTAGCAGTTACATTGTGGGGAGTCAAAGTTAGATATGAATTTTCAACTGCACAGGGCGGGTAGTACCCCTAATGGCCACGGTGATCAAGGAGGAGGCTTTCATACTGGTTCCCTAACAAGATGTCCACTCTGTTCAAATGGTTTACTTAGGTTCTAGGCAAATGTGGGCTCTCCCACTCCTGGATGTGTGTGTGTGTGTGTGTGTGTGTGCATGTGTGTGCGCCATTCCATCTGTTTGTAGTGACTTCCTCTCACTCCTCTGTGCTCCCGGAGACTCACGCCATAACAATCAGCTTAAATATACCCTGTCCAGCAATCCTTGGAGCTCCAAGTCTTAACTTACTAGCTCTATTGCAAATGTCAATAGAGCTATAACCTTCATTTTCCCTATAACCTTCATTTTTCATTCACCAGACATTTGGCATTTACAAAACACTGTCTGTTGTCCTGTGTACATCTTCTATTTCCCCTAAATAGATTATAAGCCCTTAGAAGGCAGTCTTCAAGCCCTTTGTACTCCCTAAACCAGGCAAGCTGCCCCAAAAAAGAGTTAAGAAAAAGAAAAAACAACGCTAAGGTCTGTCGATCACACAACATCCGCTCATACTTGCTTGCGGTGTGTTTGTTCCAGTGGCTGGGAATTCATCTCCGACTCCCACACTTGGTGAGGCAGGGGCTCAGCCAGGGCGTCCCAATCAACCGCCTGAGAATGAGGTAGGGATTGTTCAGTGCTTTTAAAAAATACTTATGGCAAATAAATGCTTGTGGCAAATAAAGAGAATATGACTCAATCCCATACTGAAAAGAACCAGATGAAAGCAGTTCCCCATCGAGGAGAACCAAAGAATTCAAATGAATGCCTACGAACCACTTCAGCTATTTCTGCAGCTATCCCTGAATCATATTCCGCTCAAATGGAACACATCTCAGTGTGTTTGTGCCCATTTAACACTCCCTCTTCCTTTCCCAGCCCAGGGTTCCATAACTTACATAGAGTCATCCCAAAATGTTTGCAGGTGGTCAACCTGGATTTCCGAGCTCCAGAAGGCTCCATCAGCACTGGGGGATCTGGAAAGCCCCTCACTGTCATTCCTTTTTGGTTGTGCGGCACAAGACCTCCCGTCCCACCTCCTCTGCAGACGACACCTCCATTCTCTACTTGGACTTGTCTCAACCTGGATCCCAACAGTTTGCGGCTCTTCTAGGCTCTCTCCATCTGGGCTCTCTTTGGTCTGCTGCCCACAATGGAGTTTTCCCATTAGACAAATCACCCCTCAACCCCACATTTCTCTTAAAGCCACAGCCAGCACACCCTCAAGCGGGCGAACTCCACTGGCCAGGACAGTATTGAACAAAATGAAGCAAGTCTGATTCAGTTCTCCAAAGCTGACTTGCTGCTGATTGAGTTCTGTTTTCCAGAGGTCAGAGTGCTTTCCCTTTCTGACTCACGGTTCACTTCAAAACTAGTATGACTTGGGTCTGTCACTTGAACATGACCCTTCATTTTTGCCTCTGCAACCTCCGGCTGCACTTGGGTCCTAGGGCTCAGCCTGCAGACACTGTAAGCTGGACAAAGACCCATCCTGATATAGGAGTCTTGGGCCAACCATTTAAAATGACAGCATGGGGGCACCTGGGTGGCTCGGTGGGTTAAAGCCTCTGCCTTCAGCTCAGGTCAGGATCTCAGGGTCCTGGGATCGAGCCCCTAGTCGGGCTCCCTGCTCAGCGGGGAGCCTGCTTCCCTTCCTCTCTCTCTCTGCCTGCCTCTCTGCCTACTTGTGATCTCTGTCTGTCAAATAAATAAATAAAATCTTTAAAAAATAAATAAATAAATAAAATAAAATGATAGCATGATCACCTGCTAGCTAGACAGAGCCTATTTTCTTAAGGGAAAATGAAGGTGAAAAACACTTGGAAGTATGGTCATGATGATTAAATAAGGTAACATGAGGGAAATGCCTGGAATCAAATCTTGCATCTAAGTAGGGGTTCAGCCACCATGTGGTTGAATTGTATGAAATGGCCACATTGGCATAGGACAGAAAAATGGGCAAATACTGACAACGTCATATGGCTCAGCCTGCCATCAGCCTGCTATTCAAGCACTGAGGACATTCGTGTCCCAGGCTGGAGTCCTGGGTACAGACGAGGTGGCATTTTTGGGTTGGTACCTCAGACTTGACTTTTATTCAAATCACCAAAGAATCAAGGAATACCAGCATTCTGCTAAGTTCTTTCCATGCTGGAAGATATTCTTGACTCTGAACTGCTTAAGCAAAGCTCATTTAAGAGCTAGGACAGCAAGGTGGTCTGGGGAGGGATTTCCTGAGCTCAAACCCCAGCTCTGCTGCTCACCAGCTCCTTGACCTTGAGCAAGTTTGTTGGATAGTCTGAGTCTCAGTTTTCTTCTCCAGGACATAGGCTAATACAGGGTTGCTATGATGACGACTAAGTAAGGTAAGTTAATATACGTAAAGTTCTTAGAACCCTGAAGTGTTGATTGTCATTAACTTGATTTAAAATAGGTGGTGTGGGGAGGTGGGGAACGCTTGGGTGGCTCAGTCCGTTGAGGGTCCGACTCTTGGTTTTGACTCAGTTCATGATCTCAGGGTCGTGAGATCGAACCCCACATGAGGCTCCACACCTGGAGAGGAGCCTGCTTAGAATTCTCTCTCCCTCTCCCTGTGCCCTTCCCTACCCCCTTCTCGTTCTCTCAAACTAAACTGAACTTAAAATAGGTGGTGTGTTCTGACACAAGACCCAGGGACAGAAATTAGAATTCCAGCAATGGAAAATCAGGTACCTCTCCGAGAGCAGTTCCAGCACAGCAGCTGATACCCCGCCTTGGGAAGCTCAAGGGTGGGGGGTGTCATCTCCCAGAAATGCTCAGTGAGGGTCCTCCCAGCCAGCGGCATTACATCTGTCCTTGTGGGTGCTTCCAGAGAAAGGCAGAGAATTTCCCAGTCACCCAGAGCAGAAGTAGCTCAAGCACACCCTGCAGAGCCCGATGGTGGAGAAATGACAGGAGATGAAGAGGAAGGGGGCAGAAGCGGCACTCACCATGGAGAAGCAGACACGGCTCGTTGTGGTGGGAACTGAGAGCATTAGTCAAACTCACTGTTGACTTAGAAACTCAGATGAGGGGACGCTGGGTGGCTCAGTCGGTTAAGCCACTGCCTTCGGCCCAGGTCAGGATCCCAGGGTCCTGGGATTGAGTCCCGAATCGGGCTCCTTACTCAGCGGGGAGCCTGCTTCTCCCTCTCCCCCTGCCTCTGCTTGCCACTCTGCCTGCGTGTACGCGTGCTCTCTCTCTCTGACAAATAAATAAATAAAATCTTAAAAAAAAAAAAAAAGAAACTCAGATGAGAACAAAGACATCATAAGGAAAATGATAATGATATCCTACAGATCTTCCCAGAACTACGTTCATGTGTATTATCTGACTATACCCATACAAAAAACCCCACAAAACCCTATGAGTCAGGCAGACAAAGCCAGCATTGTATTTAAAGATGAACAACTGGGGCGCCTGGGTGGCTCAGCTGGTTAAGCCTCTGCCTTCGGCTCAGGTCATGATCCCAGGGTCCTGGGATCGAGTCCTTCGTCGGCCTCCCTGCTCAGCAGGGAGCCTGCTTCTCCCTCTCTTTCTGTTGCTCCCCCTGCATGTGCTGTCTTGTGCATGCTCTTTCTCCTTCTCTAAGAGAACGAAAGAGCAATAGAAGGGGCCAGGAGCATAAAAGACTTACCCGAGCCTAACTGCCCACTATGTGTTGGAGGGGAATTCGAGCCCCTTGAGGTCAGCGCCATGTTTGTCTTTGTCTTCCCGGCTCCAGGCACTAAGCTTGTATTCCCTGCGCGGATGGGCTCCAGGGGGCTGTACCTTGAATACAGACCCGTGTTCTCAGGCTAGTCCAGGATCTCAGGCAATGACTCGGTTGTTCATGCTCTGTGGAGTCCCGAAGCTGCAGCCGGGCAGTCCCTCGGAGGCGCGAAGGGGGCAAAAGGAAAGGATTTCACCAGTTTGTGCCGGAACTGATTGGGTGTCTCACACATGTCGTCGGCATACCTATGTCCCTTCTCTCTGTAACCCTAATGACAAGGGAGACTGCTCATCCACACATCTCGGGCTGCCATTTATAACCCACTTGTGTGTGTGCAAAACGAGGCATAAAGCTTGCCTTATATGGAGGTTTTGAGGTATGTCTCCTATTCATATATAATATATGTATATAATTAAAATTGTGTGTGTGCATGTGTGTGTGTATGTTGTTTCCACACAACTATTTTAGTTGACCTCCATGGGAGGGTTGGTTTAGCCTGCAATTAAGAGAATAAAAAGTCCTGGGGCGCCTGGGTGGCTCAGTGGGTTAAGCCTCTGCCTTCAGCTCAGGTCATGATCTCAGGGTCCTGGGATCGAGCCCCACTTCGGGCTCTCTGCTCGGCGGGGAGCCTGCTTCCCCTCTCTCTCTGCCTGCTTGTGATCTCTCTTTCTCTGTGTCAAACAAATAAATAAATAAAATCTTAAAAAAAAGAGAGAGAATTAAAAGTCCTCCAGGTGCTTTTTAAAAGGAGTAAGAATAAGAGCAGCTGTGTGTGTGCATGTGCGTGTGCGTGTGCTTGTGTGTGTGTGTGCATGCATGTGTACATACAGGTACAAAGATTTGCTTAGCAAGTACTCTTAGCAAGTAGTGCCCCTCATCTTATTACAGACAGATCTGCACAGAGCACTTAAAAATCTCAAGAGAGTCTCTGAAGGCACTTCTTTTCTTCTTGGACCTTTGAAGAAAAGCTGGAGACACAGATAGAGAAATAGAAGATCCAGACCCGAGCCGGCTCAGTCTTGTTCTGGGCTTTTCCCTCATGAAAAGGATAGTCCTCTCCCATTTCCAAGCAAGGGAGATTTTAATACTAAGGGTCCAAGCCCCTGCTCTGTTGCCAAGAGTTTTGGGGGTTCTGAGCTGTTGGAAGGAGGAAGGAGTGGGTGTTTCTCTAAATGGAGCAGGTTTGATGAAGGACCAGGGAATCTGGAGCCCTCACCACTGTCTGGAAGATAGAAGGACCCTGGGCTACGTGTTGTTAATGGGCGGTCCCTCCGTGGTGGCGGGTCCTGGGACAGACACCGGAATGTGATGCTGGTATGACTTCCAAGGGCCTTCAGGTACTGGGGACAGACGATGCTCGCTCCCAAGAGACACCGTATTGGCAGCTTTGACCTTCTGGCTCTCTAGCCATTGAGTCTAATTTGTCTGTGATGACCAGAGAAAGCCCTCAGGGTATTAAATGATGTAGCTCATCTTGGCTCTCTCAAATGCCTTAGAACTTCCTCTTTATGTTCTTGTTGCCCACCATGTGGAGTACGTTGTGTGTGTGTGTGTTTTTTTCTTCATTCTGCAACTGTAAGAAATTGTATGCTTTCCTTTTTTTGACTCCTTCCCTCGATTCTCTCCTTTCTTTTTTTTTGTGAAACTCTTCCTAGGAAGGCTGTTGGGGTCGCTGGATCTGCTTTCCACATCTCTTTGCCCTTCCCCTCGTGTTTTTTCTCTTTGTCCTTTTACGTTATGTTCTGGGTCAACCTTTCAGGTCAACCTGCAAGCTCACAAATTTGTTTTTCCTTTGTGTCACCAGGGCTTTTCATCAGAGGAATACTTTCAGTGACAAACCGAATGGGAAGAAAACGGTAAAACCTCGCGGAAGCTCATAGTCATCGAAACAAACGGAGAGATTCACCATGTTCTTGAATAGGAAGAATCAGTAACATGGAATTGACAATTCTCCACCCAGACATCTAAAGCAATCCTGGTAAATCCTGGTAAAACCTTAAGAACTTTGTTTTTAATCAACAAGCCATCTAAAGTTAATTGGGATATGTTTTGAGTAGGAAGATTTTTGTTTCTCGCATCTCCTGCTCGAGATGCCACTAAATTGATAGTAAAGGAACTACAACGACAAAAAGAAGGTAAAAACCTATAAAAGACAAAGATGGAAGCCAACCAGAGAACAGAATTTTGGAAGATAGAACCAGATGAGGGAGAGGTGAGTGACTTTAGCATGGCAGAGGAAGCAACGAGCCAAGTCACCTGGAAGGAAAACCTGAGATGTTCAGCTTTGAAGAGAGCAGGATTGGTGAAGCACTGGGTTGACGTCAGGAGCTAAAATTGGGCATTGTTGAAAGCTTGTCTACGGAGTAGCCATATCTTCCCCTCACCTTAGGCAGTCAGGCTACTCATCTCCCAGACTGCTGATTCAAGAGTTATTTTCTGCTTAATTTAATGGGAAAGGATGAGACTCAGGCTTACCAGATGGAGGCAGCAGAGGGGAGTCACATGGAATCCTGCAAAAGAAATGGCTGCACTACACAGTTACCTTCCCCCATATGCTGACAGGCACATAAAGCATCTCAGAAGATTCTTTCTTCCACAAACTAATGGCTCTAAAGACAAAGCTTCCAGTTCTCTGTTCTCTCCCTCCCTTCCTCCCTCCCTCCCTCTCTCCCTCCCCACTTTCTTCCTTCCTTCCCTTCTTCTGTCTTCTTTCTTTCCTTCCTTCTTCCTTTCCTTTTCTTTCTTCCTTCTTTCCTTCCTTCCTTCCTTTCTTTCTTTCTCTCTTTCTTCCTTTTTCTTTTCTTTTCTTTCCTTCCTTCCTTCCTTCCTCCCTCCTTCCTTCCTTCCTTCCTTTTGTCTTTCTTCCTTCCTTCCTCTTATGAACTCTCTGATCAGTTGCCCCTAAATGAAGCCACAGGTCAACAGGTCCTGCCCACCCACTCAGGGCCTCCAAACAATATTTTAGAGGCTCACTCTTAGATATGATCAGGTGCCAACCCTCCCAGACAATGGACGAGAACCTCTAGCATGAACGAGAAAGACCAACCCGAGAATAAAGGGAAAAAAATCTCGAGGAAACAAATGGAAGAGGATGTAAGATTTAAAAATCTACAACACTGGGGGAAAAAGTAAAGAAATTGTATCCCTATACCTAGAAATAGAGGTTCTATAAAAGGACAACTAACTCAAAGAACAAGAAATAAACATTTCTCCTGGAAATAAACATTTAATTGAAATACAGTATTCAGTAGGAAGGTTGGAGAATAAACATAAGGAAATCTTCCAAAAACGAGCACAAAAAGACATAGCATGAAAAATTAGGAAAGAAAAGGTAAGTGATGTCGAGGATGAATCCAACAGGCTCGCCATCCAACCAAATGATTTCTTGGAAAAGAGAAAATACAGAGGTGGGAAACATAAAAGGCTTATGGCAATACAATTTCTAGCACTGAAAATAAAAATCTCCAGATTGCAAGTGTCCCTTCTATGCCCAAGAAAATGGACAAAGTAAGACCCATACCAAAGTACGTAAGTTATGAGATGTCAGATTTCTGGGGGAAAACAGAAGATCCTAATGGTTCCAAAAAAAAAAAAAAAAGTCATTTCCCAGGAAAACAGATATGAACTAGGACTAGGATTATCCATAGCTACAATGAATGTTACAGATCGATAAGGCAGCACCTTCAAATATTTAAAGGAAAATTAAGTTTCAAGCTAGATTTCAAATCCTAGCCAAATTATAACTTCAGGGAGTAAATGAAAGAGACATTTTCACAAGGGTGAGAACTCTAAAATACTCCTCTGTTTGTTCTAAAAAGCTACTGGAGGACTTTCAATGCTCTTACTTGCAGGCTAAACTAACCTTCCCATTGAGGTCAACTAAAACAGCTGTATGGAAAAAAATACACACACACACACAACTTATATATACAAATTTAATTATTTAAGTATATTGTATATCTGTAATTATTTCATAGTCAATATATTTTCATCTATAAATAATAAATACAGTACTTATTTTACTATATGATATTAAAATATATAATTAAATACCTTTTGTAAATATACATAAATACATTTTTTTTTTTTAATTCTTCCTGAAAGCACCAAAAAGCTGGTCAGATCATGCCGGATTACGATGCCAACATTTCGGAGAATCCGGGTAGCAAACTCCCAGAGCTGGTTTTGCTCTGCTCACGAAGGCACAGCTGCAGTTTGGGGCTGTGGGTATTTGGCAGCCTGTCTGGGCAGAGAGATAAAAGGGCCGGCCCAGTGGAGAGCCTGATAAACACCCGCACATTGAGTGCAGGTGCTGAAGGGCTTTGCTCTCGGCGCAGAGCTTCCCAAATATGTCTGTCTGCCCATTAGAATCTTAGGGGAGCTTTTAAAAATTCCCAAGTGCAGGCGGCATCACAGACTAATGAAGTCACCGTCCCTGGGGGCGGGACACAGGTGGAGGTCTATTGGGAGGCTCCCCAGGTGATGCCAACACGCAGGGGAGTCTGGGAGCCTCCGGTGTGTGAGACAGCTTGCACGAGGGGGACTCTGGGCATCTCAAGTCTGGAACTTCAGTTCCTGTGGTCCCAGACTGTCAGAAATAAGTGAATATTATTTCTACCAAAATATTTCTACCAAAAAAAAATTTTTTTTTTGAACGCAGTGTCAAGTGTAAGTTCTCTATGAGTGAGAACTGGTGGTGGGAAATGATGACAAAAACAAACCCACAAAGACGTATTGACTTTGGATAGTGAAAGTATTGGGCACAGACTCCTAAACCATGTTTCCTGTCTGAAAAGAGAAAAACGTAGAGCTTGGAATTTTCAGCTGGGACGTGGGAACCCAAAAAAGGTGACTTTGATTTGAAAGAGAATCAAGTAGAAAGTCTAAAACTAAAAAAAAATACAGTAACCATGATGGAGAATCCAACATGCAGTTTAACAGTCGAGTGGAGATAGCGAAAGATTCGACCAGGGAACTTGGAATATAAATCAGGAGAAAATATTCAGAATGCATTAGAGAAAGGCCAAAAGGATGAAAGAGAAAACAGAAGAGAGGATAAAGAACATCCAGTAAGCTTTGGCAAACTTTTGCTTGAAAGGTCAGAGAGTAAATGCCTTAGGCCGTGCAGGTCATACCGTGTCAGTTGTAACTACTCAGACCTGCCACTGTAGCTTTAAAAAGGAAAAAGGAAAAAAACAAAAAAACAAAACAAAACAAAAAAAAACAAAACAAAAAGCCAGAGACAAGAAGCAAACAAATAAGCATGACTATATTCAAAACTTTGTTTACAAAAATAGATGGCTAACCCAGAACCTATCGTTTGTCATTGCATAAAAAGATCTAGCATGTATATTAGATCTTGGAGGCATATGTCTCCAATTAGATCCCAGAGGACAGTAGCAAGGAATAAGGTAAAAGCAGTAACTGGGGCGTCTGGGTGGCTCAGTGGGTTAAAGCCTCTGCCTTCAGCTCAGGTCATGATCCCAGGGTCCTGGGATCGAGCCCCGCATCGGGCTCTCTGCTCAGCAGGGAGCCTGCTTCCTCCTCTCTCTGCCTGCCTCTCTGCCTACTTGTGATCTCTGTCTGTCAAATAATAAACAAAATCTTAAAAAAAAAAAAAAAAGGTAAAAGCAGTAACTGAAGAAAAAAATCACTAAGAATGTTCAGGAATTGACGAAAGACAAGGTCAAGTGTAAATTCTCTATGAGTGAGAACTCACGAGTCTGGGAGTCCAAGAAATCCCTAGGACAAATTGAAAGGAATCCATACTTCCTTTGGTTTGCAAGAAAAGCAAAGAGAAAGAGAACATCTTAAAAGAAGTTAGAGAAAAAGATTGCTTTCAGGGGAGTGACAGAATGACCACTGACTTCTCAGTATCAGAAAATGAAATAAAAAGCCAGAACACAGGGGAATGTTATTTTCAATATATTGAAAGAAAATAACCACCTACCTAGAAGTCTAAACTCAGCAAAATTACACCTCAGAAATGAAGAAAACATAAAGACATTATTGGACGGGTAAAAGCATTGGGAAGTTTGCCTTCCGTAGATTTGCACTAAAGTATATTCTAGAGAAAGCACATTAGACATAAGGAAATTAAAAGTATTTGCCCAGTCTTAATGTAAACGTGAACCATGTATTTAGCCAAAATCCAGGATATACTGTGTTGAAGAGGGAGTGGAGTGAGATGTCAGAGAAAGAAACACATATTAAGAGAAGTCAGTAAATGATGTGTAAAAGTGATAAATCAAATGATTAGCAGTATAATCACATTAATTTAGAAATGTAAAGGTTAATGCCAGAAATATCAGCTAAAAGAAGTAAAAGTGATTACGTCTGAGAAGAAATGAAGAGTATCGGGACAAGTGTTATTTTAATTATAAGCCAGCCTCCTTGCTTATTTCATTTTTAAATTATATACATGTATTATTTTGTTTAAATTTAAACTTAAAAGGGAAAAATAAAACCAGAAAATAGAAGCCATGAAAGGGACTTTTTTCTACCAGGCATAAAAAGTAAAATGGAAATTAAAATGATAAATTACTTTATGCAGGAAGAGCCAAACAGCTATCTGACTATATCATAAATCATATACGTTAAATAATAATTGGCACAGAAATAAACAAATAGATCAACGAAACAGAATCTCAAAGTCTGGAACTCAAGAACACAGAGAGCACAAGATTCACATTCATACGGGAATTCAGTGCATGACAAAAGCAGCATTTTAAATCAATAGGGAAGGAGAGTTTTTGGTGACTGGGTGTGACATCTGTCAATTAGGTCATGATCCCAGGGTCCTGGGATCGAGCCTCCCATGGCGGGGGGGGGGGGGGGGGGGGGTGTCTCTGCTCAGCAGGGAGCCTGCTTCCCCCGCCCCTGCCTGCCTCTCTGCCTACTTGTGATCTCTGTCTGCCAAATAAATAAATAAAATCTTAAAAAAAAAAAAAAATCAATGGTAGGGGCACCTAGGTGGCTCAGTCGGTTAAGCCCCCGCCTTTTGACTCAGGTCATGACTCCCGAGTGCCCCAGCCTCAGGCTCCCTCCTGACCAGGGAGTCTGCTTCTCCCTCTCCCTTTGCCCCTTCCCTGACTCACACGCAGGCACATTTTCTCTCTCTCTCTCTCTCTCTCTCAAATAAACAAATAAATAAAAATTTTAAAAAAAGAAAGAAAGAAAATCATGTTAAACCCCATCTCATACCCCACAAAGAAATAAATCTCAGATTAAAAAGTGAAATGCCAATAACAAAATTCTAAAAAGTGAATGAGATATTTTCTCATTCTGAGCAGGAATTAGGTCTATGCAATCTTTTTACATGAAGAAGGAAGATGGTATAATTAGGATGGTTATGGTTTTTTGGTTTCTTGGTTTTCTTTTTAGAGAAGGAGGTGGGGGAGGGGGAGAGGGGGAGAGAGAATCTTAAGCAGACTCCACACTCAGCACCGAACCTGAGTTGGGGCCTAATCTCACAACCCTGAGACCATGACCTGAGCCGAAATCAAGAGTCAGTGATCCAACCCACCGAGCCACCTAGGTGCCCCGATTCTGGGTTGGTTGTTTTTTGTTTTTTTTTTTAAGTAGATATACATGTGAGTGAGTTTGTGTTTGTGTGTGTGTGGATGAGAGTATATGAATCTAAGAGTATGAGTGACTGTGTGTGAGTGTGTGTGGGTGTGTGAGTGTTAACAGTGACTAGATTGGGGTGGTGGTGATAACAGGGGAGTTTATAGTTCTCAAAACCTTGGCAAAGTTGGGATGATTATTATTTTCATTTTCTCCTCTTATCATTTGTCCAATAAAAAATGATAAAAGAAAAAAATTTTAAATATTTCGAAGTTTTCATCCTAACCTTTGAATCTCTCTGTCTGCTACTTAGCAGGGAATTTATAAATTTATAAATTTATAAATTTATATTTTTTATAAATATTATATTATTTATAAATTTATAAATTTATAAATTCCCTGTAAAGGCTGGAAGCCCATCTATCAGCTTCAACTTCTCTAATCTTTATTATTATTATTTTTTGTAACCCTTTTATTCAGCCTTTGTAAATAGGAGATGTTCCCTTTAAGCACCAATTCTTGAACAATTATAACTTGCAGGACATAGGGCTACATATATCATGTAATTTCTCCTCACACAGGGAAATTTTCTGAGTAGAACTGCAAGCCAAATTAAAAGAGGGAAATACTCCTTCTAGATCATGATAGTAAATAACGTCAGTACTGCAAAGCAATCATGACAATGCTTTAAATGGACTCCTGTACAGCAGGGAAACTGGAAATACTGGGATGGCACAAAGAGCACCCCTGTGTGCCATCAGTTGTAAGAATTGCAAAGGAAAAAGATGCAATGGCCAAAGTTTTTCTGGAAGCATTCAATTAAAAATAAATCCTGTTTGCCCTAGTCGTTTCTAAAGCCGCAACAGTAAGGTCGTTGTTACCTCTCTGTAGCTCAGAGAGTAGATCAACAAAGCCAAACCGAAAGCAACAGAAAAAAACAACAACAACAACAACAACAAACCCAAACGAGAATAGAGGTTTTATATTATCTTGGGGAACTGGCATGAACATCTGAGACCTTGAGGAACACGGGGGCTCTATCTCCACCTCTGTTTCGCACCTCTGCTCTTCGCCATCTCTTGCCATCATTTATTCCAAGACATCCCGGAGGCCTGCTTTTTGCCAGGCACGGTGTCGGGCACCCAGGATGTGACAACCTCAAGTTGCTGGTAGCAGAGGGAGTGGAAGAGTTGGGTAAGCAGCGGGCAGGCAATTCCAACTCAGAACTCAAAGGCCAGCTTGGAGGTGTGCGCAGAGAGCAGGGGCACCGGGATCTCCGGCTGCTTCCCCAAAACCAGCCAGTGTGTCCCCAGGCGTGAGAAGCCACACAAGGAGAACAGCAACAGAATCTAAAAGCATCTTCACTTGTTTGTTTGTTTTTTTCTTTTAGTATTTACTGATGTATTTATTTGACAGAGAGCACAAGTAGGCAGAGCGAGAGGGAGAGGGAGAAGCAGGCTCCCCACTGAGCAGGGAGCCCAATGCAGGACTCCATCCCATGACTCTGGGATCATGACCTGAGCCGAAGGGAGCCGCTTAACTGACTGAGCCACCCAGGTGCCCCCAAGCATCTTCACTTTTGATTGCAAAGTGAATACCCCGTTAAGATCACTCAGACAGGAAAGAGTGCAGGTGGGCTTGGGCAGGTGAGTCAAGCACCCGATTCACGATTCACAGATGGTAGGAAGGCCTTAGCAGGCAGGCCGGCTCTGCCCCCTCCCTGGCTCCGACCCCGCCACTCTAGGTTCCTCCCCTGGCCCCAGCTCTCTGCCCCTGCCTGGTGATGACTGCATTCTGCAGTGGGCCTCCTGCCACTGCCTTCGGGAGGCTGCGGTAGCACTGTGCACAGCTGAGCTCTGTGGAGACACCCCCACATGCCACCCCCTACTGCTCCTACCCCTCAGCCCTCAAGGGAGGAGGACACTTCTTTCCCTCCGGTCTTTTCTTTGCTCACCCGTCCCTTCCCTTCATTCTCCGCACACAAATATCCAGGCAGGAGCATTTCAGGAATCTGCACCCACCATTCAGAGATGACGGACTGGAAGCACAATCCAGAGAACAGATTCCAGGAAGTGCCAGGACCCAGATCTGCTCACAGGGTCGCTGCCGTCCCTCTCCCTCTTGAAGCCTCACCTGCTGCCATCAAGGCAGGGAAGTGTTCCAGGCCTCTCCTGCCTCAGAGCCCCAGAGGCAGCGTCTTCGCTTATTTCGCTCAAGTACCCTAAAAGAGAATGGCTATCAGTTCCTGGCTCACACCGGGTACGTCCCTATAATTAATAATAGTCCCCCTTCCGGTCCCCAAACAGACCTAGTGTGGATGTTCAGTTCCATGGTCACCTTGCCTGGGAATAAACAGCCAGCTTTGGGACTGAAGTGAGAATACCCACTCTTTATCCTGCAAATCCTACTCCCGGCCCAGCGGGGGCTGTGGGGAGGGGGGGGCGGGGGCGGGGACCGAATAATACTCAGCCTCCAATTGTCCAAAAGCAGTACTTCTACCAAAGTCTAGTTCGTTCTGTCTTGAGATCACGTGTGGGACATCGGGCCGTCCAATCCAGGGTGCACTGTGAGAGCAATACTGTCCCTTTTCGGCGAGAGGCCAGCCCAAGGCTAATTAGCAGTCCAAATGAAGTTCAAGTGTAGGCTTGTTACTTGCCATTCACACCAGCCACCCGTCCACAGGATAGCTCATCCAGCCCCGTTCCCCTTCGATGCCAGGAGCCTCCTGTGTTAGAGGACTGAGCAACTTTAGAATATATGCAAGCAACTAAATTTGCGAAGGAACCTCAGACCTAGCTACCAACTTATTGGGAGGGGGTATAAATGCCAGCTCACAAGTCGCAATCCCTCTGACTGTAACACTGGGGTGTGCGCGGCCCTATCCCAAAGGCTATCCAATAAGCAAACTTAGGCTACTTGCATGGAGGTAATAGATATCAGATCAGGGAGGAAATTGGGCTTTCGTCCCCTGCCCTGCTCCTTCCCCCTTCCCCTCCGCTCCCCCCTCCCAGGTCACCCTCAAACCCAATCAGCCTGAATCAGGCTTGAAGGGTGGGGGTTGCATAAGCAGGCCCAGGTGCTCAGCCATTCTGGGCTCTATATGATGTGCTTTTCCCCCTCCACTACTCATCTCAATGCAGTTATCGATCCTGAGCCTGCTTTCTGCGTCTCCCGGCCCCGTGAGCTAGTTATTGCATAGGAAACATCGATTCTGTCTGGGCTGCCCGCGAGCCGAGCCTCGCGGGCTGCAAGAGGCTAAGTGTTCAAGACAGCCCGGCATTCAGCTCCTGCCAGATTTGCAAGCTGCGAGGCTGGCCTCGCGTGGCACACAGCTACCCCGTGGGCGTGAGACACTCCAGCTTTGCCATATGTCTGTGTCTATATGGAGTGTCTCAGTTTCTAAATTGAGGCAGAAAATGTAGACCTGAGTTCTAATTCTAAGCTTGTCTTCTAAGGAGCTCACATCCACTTGGGGGGAGGGGGGTGGCTGGGAACCCTCCGCTGGGAAGCACACAGGTGGAGCTAGGAAGCCGCCCACCTCCCTTCTGCTCTGACCTTCCGTGGGACCATGCCTCCGGTGTCAGTTGCCGGCTGGTTGTTAGACCTCAACAAATATTCTCTGGGCTTCAGTTTCCCCATTTGCAAAAGCGGTACAGTGGCACCCATGCCATAAGCGCCTCACGAGGAGGTTGTAGGCTCTGAGTAGGACAGGGTAGGTGGAAACATGCAGCAAATGACAGTATATAGTAAGAGCTCAATAAATATGAGTTTGCACGGCCTCCTGGGTTCTCTGTCTGGGAAAGCTCAGGAAAGCTTGCCTGTCTGCCTTTGTGAAAATTTAAATGAGCTCTGGAATGAGATGCAAAGCACTGGGGATTAAGAAAAGCATAGGCAAATAGCAGGAATAAAGATCGCAGGAAAGTAGGGGGAGAGCTGAAGACATAGGGGGTAGCGGGTTTGAGGAGCCTGGTTAATTTATTAACCCAACTAAAACCATACGTTTTAGTTGCTGCAACCCCTGAACTCGCCCCGGCTCGCACTGAGAGAGGGAAGGCAGAGGAGGACTCTCAGGGGGCTCCAGGGCTGCTGGACCCTGAACCGGGGCAAGGGGGGGAAGTGTGCAGGGGGAGGGGGAGATGGGGAGAGTGGCTGGTGGCTGGGGGGGGGGGAGCCGTCAAAGCCAAGGGAGCAGCTGGGAACAGAGGCGGTGAGCTGGAGCAGAGGACTTATTTTCAGAGCAGCTCACTAGGGCTCACAAAGCACATTGGCTCTTTCTAGCACGAGGGGGCCCGAGCTGGAGGGAACTTTGCTTCCCCCCTTATGAAAAAGGGTGAGATTCTTGCCTAGGAGGGAAATCACTGCAATAAACAGTGCGTCTGTTTCTGGTTAGGCTGAAAGCTCAGATTGAGGCTTTTGCCTTTTCCAGGGGCAGGGGGGCGGGGGGGAGGGGCAGAGGGAAATCTGAGCCATGAGCTGGTCAGAGAGATAAAGCTCTGGCCAGGAAACGGGCCTTTGCTACTGGTTGTTTTTTCTCTCCTTTGATCATGAAAAATCTCCAACACGCAGCACAGTTGAAAGTACTTTGCACCAGACACCTGGATTCCTTCGTGCTCCTTTGACTACTCTTTCTGTATCACATCTAGCCTTCCATCTTTCCCTCTCTGCATCCCTTACTCCATGCTAATTTCAGGGCATTTCTGAGTCACTTACAGGGCCTCAGTACTCTTCTCCTAAATACGGCATGCGTGTGGTTAACTAGAGTTCCACGGCTGTTTTCTTTACAGATCTTTCCTTCCCATGGAAAATGTACGTGCCATGAAATGCACAAATACTCGGTCTGAAGGTGCTGTGTTTCGACAAATCATCCATCTGTGTAAACCAAACCCTTGTCAAGATAGAGAACATCCCCAATAACCCCAAGGTTGGCTAGAGATGTGTTACAGGACCTCACACAGGAGCCTCATTTAATTTTGATTCCAGCAGTTCCCAAACTTTTCTGGTCATAGAACCCTTCTCCCAAGGACCAAGAGCAAAAATTCAATCTTAAACGATTAAGCCTAGGTGGAACACGGAATGCTACTTAGCTCAGGTCCCCTATAATACAGTTAAGGAAACCCAAGCACCGTAGATGTTATTTATCCTCGGTCTTCAAGGACGATGACAAGAGGAAATTGATATTTACTGAACCGCCGCTCCAAACCAGGAAATGTACTAGGTGATATATATGCAAACCCTTACCGCCTCCCAGGGTCCTTGTAAAGATGAAAGGCAACTGTGTATGTGGAGCCCCCGGCATCGTGCCGAGCACAGAGAGGACACCAGAAGTCATCAGTGATTTTCTCCTCGCTTCCTCACTAACATTTTCACGTGTTCGTGTGGCTAATACAGCATGTGTACACGTGTCATTTCATTCTGTTATTGCAATAACCCTGTGAAGTCGGTAGGGGAGGTATTTCTATTCATGCTTTACAGGAGATTATATGGTTTGTCCCTGATCATTATTAGTCAATGAGGGGGACACCAGAACTGTAACTCAGTCTCCTGAGACCAAATACTTTCAGCAGGGAGATTTGGGACTTAGGTCCATGTTCCTCCCAGGCCATCAGGGACTAGAGTGGAAGGGGAATTTGGAAATGGTAAGAAGGATACATTTGGTTTGGTGACAGCCACCCAGCTTGAATTGGCTAAAATGAAAAGGAAATTGTTTGGCTCCTGCAGTAGAAAATCTCTTCCCAACCCCCTTGATCCCTTCCCCACACTCCCTCCAATGTCCTCTTGCCCTGGCTCTACTCTCAGGCAACGACACCCCCATGGAGGCAAGAGGACCACCACAAGGTCTTGGTTTACATCCGTTCAGGTTAGCAATCTCAGAAGACAGAGAGGTTTCTTTTGTGATGTCAGGCAAAGATCCAAAGAGTGGTTTAACTAAACTACCTTGTTTCATGTCCCCATTCTTGAAACAGTTTTTTTTGTTTGTTTAAAGTCTGGAGTCTGGGGGGGGGGGGGTCAGGGGGTGGGTGAGTGCCACCTGTGGTCTGAAAGGGAGGGAGGGATGGTGCCCTCTGGGAAAATCAATGTGGTATTATCAGAGGAAAGGGAAAATGGATGGTAAAGGCCTGCCAGCAAACTTTAGTTAACGAAAATAAGTTTAACAAAACTAGTGGGTGACCTAGATGAACTTGGATTGTTGAAAGTGGGTTTACCAGTGCTCCCTTGGAGTTTTCTAAACCCTGTCGTTCAGAGATTATCACAGCTGTTTCCTTACATAGGCATGATTGATTGCATTGCTGGTGACTGAACACTGTCTCCACCCCTGCGGAGTGTAGGGTGGGGTGCTGGTGGGGGGCTGATCATTCCAACCCTTGAATCATCTGTTTGGTTTTCCTGGTGTTAGCCCCCATCCTGAAGTGACCCAGCCCTGCCCCCCACTCCTCAAGACTCATGCGTTAGCATATGCTCAGGTAAGGTTGACAGGATGTCACTATGAAAACAAAAGACACTCCTAACACAAGGTCCAGCTGAAGCTCCTGCCACTAAGAAAGTGCTAAGGAGTTCCCCTATTTTCTACCAGAATAAAGATGTGGAGTTATCAGGTCAATGCATTCATGTGACATCCTTTCCAGGAAACCTATCTGGTTTTTCGCAGGAATTCTCAGTGCTTAAGCCCAGAGAGCCAACAGATGGAGGAGTCCACTCCAGTCTCTTCCCAGGAAGCCCCCAGGAAGCTATGGTCTTGTTCCCTCTTCCCTGAGGATGACAGGTACTGTGCCCTCCTCCCTTTAGCACTCCTTTACTTCCCACAGAGATTTCTGGGCCTCAGGAAAATAAAAAATGACTCCCTTTTGGAAGGAGGGGGTTTTTCATTTTGCATTGTTCTCCAAAGGAATCACCGTTGTGGCAGCCATTTTGAATGCCAGGCTCACATGGGCCTTTCATCATGGTCCTTCCCACTGCAATGGGGCATGAGAGGTAGGCGGTAAAAGGACAACTGCCCACAGCTTCTCTTTTTCTAAGCACAGATGACAGAAGTTAGAAAAAGCTGTGGCAAAAACTGGAAGAGGTCAGCAAAGCCTTCCGTTTTGGCTCCCATCTCCGCAGCCTTTCCCTTCCCCCTCTGACAGGTTTCCCTTCACTTCCTCCTTTCTGACCCCCTCACTGGAAGCCACACAGAAAGGGGACAGGAACAGGAAGGATGTGACAGAAGACAGAACCCAGGGACAATTAGAAGTTGAAAAGTCAGAATCAGGATAAGACACTTTGGAGTCCACTAATGTCGACAGGGATTGAACATGAAAATGGCATTGAACACGAAAACGGCATCAGAGACAATTACTGAAGAGCAAATCATAGATCCTTCAACACTCAGCAAGTGGCAAGAGAAGAACCAAAGATGCAGTTTGGCTGGATAAGATTATTACTAATTAGAGAATCGTCTTGTTCTCTAATCCCAACACAGACCCCGCATCACTGCCACCCACATTCCTCCTAGCCACCATCACCCAGACTCATCATGCTCCATCTCCTTCAGTCCTTCTAATGACAGCCAGAGATTACTTCTGAAGACATGAACTGAGTCCTGTCACCCCCTTGCTTAAATGTTTGGCCATATCCAAGTACACTTAGAATAAAACCCAAAATCCTGGCCAGAACTTCAAAAGCCCCATATCATCTAGCCTTTGCCAACTCCTCAACCTGATACCTTATCACTTTCTCTCCTATGGAGAGCAGGTCACCAAGGTTTACTTTCAGTTTCTAGAGGTACCAGGAAACTGCCCCAGGACCTTAACTCATGCTGTTACCACTTCCCGGAAAACTGTCCTTGCTCTCCCCCATACCGACTCCTATTCATTGATAAGACTTCACAGTACTTTGTTGATGCCTCCTTCTTGATATAAATTAAGTTCCCTGTGTTAGGTTCCTATCTCTGGGGACCCTGGGTTTTCCATCTGTTTGTTACTTACATATGAATACATATGCTTATTTGTTTAAAGTCTGTCTCTACACCAGAGTAGAAGCACCGTGAAGGCTGGGACCATATTGCTTTTTGTTTTTGTCATATCCCCAGTTCCAAGCATAATACCTGGCACGCAGAGACACACTACAAACGTTTGCTGAATGAATCATGAATAAAGGAGTTACTCTATACTCATTGCTCCAAGAACCTACATCCATGAACTCCACTGGTGCACCTGGACATTCTCTTCCCCCGCCCGGGTCATGTTCCTTCTCCTGAAGCACTAACCAGTTTCTCCCAAGTTACGGTTATAGTTTCCCTCCCCTGTTAGCCTATAAAAACATTTAGGGCATATCTGTTCACCTTTTTGCAGCCTCTGTAATGTTCAGCATGTGCCTTGCACGAAAGCATTTTTAATGAAAATTTAAAACAAGCTTAGATGGTTGACATCTTTCCTTTTCCTGAGCCTATATTGTTAAATTGATCTTTATATTCCTGGTGATCAAAGGATAGTGGGATGGGGCCAGAAAGAAAGAAAGGGGAGTCAGTGGTGGGGGGGGGGTAGTGATGGGAAGGGAGAAGGAAGAAGCAAGGGGAAAGGAGGAATGAAAGAGGAACAAAGATGGATGGGGCCATCTTATGTTATGATGAATGGAACGCATGTGAAGTCCCACTTATCACTAACAGTTTACATTTTTTGCTTTACCCTCTGCTCTTGCCATAGTTGCATTTGGTTACTGGTATAGCTTGGGCTTTTTGCTGAAAGTTGATGGGTCTGAGAGTGGCATTTCATTATTTTGAGTCTTGTAGCTCCTGCTGATGATTCTCCTAACAGACCTGGAGGGATTGAGAGGGGACAGTGATGGCAGCACCCCTATTTCACAGATGGGGACATTGGCTCTGCAAGAGGTGGCCAGTTGGCACCAGAGAGTGAAGCATGAGCAAGTTCAGGTTGGACCATGAACGGAACTATCTCCCCCAGGTTTCAAAGGTCTCTATTCAATTCAGAAACTTCACCACCTCTGGGCCAAAGTGTGTTCTTTAGGCCAGTGTGTTCTCAGGATACGTCTGCAAGAATTTTTTTTTTTCCTTTCACAAATGGCTCTGTTCTTTCTATCATTTAAATACATCATATTTATTTCCATAAATCTCATAAAACCATATATCTCAATGGTCAACCACTATATCATTCCATTCGACCCAAAGAATTAACGAATTTCTAACCTATGTACTAGGGAATATTTAGTTGGAATGGCTTTCAAATGAAGTCAAAGTTTAAGTGGAGAATAGCTGAGAACTCTTAATATATTCTGAAAAAGATATACCTATTTGTAGATGAAAGAATCCAATTGTCTAAGTCAAAGAGTAAGTGGAGAGTTTGGCCTCAACAGTACAATTTACTTCACAGCAGTTTCTAGAGAGTAGATCACTCAAGTCCTATTAGATTTTTCTCCATTGTCCCATTCATTCACCAGACCCCCTTAGGGTACACACAGCATCAAAGAAGTTGAGAAGGTGTATGGAATCTTAGAGGGCAGAATGGCAGTTAGCCAGAAATGCACTGAGACGGGGATTAGAAATCTCGGGGTGCCTGGGTGGCTCAAGTGGGTTAAGCCTCTGCCTTCGGCTGAGGTCATGATCTCAGGGTCCTGGGATCGAGCCCCACATCGGGCTCTCTGCTCAGCAGGGAGCCTGCTTCCCCCCCCCCACCGCCCCCCACTTTCCTCACTGCCTACTTGTGATCTCTGTCAAATAAATAAATAAAATCTTAAAAAAAAAAAAATCTGGACTCTCGTCCCCTCTCTGCCAATAGTGAGCGTGAAGTGTGGTGAGTCAAATCCCTGTTCTAGATCTTAGCCTCCTAAACGTGGGTAATAATCTCTAAGATTCTTTCTTGCTTTTCTTTTTCAAGATACAAGGCGATCAGGGTTAGTCCATCCCCCTCCTTAATTCAGTAATTTCTCCTAAAGTGCTCTAATGGAAACATACACTCCTTAGCTGGGATGCATGAATGATAGGGAACCCCACTTCCCAAGGCATTCACTCCTCATTAGTCGATTTGTGGTCTTAAAACGTGCCTCTCGGTAACTTCCTCTCATTGATCTTGGTCTCTGTACCAGAAAAATCCAGAACAAGAGACCTTATCTGGCTTTGTGACTGCAGTTTAAAATTTGAAGACCTTATCCCGGCCTCCATTTTCCAAGAGAAACCTCTGCACTTCCTTTCACTCTATAGAAACGCTTGCCAAACACCTCGCCATCCACCTTGCTGAGGGCCGGCCCCTCTCCACTTTACCAATGTCTATCTTAAAATGTAGTTTCCCAGATTAAATTGTGTACCCCATCTGTGATCTCAGCAGAGACCAAAGTATGTCTCCTGGCATCTAGGAAAAACACTTCTCCAAGGAGTTTGCTTTCATTGGTAATGAAATAAAAGCAAGCACTGGTCATGGATCCGGCTGCTGTTTTTATTTGTTTCAAAAGCATCTGCGCATGGGGTGGGGGTGGGGTGGGGGAGCCTGGGGGGCTCAGTCGGTTAGGCATCTGCCTTCGGCTCAAGTCGTGATCCTGGGGTCCTGCACTGGGCTCCCTGCTCAGCGGGGAGTCTGCTTCTCCCTCACCCTCTCCTTCTACGTGCACTCTCTCTCTCTTTCTCTTTCACTCTCAAATAAATAAATAAATCTTTTTAAAAAATAGTCATAAAATTAAATCATCTACACCGCACTGTTGCCTTTCATGGCTGTGGTTCCAGGGGAGCCTAAAGCGGGATAGAGACTCTGAGCAGAGATGATCAGCTGCTACTAATGTTGACTAATGACCCACGGCATTGGTCATTGGGCATACGGTGAGTTTCACGGAGGAAGCAGTTTCTAGGGAGGGCTTGGTGCCAGAGCACCCGGGGATGGAAACGGGAAGTGAAGACAGGCGTCTACCAGAACTGTGGCCTTTGAGATATCGTGGGTGTGGGCAGAGTAGGGCTGGGAATGATATTAGGGTACGTGCAAGACTATGTTAGCAACTGGGGGAGGTGGCACGTACCCACCTTTCTCATGACGTAGCAGAGTCTTTACTATTATTATTATTTTTTAAAGATTTTATCCATTCACCTGACAGACAGAGATCACCAGTAGGCAGAGAGGCAGACAGCGAGAGGAGGAAGCAGGCCCCCCGCTGAGCAGAGAGCCCGATGCGGGGCTCGATCCCAGGACCCCGGGATCATGAACCTGAGCTGAAGGCAGAGGCTTAACCCACTGAGCCACCCAGGCACGCCTACTATTATTTTTTAATAAAATGGGTCTACATTTTGGGGGGGGGTAGAGTTGACACACGATATTACATTAGTTTCAGGTGTACAACATAGTGATTCTGACAAGTTTGTCCATTATGCTGTGCTCACCCCAAGTGTAGCCAATACTCGTCCCCACACAGCACTATTACAAACCATTGGCTATGTTCCCTCTTCTGTGCCTTGTATTCCTGTGATTCTTTCAGGCCATAACTGGAAGCCTTTATGTCCCACTCCCCTTCACCTATCTGGCCCAACCCCCCACTCCCTAGTGGAGTCTTGATGTGGTGAAGACTGAAAGGAAATATGGCCCTTGAACATGTCCGCCCATTGGAGGGGACTTGGGCTTGCCATGAAACACCCCAGCAGGCAGTAAGCGACAGGCGACAGTGGGGGAGAAAGTCTGATCCTCAAGTAGGCGTGTGTGACCTGAGGATTCTAAGAAAAGCTTAAAGGTACTTGGACGGTGAACTGAGATCCTGGCTTAGGCACTGTCAGGGAAATCCGAGCTAGTGAGGTTGAATTATTCCTGATAATGAGAGCTCACTGGGACCATTCAGCTGAGGAAGTAGAGGGAAAGTGGGTGCGCGTGAAACAAACTTAAGAGGTCACACGATCTCTTTCCTTGTTAGTGGCAGTCTAGAGCATCCAAGACTCTCCTGAAAAATTCCAAGTGATGCCAGATCTTCTGGTCTGCATACCACACTTTGAGCAACAAGGAATTAGGATGACATGGCCATAGATCCCTTAAAACATAGTATCGGGTGAAAAAGTGCCCGAACTTCAACTATAATATTTGATCTCACTGCTCCTTGCTGACTTTCCGTCTTCTTGAATCCTCTGAAACCTCCCCCTCATTGTGAAAAATGAATCTCGGGGCACCTGGGTGGCTCAGTGGGTTAAAGCGTCTGCCTTCGGCTCAGGTCATGGTCCCGGGGTCCTGGGATCAAGCCCCGCATCGGGATCTCTGCTCAGCAGGGAGCCTGTTTCCTTCTCTCTCTGCCTGCCTCTCTGTCTACTTGTGATCTCTGTCTGTCAAATAAATAAATAAAATCTTTAAAAAAAATGAATCTCTACCCCCAATATTGTCACCATATTTGTGTGGCCCCTGAAAACAAAGAGAGAAGGAGGCAAAGCTGTCTACTTTGCGGAAGGAGAAGAATCAGCTTTGCTTCAGGAGACATTAAAATTAATCATAGAAACAAGATTTTGAACTTTCATTATGTTTGACCTGATATTTGATGTTCCAGAATGACTAGTAAATGAGAGAAGGGAGAAAATGCTAAGAAGTCATTTTAATATGATTTCTCGGCTCCTTTAATCCCCATACAAACTGCCTAGGGTTCTGTAGAGATTTTAACTTCATCAGATCAAAATGTGTGCTCACAGGAGACTCCCTGGTGAGCTCCTAGATCTTCTGATTATTGACATCGAGGCCCCGTGGCAGGGCTGTGGGAGTGGTGTGGGGGGGACAGAAGCTACAGGGGTAGGTGAGGGGTTAGAGAGAATGGAAATGAGCTCACCCTAATGACAGACCCCGCACTCACTCAGGCTCTGGCCAAGGAGCTCATTTCACTTCCTTTCAACATCATCAGAGAATCTCCTCCATTCTCCTTCAGCATCACATTCCAAAATTTCACACAGAAAACCCCTCCTGACCACCGACCCTAAACCATAAGGCAGACACTCAGGGACCAGGACGCCCACAGAAATTTCACATGATGCTCAAGCACAGAGAGATAGGCAGACCCACCATCGCCCTTGGAAGGCAGCATCCCAGAGGAACACCACACTGACTCGGGCTCACCCTCCAGGTCAAGCTCTGCACCCCCCGCCTCACCCCTTCTTGCCCCTGCTATAGTCTTCAAGTCCTGGGGCTTCGGCTCTCCAACAGGAGAAGTTCAGTAATCCTGCCCACTCAGGCTCCAGGAGGTTCTCGTCAACACCGCGTGAAGAGAAACGTGTGCACACAGCACTTCTCTCCAACAGAGTCCAAGCCCAGCAGAAGAGTATCAACCACAGAGCCAAAATGATGGCCAACCGGCTTCTTTCGGCCGGCCAGGACCAAATGAGTCCTAGGTGAGAGAATGTATGCCTTGCATGCAGATTGCCGGAAAAGCAGCTGACTTGGGCAAAACGCAGCCCCACGGGGATCTACACTGAGACAGGTGACTGAGAAAGGAATTTTCTATAGCCCTTCTGTTTCCGCGTGCCTGACAAAGTGGTTCCTACCTCCTTCCACTTACCAATCTTTCGTCCCTCATCTATTAAACAAAAACGAGGAAGTTTATGACAAAAGCCAAAAATCCAACTGACCCATCAAAACAAAAATGAGAGGACGAGGGTCTGGATGGGAAAACACTGAACTAGGCTATGGGACCGTCATTGGAATCAACCCCAGCTTAGCTCTGTGCTCCTGGTAGCCAAGGCAGAAAAGGTGATCTTATTAATTTTAAAACTCCTTTTAAAAAAATGTATTTATTTGAGAGGCAGCATGAGGGAGAGACAGAGAGAGAGAGTGAGCACGAGCACACAAGGTGGGGGGAGGGGCAGAGGGAGAAGCAGACTCCCCGCTGAGCAGCACTCCATCCCAGGACCCTGAGATCATGACCTGAGCCTAAGGCAACTGCTTAACCCACTGAGCCACCCAGGCGCCCCAATTTTAAAACTCTTATAAAAGGAGACACATTTGTCATGAACAGAAACAAAAATGCCCCCTACCTCTAAAAGGATCTGTCTGTACCGTTGGTTTTCCCAACTTGATTAAATCAGAGACAGAGACATCCTACTATTCCTGGAAAGTGGTAGCGGCAACATGGAGGGTCAGAAGGCCACTGTCCTGGTTCTGGACTTTACACACACCTCTGTGATGACAGTCAAGTTTACAAAATTATACTTCTGGGATAAAAATGAATTCGTGGATATGAGCCGTCAAACAACCCTAAACATGGACACCTCCCAAAACGGCAATTATTTTAGTATTAGCGTCCCAACCCAATGGTGGGAGCGTCCATGTTTGTTAGATGTGGGGTCGGTGAAGCTCCTGTCCTGAAATCCTCCCCTTCCATTTCTTCTTCTTCCTTTTCCCCGAATCATGACAAGGTTTGCTTGTTTGCTAATGGTAACTATTGAAACTTGGGCTTTGGTGACATTATAAAAACACAGGTAACATAGAAAGAGCCACTTGAACCATTTTTTGAAAAGATTTTATCTATTTGAGAGCAAAAGAACAGGAGCGGAGGGAAGGGGCAGAGGCAGAGGGAAAGAAGCAGACTCCCCACTGAGCGGGGGTTAGGGGGCCTTGATCTCATGACCCTGAGATCATGACCTGAGCCAAAATGAAGAGCCAGACAGACAGACGTTCAACTGACTGAGCCAAGGCGCCCGACCACTTGGACTATGTTTAAGTCTACAGTTCTGCAACCTCACCTCCGCCCCGGATCCTTCTAGAAAGAGAGAACCTACAGGCATTATTATTTTTCTTAGGGCTTATATCTATGTGTCTCTTCAAAAGAGGTCATGTTTACTGTAAAAGAAGGCAATGAAGGATTTTCAGAGAGGAGAGATAATGAGACAAAGAACTTGGCATACTTAGAAACAAGTGAGGAATAAAACACTGGGTGACTTTCTAATGTCCTTAATATAACCCTTTGTCTCCCCTCTGCTCTCCTTGGGGTATGAAGAAAGAAGCAGGAGATTCAGAGGTGCAACTCTACCACGTGTTAGTAGCATAACTTTTCTGCTGATATCTTTTCGTCTTTCCACCTTATGAATTAACCCATCAAATGGGGATAGTAGTATGGATCTCAATGTTGCTGTCATTTAAATTAGGTAATACACAGGGGTGCCTGGGTGGCTCAGTGGGTTAAGCAGCAGCCTTCAGCTCAGGTCACAATCCTGGGGTCCTGGGATCGAGTCCCTCACCGGGCTCCCTGCTCAGTGGGGAACCTGCTTGAGTCTGCTTCTCCCTCTCCCTCTGCTGCTCCCCACTGCTTATGCACTCCTTCCTCTCTGTCAAATAAATAAATAAATAAATAAGGTAATACACATCCAGAGGGATCTTAAAAACCATCTGGACAAATTGGTTATCATTTATGTGAAATTGTGGTCCCAGTAATACCATTAGGCTGCAGTTGTATGGAGGACAGGGCTTGGGTCTTGAGCAAATAGTGGTTAAATATACAGAGGGACGAGATCTCCCCAGTTTTTCTGAAAGTTCTTAATATAGCCAGGCTACAGAGAAGTAAAACCTTCAAGAAGAAGTAAACACATTAAATGAGAAAGTGTCAGTGTGTGTGTGGTCTGTTGCACTCTGGGTCCAAAGAATTAGCATCAGGACATAGAGCTCAAGTCATGGACACTCGTGACCTCACACAAACTTCCTGCAGGGTGATTCGGCAAAGGGCACAGTAACCACAAAACCAATCACACCTTGACCCCAAATTCCAAGTCGAAGAAGTGATGAGAAACATCCAAAGACACACACACATTTACGGTCATAGGGATGTTTTGTAACAGAAGAACAAGATACCACTTTCTCCCCCAACAAGAGAGACTGGGCAAATCAACCATACGTGACCATACAGCAGGACACAACCAGCCACAACATTTTAAAATGACGGCATAGAAGTGTCTTTATCAACCAGAAAAGATGTCTGGAATGCCCTCAAGTAGAAGACCAAAATAAATAAATAAATAAAAGATTGGCAAGCAATTCACACAGAATGAAGGACACATGTGTCACAAAATGTTAACAAAGATCACCATGAAGATGACCACAGCATTTCATTTGGTTGAATTTTCGCCTGATTCTGTAATACACATGAATTCTTTGTGTGACTTTAAGGAGAGGGAACAACAGAAAAAAAAGAAAACATAGTCCCAGATAAAATGCTTTAAGGGATTTGGGATGCTTCGAAGACACATGAGAAGTCCCAGAGAACAAAACCCTATATTTAGACACTCAGCCAGGCTGAGGGAGAGCTGAAGGGATGCTAAAACCAACCGGTCAGCTGAGGAGTTTCTGTCCACGGAGGCATTAGGTGAAGGAAACCATGGGTGGCCCCTGCCTCCGACTTCCGCAGCCAGGACCACAATGACCTCTGGTTATCAGTATCGGCCTCTTTTCTCCTCCATTTGAGGTCTGGGCATCTGCATGAAGCAAAGAGAGGAAATGTCTGCCCTCTGAGTCACTCTGCCAGGTCCCCAGCTGGAGACCCTTGCCTCTCCTTCCCTTTTCCCAGAAGAGAAGAGCTTGGAGACTTCAGGGCAACCCCCCAGAGTCCATGTCCCCCTAGCCGTGAATAAAGACCACAGTCCAACGCAGAGGGACTGCAGGCTATCATTGCATCAATAATCTCCTCCTGCTTAGTAAATCCTGAGGAAAATCTGAGGGCTGGATTTTTTAACTTTGTTCCACCAAAAAAAAAAGCGATCTCAGTAAGAGTGGCCGAGGAAGTGTCGGTTCTGTTTTTTTGCAGTTGTGACATTTTCCGGTTGAAAATTGCTTCATTATCTACAGTGTCCTTTTGGCTTCCCCTCTCCAGCTTTTTGGCTTTCTTGAGAGTCCTGAAATTCCCCCAAGCTTCTAGAATGTACAAGGTTTTTAGAGAATCCATGCCACGATTGTGAAAGTATTGAAAATTCTCCATAGCTTGTCCTTTCTCTGAAAAATGCCTGCATGCTGGTGTCTCTCTAATGACCTTCCAGCTCGTCATGGGCACAGATCCCCCTCAGTCTGTGCAGAGGGGTCTGGGATGCTGGCAATTCCAGGAAAGACCTAGACCAGGTGCCCAAAAGAATAAAGACCCTTCAATACAAACATCTCACGGGACCCAAAGCTCTGTTGGTTTGGTTGGTTGGTTATTTTTTATTAAATATATATTTTTAAAGTTTCTATTTAAATTCCAGTTAGTTAACATACAGGGTTATATTACTTTCAAGTGTACAATATAGTGACTCATACTTCCATATGTCACCCAGGGCCCGTCACAGCAAGTGCCCTCCTTAATCGCCATCACCGATATAACCCATCGCCCCCTACCCACTTCCCCTCTGGTAACCATCGGTTTGTGCTCAAAGAGTTCTGGTTTACAAAGTTCTGGAGAACCAGGCTCAGTTCCTTCTGAGCACGAAAATACTGTTCAAAGGCCAAGTCCAAAGCCAGGACTTTAAGACCATATGTTGGGCCCTTGCTTACTTTCCTACACTCTAGGGGAGAAAGGGAAGAAGAGGAGGAAGAGCTGTTGTTGGTGTTTGGGGATGAAAAGTACTTTGTTCTAGAAGGTGAGAGCATAGGTTTAGCAACACAGTATTAGTAATGCCACTCGTTGGGTCAATGGATCTGTTGGGACTCTGAGTTCCAACTAGGAAAAATCCCAACACCAGTAGTCGGCTTCAGCCAAGGAGAGTTCATTGTCTCAGGGAAATGCAAATGTCAGGGCTGGGTCTGTCTAGAGACGTCATTCAGCTCAGACGATGCCAGGAATCAGTCAATCTCTCTCTTGCTAACTATTCATCTAATTTCCTCTGGGCTGGCTTCCTTTTCGGTGTGCTCACAGTGCTGAACTCCCAAAGAATCCTGGCTTTCATCCAAGCAGATTAGGGAAAGAGAGCTTCTGTCCTTTCTAAGCGCTCCACAGTAGCCCCAGGACCAAGTCATGTTGGACTGACCTGAGTCAGCTGCTCCGTATGAACAGCTCATGGGGTTTGGGAAATGAAAGCAGCCGATGGGTCCGGTTTGGCCCATGCACCCCCCTACGCCAAAGGAAAATTGTGATGTTTCCAGAAGAAGGAAGAGATGGGGGCCCAGGGCCCCCCAGGTGCCCCTGAACTATATTGACTGAATACAAGCAGACCCATGGAGTTCAAACCCGTGTTCTTCAAGGGTCAGCTGTACGTTCCTACTTGTATATGTTTAAAGTGTCTTGGATGGGCGTACAAATAACCTTAATGAACGTGGTAGCAGGGACTGGTGTGTGTGTACGTGGGGGAAAGGGGCGCTGGGAATGGAGGGGAAATTTCAGCAATTTCTCTGGGGCAGTTTTTCCTGAAAGGAAGTGCTATGAGGGGCGCCTGGGTGGCTCAGTTGGTTAAGCATCTGCCTTTCGCTCAGGTCATGATTCCAGGGTTCTGGGATTGAGCCCCACATCGGGCTCCCTGCTCAGCGGGAAGCCTGCTTCTCCCTCTGCCACTTCCCCTGCTTGTGTTCCCGCTCTCACTGTGTCTCTCTCTGTTAAGTAAATAAATAAAACCTTGAAAAAAAAAAGTGTTATGAGAGCAAAGGAAACAAAAATGGGGGCACATTGGCTTATGATATTACCCCATAGATCCACAAAAGAATGAAACACGTACATGCATTTTTCAAATAATTCAATAACTGAATAATAATTCAATAGTACAAAGAATTCGAATAGTCATACAATTCTGTGGAAAACTGGAGAAGGCAAAAGAGAATGCATTTCCTAGTGAAACCAAGAGGAAAGGAACTTCACTTGCAGCGCTGGGGGGCTGGTTAATAAAGATGCCTCGATCCCTTTCAGAGAACACAACCCTTCCACTCCACCCTCCTAGGAGCGAAGTTGTGTGCAAATGGGATATTTTTATTTACTTTATTATTATTATTTTTTAAGTAGACTCTGTGCCCAGCAGGGAGCCCAACACAGGGTGTGAACTCACCACTCTGAGATCAAGACCTGAGCTGAGATCAGGACTTGGACCTCTAACCGACTGAGCCACCAGGCGCCTCAAATGGGATATTTTTAAAAGAAATCATTGGAAAATCCTGAATGGCTTGATGGATGTAGGGTTGATCGAGACCTGGGATTTGCTTCAAGAATTTGTTTCCTTTCTTTCTCTTGGCTTGTATGGACTCCTTCCATAGTAGAAACACAATAGCCAGCATTTATTTTCTAAGCTTTGGAGGAACAATTATACCCGGGCCAAGGAGCCAAGAGGCACAGGAAGAAAGAGGCATACAAATAAATGCTTTAGGCGACTTCTCGAAAATTCCTGAAACATGCCCAGAAACGTGGAATTGCAGATCTGCTAAAGAGAAAGGAAATGTGGAAACAAGGCAAAGGTGAACAAAGACACTCATGAAAGAGAAACCAAAGTCTATGTTCCTCCCCAAGGGGAAAGAGACTAGGAATTCAAATAATTGTTCTGTTTGTTGTTTGTTTGTTTGTTTGTCTTACTCAGGCTCCACACCCAGCATGATCAAGAGTCAGATGCTCGACCAACTGAGCCACCCAGGTACCCCTCAAATAACTGTTCTATTAACTAAACACTCCTATTATTGTAAAATAAAAAGAGTTGCAGGGATGTTGTTGACATCCCAGATATACTTAAGGAAATATATTTTTAATTAGGAGAAAGGCAAGAGAGATGACATCAGTTACTTAAAAGAACACAGGGGTCCTCCAGCACCGCTTGGGAAACTGTTTTTAAAAATGTGCTCTCATCTGTTAAAAATGGAAATTGAGGAATGGAAGGACTCCTGGTGCTTTGCTCCAGAAGAAGTCCCAAGTCAAGGGGGGCAAAGGATACTTCTAGAATGTTACCGTGATCACAGACAGGACTGTCCTGGCTTGATCCTGAAGCTTCCCCAGGATCCCAGATCAGCCGGGATGTCTACCCCATTGTCATGGGCAACAGGAACTATGCGATTTGGAGTTCAGTGTTAGCCCATAGCTCCCCTTCTCTCAAGGGGGTCTTAGCTGATGCATCCAGCCCTCTAGAGAAAAGTGCGGAAGAAGGATGAAGCCAGCTAGGAAATCACGACTAAAGAGAAAGGGAAGGAGGGAGCAACCTTCTTTACCAACTCGCCCGCCCCTCTGTGTGGGTACTCACAAACATCGCCCTCTGATTTAATCCTTACAACAGTTCACCGTCAACAGAGACATGAGGAATGAGACAATGAGGAAACAGGCATCAGGAGGCTAAGTACTTGCCCGAAGGCCCGAAGCCACTCAGCTCCTGCAGGTGGCTCCATGGGGAGTGGGGGAGGGGGCACCAAGCAGTGCTGATGGGGGAGGGGGCTCGCAGCTCACGCTCTCCCACCTGCTCCTAACCTCACTTCTATTGGGGCCAACCTAATTTCACACTTGGCCTGTATTCCCTGGTGCTCAAGTTAATTTGTAAGATTGCCCTACTTTTTTTTTTTTTTAGACAGTGACTCTATTTGAAGGCTCTTTGTCACAAGGGCACAAACATCTTTTCTAAGTGTGTACTGTTTCTGCTAATTTTGGGAGACTGGAACAAGCAGGAGGGCAGTCTCTGACTCACCCTCTTTGGCTCCATCCATGAAAATGGACCCCGGAGATTGCCGAGAAGAGAGACGGCGAAAGGCATGGCTCGGGCGCTTACCCTCCAGTGGGTTGCAGACTTGGGGACGTGGCTTCCGTCTGACCCAGAAACCGGGCTTCTACAACCGAAATCTGTTCAGATGTTCGTCAAAAAATATCTCTGCCTCTTCTCCCCCCGAAAGTGCCTCTGGAGCTTCAGCAGATCTCGGCTCAAATATTCCAGAACACCTCCTCCCGTTGGCAAAGGAGGACTGAAGCTGTCTAATTTTAGGGTCTAACAGTTGGCAGGCAATTAAAACTGTATTTATGATGGGCTTCAGAGGAGAATAATTTATTTATGGGTAAATTAGGATCATTGCAATACAAACATGCTCCCACGGATCAGGAATTCGCTCTGCTCAACCAGGGACTGTAAGCGCTCTGCCATTTTTACAGTATGGGGCTCCCTGTCGCAAAACAAGCAAAACGATCTGACATTTCTAGTCCACTTTCAACTTTGGTTGGCTCAGTCAGTTAAGTGTCTGCCTTTGGCTCAGGTCACGATCTTGGGGTTCTGGGATCGAGTCCTACATGGGGCTCCCTCCTCAGCGGGGATCCTGCTTCTCCCTCTCCCTCTGCTGCTCCCTCTGCTTGTGCTCTCTCTCTCTCTCTCTCTCTGTGTCAAATCAGTAAATAAAATCTTAAAAAAAAAAAAAAAAAGAATGGTTCCCAAACGCTAAAGCAGAGAGAGTCATGCTGTATTATTTACCTAATGAGAAATCAAACAAAAATAAACAAAATTGCTCACACTAGGCTATACTCCCAACCGTCCTCCTGAGAACGAGGTTTCTGTAATCTTCCTCTCCGCCTTCGATTTCCTGTTTAAGAGTCTTTCGAGAGAATGTCCTCACCTCCACCACTGCCGTTTCACAGAAAGGTACAAAGCATAAAAATACACACAAGCATGAGTCCCTTCCAACGCCAAAACTGTATCGCAATGTTCTATGTGGGGTAAGACATTTTTTTAACTTGTTTTTAATGTCCTGATGTAGAAAAAAGTCTAAACCCTCAAGCTGGGATGTAGGATGTATTTGTACATGTATTTGTACTTTCCATTACATGATCTACTCCCCCCAGATTGAGGACGGATTGGTAATCTGGGACTACACACTTGGAGTTATGTGTTTCTGTACCTTTTTTTTTTTTTCTTTTGAGAGAGAGAGAGCTAGCAGGTGGGGAGGGGCAGAGAGAGAGGGAGAGGGAGAATTCCAAGCAGGCGCCATGCCCAGCACAGAGTCCAACGTGGGGCTTGATCTCCCGACCCTGAAATCCTGACTTGAGCCAAAACCAAGAGTTGTACGCCTCACTGACTGAGCCGGCCGGGGGACCCTCTTCGTTTTCTTCTCTGCCCCTGCTCACTATGACACGACAGCCCAGGCGTGCGTAGTTACACATGACTTCCACCTAGTCCCTGTCTGGTCAAACCCATTCAAGTACAAGGAGAAATGCAGAGCTGGTAATTATCCCAGACCACCCATCCTAAATGAGTACGCAGATACCCTCCCTCCACGGGTCAGTCTTCATCACAGAACGTGTTCTGTTTTATTTTGTTTTCATGGAAACTTTCATTACTAGAGGAAACGATCTCACTCATTGATTTGCTTCCTTGTTCATTGCCTGTCTCTTTTTACTATGATGGGGTTTCCATGACATCAGGAAACATGTATTTCTAATTCATTCCTGTGCCCCTAACCACCTACAAGAGAGCCTGGCACATAATGGAGATTCGATAAATGTTTGCCGAAGGGAGGAAGGCCCTAATGACTTTGGAAAGTACAAACAGTGGGTCTAGGACTGAATTCCTCAAGACGGCACGCATGAACTTTAGAGTCTTGTAGACAGAAGGAATCTCCTAGGCCATTCAGAGTTGGCAAATTTGTGTAGAAGGACCAGAGAGTAAATATTTTAGGCTTCATGGGTCACACGTCTGTGCCATGATTACTCAAGTCTGCCATGATAGCAGGAAAGCCCCAGAGACACTATGTACATGAATGGGCATGCGGGGTTCCAACAAAGCCATGTGGACAAAAGTGGTCGGCAGCACAGTTCGAAGACATCTGTACCCCTACGTTTATTCAGCATTATGTATGGTAGCCAAGATCGGAAGCAACCCAAGTGCCCGCTGATAGATGAACAGATAAAGAAGATGTGATATATGTATATATATGTAAATATGTTATCATATATGTGTGATATATATGCATTACATGCATTTGCATATTATACGTATATAGATATATGTATAAATAATATATATACACACATATATATTGCACAGCAGAATATTACTCAGCCATAAACAAGAATGAAATCTTGTCATTGGCGACAAGGATGAGTCTAGAAGGTATAGTGTTCCGTGCAATAAGTTCAACCTGAGAAAGACACTTACATGTGAAATCTAAAGAATAAAACAAATTAAAAAACAGACTCCTAATACAGAGAACAAACTGGTGATTGCCAGAGGGGAGGCGGGGGAGGGGATGCAGCGGGAGATGGAAGGGGAGGAAGAGGTACAAACTTGCAGTGATAAAGTAAATAAGCCACGGAGATGAAAAGCGCAGCCCGGGGAATACAGTCGTTAAGACGGCAATAATGTACTGTGGTGACCACTTACTACGGTGAGCACTGAGGAATGTACAGAGCTGCTGAGTCAGTATTTTGTAAGCTTGAAGCTCATATGACTATTGGTCCACTATACTCCAATAATAAATAAATAAGTTAGTAAGTAAAAAAAAAAAAAATAAGGAAGTTGAGAACCAGGAAAAAGAAAAATAAAAAATAACAGTCCGTGACAGGCTGAAGTCTGCTGACCCCTTACAAACCCACGGTGTCCGAATGGCTTTCCAAGAATACGTCGTATGAAGGACAATCGAAGGACATATAAGGATGTTACTCTGAGGCTCTTTATAAAGCTGAATTTTTTTCAACTTAAAAACCGTCTTTTTAAAAATTTTAAAAACTTTTTTATTTTTAACTTATACGTAAATTATATATACATATACATATGTATTTTTTAAAATAGGCTCTACACCCAGGGTGGACCCCAACACGGGGCCTGAACTCACGACCCTGAGATCGAGATCTGAGCAGAGATCAAGAGTCAAATGCTTAATCAACTGAGCCACCCAGGCACCCCCACCTGCCTTTTTTTTTTTTCTGAGTATCTGTCCTTCCTAGTTTTTTGATCATCAAAACATTTCTTCAGATAAATGCTAGTGATGATAAATTGATTTTGTAGTGTTAAATGCTTTCTTAGAACAACAAAAGTGGGCACCATTAATCAAGTGCCAAGATATATTTTGGACATTTTTCCTCTCCAAGAAATCCAGACAGCTGAGAAAAGACTACGGTGCTATCCCACACACCCACCTCATTCGACAGCCAGGTTCTCATTTCCAGTCGAGAGAGCCCTTTCTATCTTGGGAAAGCAGGGGACGTTCGAAGTTGACAGAATCAGGGAGGTCGGAGGAACTAAGCACCAGGAAAAAGCCACCATACCCCACGGGACTGTCTGGGCAGCTCACGGGCAGCCCTCTGGTCTGCTGCACCCCACCTATGTTAGCAGGGGTGAAAAGCCAGGAACTGCCTCGCCTTGCCCCCAGAGAACAGTCCTCTAGCACCGTGCCTGTCCCAAGAACTGTTCCCCTCCCCCTCCAGTGCCCAGGGATCGCCTTACTTTACTCCGAGCTCCTTGGAGCCTTGCATGGAATCCCAGGGTTGGCTGAAACGAGGTCACTTGCGGGACCCTCCCTGCGAGGCAGGTGGAGAAATGAGTGTTTAGCCCTCCAGGCACGCTGAACAGCAAGTCAAGACAGAAGGGGGGCTGAGTGAGCCAGGGAATGGCACCTTCCACGGGAATCCTGAGCTCCAGAGCTCTTCACGGTTATCTCCATGCCAGTCCAGGCTACTGCAGAGGACGGGGGGCTCTGAACTGAGGATCTCTAGCATAACCACATGTCTGGAAGAAGGGTAGCCCCTCGCCAGGTGGGTGAAAGCCACACACATAGAAAAGTGGAGAACTGGGAAATAATTATCCACGTAACTCAGATCTCAAAACAACTTCACCTGATCACTAAGGCAAAAGGGGAGAAACAAACAAAGACCCTCACAGTGCAAATAATGGCTTCAGTCATTCTTGGCACATGCAGACATATCTTTAAGCCCTGGACTTGGGGAGGGTGGGCTAGGAGTTGCTTCTTCTAGGCACATGTTGGCTTCTCCACGCTGCTCTCAGAGGCACTCTGTCAGTTAAGCGTCTGACTCTTGATTTCAGCTCAGGTCATGAGCTGAGGGTGGTGAGATCGAGCCTTGTGCTGGCTGCATGCTGGGTGTGGAATCTGCTTAAGATTGTCCCTCTCCTGGGGCGCCTGGGTGGCTCAGTGGGTTAAAGCCTCTGCCTTCGGCTCAGGTCATGATCCCAGGGTTCTGGGATCGAGCCCCACATCGGGCTCTCTGCTCAGCAGGGAGCCTGCTTCCTCCTCTCTCTCTGCCTGCCTCTCTGCCCACTTGTGATCTCTGTCAAATAAATAAATAAAATCTTAAAAAAAAAAAAAAAGAAAAGCTTCATAAGTTATTAAAAAAAAAAAAAAGATTGTTCCTCTCCCTCTAGCCTTCCTCTCCTCTCCCTCTCTCTCTAAAAAAAAAAAAAAAAAATCATGATCATTGCTTTGAGGTAAGAGCTGGAGAGAGCACACTTATATGAGGAAAGTTTGACTTAAATAAAAGTTACTTGATGGGCTAGTTCCAGTAATCAGAGACCCAAGTAAATGCACCAAAATGTTGGTAGTTGTTACATCTGGATAGTAGAATGGAAAAGGCATTTGCTCTTTCCAAATTTTCAAAATTATGCATATACTATGTATTTAACCTTTTTTAAAGATTTATTTATTTATTTGAGAGAGAGAAAGAAATTGGGGAGAGGGGTGGAGGGAGAGAATCTTCAACCAGACTCCCTGTGGAGGGCAGAGCCCCATACAGGGCTTGATTTCATGACCCATGAGATCATGACCTGAGCTGAAACCAAGAGCCAGACGCTTAACTGACTGAGCCACCCAGGCGCCCCTGTACTCAATCCTTTTAAAAAACCAGAACAACTTACTCTCAAACAATATGTCAGTACATAGATAATTCTTTTTAATTTTAAATTTCTACCCCTTTGGTAAATATTTGTAGCTCATTAAGCCCAGGATGATATCTAAGACATAGAGGCCCCCAAAGATGTTTGACATATGATCCTTTTCTCAAGAAGCTCACAATGGGATGAACACAGTTTAGTAACAAATGACATCATTGCAAGTACTGCAGAAAGCATCAAGTGTTCTTAGAGATATTTATGGTAACAGAAGCTATTCATTTGGTGAGGAAAGCCATGTGAATGCTGATTCACACATGTGATCCTTGGATGCATGGACTTTGTTACCCAGAGAGGGGCTGAGGGTTTGGGGAAGAGGCGACAGAAGAACATTGCATCATAGGGAAACAAAACACAAAAGCAAAGCCGTGCACACAGAGCAAGTAATGTTTGCTGAGAATCGCAGTTCAGCGGTGTCCCTGATTTCTTAATAGAATCCCGTGACCAAAAATACCATTTGTGCATGCTTGTGTAACCAAGTCCTCTCTGGACTTGAAACACATCAGAAACGCCATGGTCACTGAATCCCCTAATGAAAGGAATTGGGACGAAAGATGTTATTTGGGCTACTCGAACACATCACCACCAGGCTGGGTAGCTTAGGCACAAGGGACATTTACTACTCATGGCTCTGGCGGCTGGAAGTCCAAGATCAAGGTGCTGGCAGATTCAGTGTCTGGGGAAAACCCATTTCCCAGTGAGAGACGGATGGCCGCCTTTTCCCTGCATCCTTATGGGGGGAAGGGATGAGGGAGCTGTCTGAGGCTGTTTTTACAAAGGTGCTATATTCCGCTCCTCAAGACTGAACCACTTCCCAAAGGCCCCACCTCCAGATACCGCCTTAGGAATGAGGTGGATTGGGTTGCAGCATATGAATTTTAGGGGGACACAAACATCCAGTCTCTATAAAGTGTTATGTCCTAGGATCGGTGAGCAGCAGGCCAAAGAGATGCGGCTTGTCCAGCCATGTGTGAACACCATCACCCTCCAGAACTACTTCATCTATTAAGCGTTGCACCGTTTAGAGGTGGGGAGAAGCCATGTACTCATCCCTCTTCCTTTAGATGAACGCAAATATTCCCTCCCAGGCCTGTGGTCCATTTCCAACCAAAGATGCTGGGCAGCGCACTTGTCTACACAGCACCCTGAAACCCATCTCTCCACCAGTGCTGGGAACATTTGTCCGTGGCAGCCTCTGGAATGGGGCTCACATTCAGGAGATGCATTCACAAGGAAAGAGTCCCGATCACCTACGGCTAGGTTGCAACTTAATCATGTTAAATTACTTACTTAATACTAACTACATGGAGTTTATATCTACTGATCTAAATGTAGGTTGACCAAAAATAAAAAAAAAATAGGAAGCATGTTTACAGTTGGGTTCAGACATACACAGATAAGGCTGACGGACCCCAGGCTCTGAGAGGAGCTAGCTTTCAGGGTCAGAGAAGCCTCTGAGAGCAGATTCACAATTTAGCAGCAGCTCTGCAGACTCTGGAATAAGGCCTGAGCATCAAGGGGTAAGTGGTTGCAGAGAGACAACACTTGAATCCCTCTGCATCCAGCTACTTGGGAGGCATATCTGTGCTCCAGGGAGGAAAATCCTTGTGTATCAGGACTGACAAAGCTCTCCCCCCGCACCCAGACCCTACAATGAACCAGAACTCTCCGAGGGGTAGGGGGGATGGTGTACCCGAGTTGGCTTTCTTATTACATGCTGGGGGAGGCTGAGAGTTAGATAGGATTTATGGGAAAGACTTTGGTTCAATATATTAAGACTTCGTTTGCTTTTTTGTTTAGTAGATAGAGAGTAACATCCACAGAACTGTTTAATCTTGCCAAGAGGCAAGCTCCCTGGCACTGGAAGCATTTGAGTAGAGACTGGAAGACCAGCACTGGGTGGAGAGCAGCCAGGCCCACCTCCAAGGTCCATTCTGGGTGCCTATGGCTCTAGCTGAAAAGTGGGCTAGAATGTGCCATTTTTATTTGCTAAGTCTGTTCAGCCCTGTGTGTGAGAAAGTGTTGAAAGCATGCCAAGAAATCAACCTTCCCACCTCACTGCATTGCGGGGACGGTTAATTCTGTGTCAACTTGACTAGGCCACAGGATGCCCAGATAGTTGGTCAAATGTGGTTCTAGGTGTTTCTGTGAGGTTGTTGGGGATGAAATTAGCATTTCTATCTGTAGACTTTTAACAACTGATTAAACTAAAATTTTCATCTGTAGATCAAAGCAGATTGCTCTCCATAACGTGGGTGGGCCTCATCCAATCAGTTGAAGGCCTGACTAGCACAGAGAGACTGACCCTCCTCCAAGTGAAAGAGAACTCTCCAGCAGACTACCTTTGGACCTCATCTGCGCTATTTACTCTCCTGGATCTTCAACTGGACTTGTCAGCTTCCATAATTGTGAAAACCAATTCCTTATAAACCTCCTACTGTATACAGAGTTCTGTCTCTCTGGAAAACCCTTATGAATATAACCTGCCTTATCAGTCTCCTGTGCTGACTCAGTCTCTGCTTTCCAATCTCTAAACCTTGAAGCATTCCAAAGGTTAGTCCTCGGTAATCTTCCCTAGGGACATTTCTCCAGAGGTGAGACCAGCCAGGCCATGGATTTAAGTATCATCCTCTACAAGCCATTGGTTTTATAGTCAGCCCCAACCTCCCCCTGGAGTTGCAGACCAGACTACACTTTGTGTTTCTCCTTGGATGTCCAGAAAGATCTCGAATTTAGCATATCCAAAACAGAACTCGACCCTCCACCACCCCTCTCTTCCTTCACTCCCCCATCTTAATTAACAGCACCACCATGCACTCAGCTGCCAAGGCGGAAAACCTAGAAGGCATACTTGAGGCCTTCTTTCTCCTTCATACACAACCTCCAAACTTTAGCAGGACCTACGAGCTATTCTAAAATAGTCACCACCTCTAGCCACTTCCCATCATCCTTACTATCAAGCTCTGCTTCTACTCTTTGTTCCCTCCCTTTCTTCTCCTTGGGGCTGGGGCACCATTTTTAAAACATGAAAATGATCACATGACCTCTGTGCGCAAGACCCTCCCATGGTTTCCTGTTTCTCTCAAAATAGAATCCCAACTCCTTCCCAGGGCCTCAAAGGGTGCCTTTGCTCCTCTCCCTGACGTTATGTCCTCTGGCTCTCCCACCCTGACCTTCCTGCTGTTCCTGGAACACTCAAGCTTATTCCCACCGTGAGGCCTTTACCTGTGCCATGTCCTCTGCCTGAAACACTCTGTCCCCAGATCTTCATGATGGTTTTCTCCTTCCCAGCATTCATGCCTTAGCTTCACTGTTGTCTCCTTAGAGGTCTTCCCTAACCCAGGGTCCGTCCCCATTTCTTCCCCACCTTCCAACCTGAAACACTGCTTTCATTTCTCCACAGCACCTACACTTGGCCTGAGCCAGGTTGACGTCTGGATCTGGGGACCCACCTGTAGAAGAGACGGGGTTTCCAGACCACCCCAAACTCATCCAGAGAGCGCCATGGGAAATGGCCGCCTCATAACCCTCCCGCACCTCGACAGGAAGGGCAAGGGGACACGGGTCTCCAAGAAGGCCTGACCCAGGGCGTGCTTGCTGCACGGGGGACAGGAGTGAAAGCAAAGCGCCCCCATCTTAAGGGCAGGCTGGCCAAGGTGGAGGGGGCAAGCCTAACCAACTCTATAATCAGAGACTATTTTTTGCTGGGAGTAAGGGATGTCTGCTAGTGACAGATCCTCACGGAAACCTGAGGCCGGGGAAGGAGGGAGCCCTCAATTAAAGGTACTAAAAAAAAAAAAAACAAAACCTGTTTGAGGTAACAGGCTGAAAAGCAAGTAAATTGACTAAGTTGACTAGTTTATCTCCAGAACAGCGTTCTTCTATTCTTCTATCACAACTCCGTGCTGGAAGACATGCAGGCTGGGTGGCGGCGTGCGCCCCTGCGGAGCATTGCTCACAGCTCATCGGGGCCTTACCCACGGCGGGTGAGAGCTCACCATGCCCTCCCCTCACCCCCAACACCTCTTTTGCAGGAATTTGGTTACATAAGTTAATGATCTTCCTACTTCTCCTGTCTTTCATGTCACTCACAAATTAACTTGCTTTTCTCTTCCGTGGCTTTATTACCCTTCCGCACCTCTGTGAATACCTCGCTGAAACCGTAGGTTGTGACCGCGACCAAGGAAGCAAGATGGAAGCAACAACTTACCGGGCTGAATGGTACCATGTTGGAGGTGCTTATAAAAAATTAAAAAAAAAAAAAAAAAAAGGAAAAAGAAGAAAACGAAACACCTTCTCCTTCTTTCATCGTCCCCAATGCACCTTCATCCTCCTCCCCGTGCTGAACGCGACGCTGGGCCCCGCTCAGTGGCTCTGCAGGGCCGGGGTCACCCTTGCCTGATCGGTGCCCTGTGTTCGCTCCGGATCTCCACCTGTCTCCCGACAGCAAATCACAGGTCAGAGGGGGCATTTTAACGAACTGTGAACACGTTCGAAGACAGAAAGAGCAACATAAACTGAAGATGGGTCATCCAAAAACTGCACAAGGCAGGGAGTTTCTGCTTTAAAGCACATGTGACGAAAACGTGTAGGAAAGAAAGCAGCATTATGTGGAGTGAGGATACGTCTGCCTGAAAACATCCTGGGAACCAACGTGCCATCTCAAACCATTTCTAAACACAGGGATTCTTAACACCATCCCCGTCCGGAGCCTCATCTCTAGCGGAGTGGCTGAGGAGCCTGAGAGTTTTTCTATCTTTCTTCTACTCGGTGGTCAAGCCCCAGTTTGACTCAAACCAGGACTTGTTACTAAAAAGATAACAATTTCACTGCGTTTCAGCTAGGATTCCTCTATCCTAAGCCATAGAAACGAGCACCAGCCAGCTTAGCCAGGAAGAGGGATTTATTGAAAGGCTAAGGGAGCGGATACTCAGGAAGGAAACGATAGATCTCGGCAATGGGCACAGGAATGAGGCTATTCTGGGGATCGATGTGACTGAGTGCAGCGCGTTCTAGTCACCTCTCCTCTGTATTCAGAGCGTCTGATCGCCCTCCTTTAGGGAACGGTCAGCACGACAGTCCCACTAGGAGTGACGGGGGGTCTACCCAACGTCATCAGGAGGCTGCCGCCAAAAGACAAGCCGTGGGAGGTGTGGATGGGGGAGAGGTGCCTAAAGGTCCACTCCAGAGCCCCAAGGGACTTTACGGATGGAAGATGTTTTCAACTTAATCAGGTAGTTTTTAGGTATTAATTTCAGGACCGTGACTCATTTAATACATTAAGAAAAGCCTCTTGCTCGATGCCTTGGCTTAGCAGTCAGGAACAGCTGTTCAGCTCGGGGACTGTCCTGAATTTGTACCGGACAGAACAAGCTGGGTGCCGCTGAAGATACTGCCCTCCCCCACCCCCTCTCATTACCTGGAAAATTCTCTTCATTGACTTCTCATGCTATGCATACCGTATACTTCCCTTGTGCTTCTCTTTTTCTGTTTTATGATTCAGGTGTATCTAACACACGCACTCCTTAGAGACCCATAAGTTGACTATAGTTACTCCCCTCCCCCCTTTGCACTATTGTTATTTTAGGGAGAAAGATGTACTCCACATGTGGATCGTTGGTTTCCCGTGAGTCTCTCAGTAGGCCAATTTTTTTATTTGTTTGTTTGCTTACTTATTTACTTATTAAACAGGCTCCACACCCAGCAAGGAGCCCCATGCGGGGCTTGAACCCACAACCCTGAGGTCAGGACCTGAGCTGAGATCAAGAGTAGGGATACTCAACTGACTAAACCACCCAGGTGCCCGGGGCCAACAATTCTTTAAATTGGCTTTTTCCTTGTGGGTTTTATTTTCATTCTCCGTGTTAACCAAGGGCATTTGTAGGGCCCAATTATTTGTGCCTTTGGATTCCTTCCTTTCTTTCTTTCTTTTTAAAGATTCTGACAGCTGAGGGAATAGTTGCTCTTCCCTTTTTGAGACAAGACTACAGTGGTAATTTTAAGAGAAAACAGTGTCAAGCTCGGCTGTTTAAAATCCCATCGTCACGCACAGCCGCCCTGTGCGCCCTTGTGCGCCCCGCCAGTCGCTGGGGCTGTGCTTCAGCGGTGCGCGAGGAGCAGAAATGGGGAGGAATCATCCGCGAGGGTGGGTTTGGTTTCGTAACTGCTAAGGAAGTGACAAGTCGCCAAGCACTATGTTTAGAGTCCCCGCGCGAGTCCTCTTCCCCGCCTACTCATCATCCAACCCATCAGCAACCCTTTAGGGGCTCCGTGTGAACGCCCGCCTGCACCCTCCTACTTCCCTCTCCGGGACCAGCACCCTGCGCGCAGCCACCGCCCTGCCCCGCACCCTGGGCGCATCTGCCACAGTGACCGGCCTCCTGGACGCATCTGACCCGCACCCTGCAGGCACCCACCACCGTGACTGGCACCCTGGGCCCATCTGCCACCGTGACCGGCACCCTGCGCTCAGCCACCACCGTGACCGACCAGCACCCTGCGCACAGCCGCCACTGTGACCGACCAGCACCCTGCGCACAGCCGCCACTGTGACCCGCACCCCGTGACCCGCATCCTGCTGCGCAGCTGCCACCGTCTCCCACCTGGACTGTGGCAAGAGCCTTCTAAGTTCTCCAGCGCCGCTCTCAACCACCACTGCTCCCGGCAGCAGCTGAGTTCTCTTTCAATCACACACAGCCTGTCAACTGGAGGGTAGCCCCCTCTAAGGGTGTCCCATCACACCAGATTAAAATCCAAACTTACTCCTTCCTCCCCCCACCCCACCAAAATGGCCACCAAGTCTGGATACAGAACACCGGACCCCCTCTCCCACTCATGGGCTGGATCTTTGCCATTCCTTAAATAAACAAGCCAGAGCCCCCCTCAGGGCCTTGCTATGCTGGCTCCTGAAGGCTGGACAGCTCTCCCCGTTGTCTCTCTCGGTCTCGCCCTCTCCCTCTCTTTGGTCTCTGGTTGTAGTGATCGCCCATCCTGAGCTGCCACCACGGTCCCGTTCCTACTCACTCTCCATCCCTCTACGTCACTCTTAATTTTTCCTGCAGAGCATGTAATCTAGCTGAAATTACTGTATGGATGTCAGTCTCCCCCTGGAAGACAAGCGCCCCGAGATCGGGAGCTTTGGGGACATCGCTGTGGCGGCCGGTCACACGGTATGCTCTCGGTCAAGACTTGTGGGAGGAACGGGTTCTCCAACTTCTGAGGACAAGGGTTTCTCCCGTGAGCTACTTAGGAGTCCAGGCGTCCTCCCCGGGGAGACTCTCTCTTGAAGGCTGGAAGGTGAGGAGGGGTGTCTAATGGGAAGGGACCCTGGAGGTCCCAACCATGCCACCTAGGCTCCTCTGTCATACCAGACTTGCACGGTCACTGAGACGGTGACCATTCCAGCAGTTCCCAACTGCCTGTGCCCTAACGGTCTTTGGCAAGAATGCACACTCACTGGCGAACACAACACACTGGGAGCACCTGCTCTTCGGCAAGGGAAACCAGAACTCCAGGCCCAAGTTCTGACATCACAGACTCTGCCCACTCTCCCCGGCTGCTGGGGCCTCATCCTGACCCTACAAACTCTACAAACTCCCCCATCATGGGGGAAGGATCACGGCAGAAATGTTGTATCACGGGTCCGAAAATCTAGGTTTGAAGTCATGAGCACTGACACTCCCCAGCCTGGTGACTTTGGCCAAACGTCCGATGAGCTTATTCCCTTCACCGTACAGGGGAGATGATGCCACCCATGTTGCGGGTTCTGCGGGGGCGCCTGCAGGATCTGGCCGCGGGGGAGCGCAGCCCACGGCCGGAGCCCAAGAGCTCAGCGCATGGCAGTGCCTTGCCATCCTTCAGACCCCGTAGCTCTTTTCCCTCTGTCCCTCAGACACTCGAGAAAGAAGGATCTGGCAGCATGCCCTCTATGCTTTCTCACTGATATCTAGGCTTTTCAGGTTTGTTTTCTTAGCCTCACATAATCAGATGAGTTATGCCTAATCAGCCAGAGATGTGGTCTTCTCCGGATAGTAACAGCTTTCGATTGTGCAAACACATTGCCTCTGCTGCATTTTATTCTCAGTGCAAGCTGCTTGCCTCAGAATGTATCAGGAATTCTGTTTCTTAGCAACACCCCTCCCACAGGCCAGGGAAGACAGAACATAATTCCCTCTGGGCACTGGGAGTCTGCTCGGAATAGGGAAAATGTGGCCAATCTCCCCTTGGAGGCAGAATCAGAAATCAGTCGGCCACCTTTGAAAGACAATACAGCGGAGACCCTTCAAAGGAAAGCTTTTGAAGAGCTTAGCACATTTCTCATCCTCGTCCCTGTTGTTAGGGGGCTGATTTTTAGAAGGATTACAGAATTTTAGTGTATGAGTTTGAGCCTTGTTCTCCCTGATTCAAAATTAAGAATGAAGCTTTTCTGGTGCTGAGCTCTTTCCTGTTACTACCTCCAAGTCCATCTTCCAGGAAAGTATAACAGCTTTCTTAGCGGCCAATATCGGCAGCCCTCTTCAGTTTTATAGTCTGGATTTCAGAAAATAAAAATTTTACACTTGCAATCAAGTATAGGATAAGCTCGTCGCACACGTCCAGTTCGCCTGAAGGTTAAAATTCAAGCAAATCTAGTATTTATCTTCTCACCTACTTCTCCACCAGCTGGTGATATTAGCTTCTACATATGAGCAAATTATTATGTCCTAGGCGTTCTCTATTTAGCTCTTTAAGGGCTTTATTTCCTCCTCGTAAGATCAGTGTGAGATCGGTATTATCAATTCTCATTACCTGTAGAACTGAGGCTTCCAAAAGTTAAGTACTGGCTCAAGGTCACCCAGCAAGTAGGAGACTCATTCACTTAAGTGATAACGTTAATCTTTACTCTGCTGTATTTTACTCATTAGTTCCCTCTGTGATTTTGTGTTCTGTTCATCGCTGCCTTTGACCTAGTCTGCGGCATCAAATCGAGGGAATAAATAAACCCACGTGTGATTTTTACATTTCTAAAAAAGGCAGTGTTCAGTTGTGCACACTAAGGGCACGTGAACACATCTGTAATTACCACTCAACCCTTTGACGCTGCACTTGGACGCAACCAAGAGGATATACTGAATGAATCCTACCCAGGAAACAACCAACCAACCGAATAAGAAATTCCAATGAGCTCTGCCTTATTTTCTGAACCGACCAGCTTCTCGGCCACCAGCGCCAAGGCGTTTTTTCAACTGTTTGATGAACAGGGTAATTTACTATGTCTTCTCTGTGTCTGCGATTCTGTCATGTCCCCTGGGTAGCTAGGAGACCGGCAAAACAAATGTGGTCACGATTATTTAAAGTGTGTTCCCATCTGATGGGTCTAATTTTCTCTTAGACACCTGACGTTTGAATGGCTATCATATTCTATGACTAAAAACAGCCTTGTGATTATCATTTAATAAGCCATCCTTAACTTCAGCACAAATACGCCAGCAGATACATTCTCTGGTCGCTCTTGACCCAGGGCAACAAGCACGTTACCATTTCGCTCTGCGTTCAATAGTGTCTTGAGAGGGCTCTCTCTATTTATATGTGTGTGTGTGTATACATATATCTGTAGATCTCTAATATATAAAACATGTGTGTATATAGTACATATCATATATATAAATCTATATTTATATACTTATTATATTAATATATTTGTGTATATATTTAACATAATATATAATTTATACATTTATATATGTATTTATATTATATCATATACAATATACATTATATATTTATTTTATATATTTATATAAATATTATATATTTATATATTATATGTGATTATAATTATATATAATTATACATATACATTATATTATATATATATTTTATAGACTGGAATCCCAGAATTCCAGTATTCCGACACAGTGGAATGATGCAAGATCCATTAAATACACATTTCTTCTTCTTTTAGCTACCCTGAGATATCAGCCCACTGTTAGAAGTGTATGACACTCTCTTAAAGGGTCATGAAATGCTCAGTGTTTCACAGACATGTAAATCAGAATAAAAACAGAACTTGTACTTTGAACACCAAAACAGCCCACGAGTGAATTTTTCTAGTAAAGGAGAGAAAACACGCTATGGGAAACTTTCACCCCCTCTTTTGCCCTGGACGTTGCAGGCAGGCTCACAGGAATGAAGTCTACGGTCTGTGACGACGATATGAAGACCTAGTGCCTCTCTGTGGGTCCACAGATTCTCAGCCCCAGATCTTGGCCTCATTGCAGGTTGCCCTAAGCAGCTTTGTTTTCTATGGTGGAAGAGGAAAAATGATGTTCCCATTCAGAAGTGAGTCCCGTGGGCATGCCCAAGGTCATCTAGGATTCTCAGCACAATTATAATTCCGTGCTTTTCTGATCCATTGACCAAGTGTAACTGACTTCCAGGGAGAATATCAATATAAGAATGACCTTGACTCACCTCCAACTTACAAAACGGGACCCCCGCTGATCACCCTCGGACTTGCCACCCATTAGGCTGAAAATGAGGCTGGTGGTCTGGCTTACTGCAGGTGTTCTCTAATTACAAGCACCTGGAGATAGATGGCAGATAAATCCACCACCCCTCCCCACCTCAAAAAAAATTTTTTGTTTTTTAATATATAGCCAAGCTGGAAGGAAAGAAAAACTCTCAGGGTGTCTGGGTGGCTCAGTCAGTTAAGTGTCTGCCTATGGCTCAGGTCATGATCCCAGTGTCCTGGGATCGAGTCCTACATGGATTGGGCTCCCTGCTTTGCCGGGAGCCTGCTTCTCCTTCTGCCTGCCACTCCCCCTGCTTGTGCACTCTCTCTGTCAAATAAATAAATAAAATCAAAAAAAAAAAAAAAGAAGAAGAAGAAGAAGAAGAAGGAAGAGGAGGAGGAGGAGGAGGAGGAAGAGAAGAAGGAAAACTCTTTAAGTTGCAGAAATGAAGAGGGGATGCAAAGCCAGAGGTTAAATGCACAAGCTAACACCAAGACGGATGGTGGTAGGGGGTTCTCACGGCTGGGGACTGAGGGTTCCACACCCACAGAAGACAGCTCCTTGAGTCCCATTCAGACCGGGAACTGGATCTGAATTCTGCACATCATGTCCGGAGCCCTGGAAGACAAGTCCTTAAGTATAGGGGACCAAGAAAACCTCAGCCTCAAGGAGCCTTCGTGGTATGTTCATTACTCCGCATCAGGTTAAATAACAAAAGGTTCTCCCGTGAAACTAACTTGAAGCCAACCCACTGTGCACAGGATTCAAATTAATTTCACCCTCTTCTTAGAGGGTGCTCCAGCTGAAACTAAATGTGAAAATGAATTCTGGAACCCCTGGGGCCCTGGTAGCTCTGTAGGGATATTTCCTAGATGCAGAGGTCTCACACCTGAAGAACTATCACCTGCTGAGGACAGCTGTAAGAATAACATTACCCTCTTCAGAAGGAAAAGAGGCATTACCAAGAGAAAGCACCGTAGATCAGAGAATTCGCCCACGAACTTGAGACAGTCTAACGAAAAGGAATCGTGAAGTAGGAATGTTAACACAGGGGTCGGGAGAAACTGAAAAAGGAACAAGGATACTTGAACAAAAGGGAACTTCTAGAAACAAAAAGAGATGCAGTGAAATTTAAGAACTGGGCAGGCTGGACAGCAGATGTATCTAGGAGACCTCGGAAGTAGTGAAGGGAGGAACGGTTCAGGAAAATGAGAGTCTAGTACAGAGTCGGTGAAGAGGTAAGAAAGAGACGAAGAAGAGATCACAAAAGTCGAACAGGTCCCATAGGAGTGCCAGAAGGGAAGACGGTAGAGAATGAGGAAGAGTCAACACACAAAGATAGATCAGGGGATAATTTTCCAGAACTGAAGAAAGATACGAGTCCACAGGTTGAAGAATCACACTGAGTCCCAAGCAGGATAAATACATAAACCGCAACCTGGTCACATTGTCAGGAAACTGCAAAATGCAGACAGAAAATAACAGGGTAAACGTGAGAGAAAAAGACACCAAATCCATCACCCACAGTGGAACAAAGAATGACCGAACTTCTCACAACTTTAGAGGCCAGAAGACAATGGAAGAGTGTCTTAGAAATGCAGAGGAGGGGAAACACTGTCCATGGAAAAGCTGTTAATATACATCTTTAAAGTGTTTCTGCATGTGGCGCCTGGGTGACTCAGTCAGTTAGGTGTCTGCCTTCGGCGGAGGTCATGATCCCAGGGCCCTGGGATCCAGCCCCATACTGGTCTCCCTGCTCACTGGGGAGTCTGCTTCTCTCTCTCCCTCTGCCCCTGCGCCTGCTCTCTCTCACGCGTGCATACTCTCTTATAAATAAATAAAATCTTCGGGGCGCCTGGGTGGCTCAGCGGGTTAAGGCCTCTGCCTTCGGCTCGGGTCATGATCCCGGGGTCTTGGGATCGAGCCCCATGTCGGGCTCTCTGCTCAGCAGGGAGCCTGCTTCCTCCTCTCTCTCTCTCTGCCTGCTTCTCTGCCTACTTGTGATTTCTGACTGTCAAATAAATAAATAAAATCTTAAAAAAAAATCTGATTGAATAAATAAAATCTTCAAAAAAAAAAAAAAAGTGTCTCCTGTAAGCTAGAAAGAATTTTTCCCAAAAGGAAAAAAATGGGCTGCAGGTAATGAATAGATAATGATAATGAACAGATAATGAATAGTACTGTTTGCAAGACTGGTAAATAAGCACGTTGGAACATAAAGGGAAACAAGAAAGTGATTCATGTGTATGGGAGGAATGTTAAATCCCAGCTGACCTGTCCTTGGAGGTGGGCAACGACCGGAAATTCGAGAGGGAGGGGACAGGTGTGCAAACATCCCAGGGCGTGCAGAGCTCTGTTAAGCCGGTGTGCGTGTCATATGGGTTTTCTAGGGCTGCTGGTGATTAACCACAAGCTTGGCTTCCAACCACAGTGATAGACCACTCCCCCCCCCCCCCCACCACCACAGTTGTGGCAGGCAGAGTCCAAAAGCAAAATGTCAAGGGGATTAGTTTCTTCTGGAAGATCCGAGGAAGAATCTGTTTCCGTGCCCCCGTCCCAGCTCTGGGGGGCTGCCCCCAGCCCTCGGCAGCCTTAACCTGTAGCTACCACCCTCCGATCTTCTACCCCCATCTTCGTATGACCTTTGTGTGTGGCTCTGACTTCACATGGCTTCCTGTCTCTCATAGGGACACTCTTCTTTGGATTTAGAGTCCATTCTAATCCAGGATGATCTCATCCTGAAATCCTTGCCCTATAAATATATCTGCAAAGACCCTTATTCCAAACAAGGTCACATTCTGAGGTTCTGAGTGGACATATGTTTGCAGACTACAATTCAACCCGGTATACATGTTTAAAAAAATGTAAAAGTAGTCACTAACGAAGTTTTGTTCTGTTTTGTTTTAAGTGGAACATAAAAATTCTGAGCAAATAGAGGGAATAAGAAATAAAGAGAACAATCTCCCTGAAGGTAGGAAAGGAGACATAAAGACCAAGTAAAAGTTTAGCAAAAGATGATGGAAGAAATCCAAATGAATGAGAAATTACTTTAAAGGTGAATAAGTTGAGACGCAAGTGTTGAAAGACAGATTCAGATTTGGTTAAAAATGAAACAAACCCAAAACAACGTATACCATTGCCGATGAAAATATTTACAGACCTGGGTAATATTCTCTTTACTATCTTCATAGTAGCTTCACAGAAGTACTACATTCTCATTGGATTAAGGTCCTGAAAGCATTTTTACCTGGGTCAACATGAAGAACAGACTATAGGGCACCTGGGAAGCATAGTTGGATAAGCGTCTGACTCTTGCTTTCAGCTCAGATGGTGGTATCAGGGTCGTGAGATCAAGCCCCGTGTCAGGCTCTCTGCTCAGCACGGTCGGCTTGAGATCTTCCCTCTCCCTCTGTCCCTTCCCCCTGCACCCTGTCTGTCTCTCAAATAACACATCATTTAAAAAAAAAAAAAAAAAAAAAAACAAAAACCAGACTAGAAACAGAGGCTACAGAACAGAAAAAAAAGGAAAAACACTGCTTTCAATACTGCTTTCCCCCATTCTAATGGTAGCTAAGAAGTCACTTTTTCTGGATCAGTTTCAGGATTGTTTAAAAGTAGTTTTAGATGGCTTAAAAGATTAACAAAAGGTTCAAGCTGTGAGATTTATTTTTTGATCCCTCACTCATCTTTATTCTTCTTCCAATTCTACATCTTAGTTAAGAGAAAAAAAAAAAAATTCTCTGAAATTCCAGACTACAAAGAACAGATCTTGTTACTGAGCCGGGTAGACTGACTGATTTTCAATCGTGGTGAGCACACATTCTGAATGCACAGTATGGGCCAGAATTAACGAGTTCGGAATACAAAAAAGGTCACTTGCATGCGCGCACACAAACATTCAAAGGACAGCTCCTACGATTTTATGTAAGAAAAAGTACACATTTCAAATAAGATATTAAGTACAAATTTTAGCACAATAATGATGTCAAAAAGATGAAGAAATTCAGCTGCACTGTGTACTTTTCCTCTAAACCTCATTTCAGTCAAAAGATGAAAGAGCCAGTCCTAACCGTGTGAACTATGGTTTGATGGGGGGCGGGGGGTTAGGGGGAGGGAAGGGGCACAAGTAATATAGAAGCAATTTTCATTCAAGATCTCTCTCAGTTTTTGGGCGCCTGGGTGGCTCAGTCGTTAGACATCTGCCTTCAGCCCAGGTCATGATCTCGGGGTCCTGGGATCAAGCCCTGCACTGGGCTTCCTGCTCAGTGGGAAGCCTGCTTCTCCCTCTCCCACTCCCCCTGCTCATGTTCCCTCTCTCGCTGTGGTCTCTCTCTGTCAAATAAATCCGTAAAATCTTAAAAAGAAAAATCTCCATTTTTATTAAACCTGAAAGTCAGAAACCCTCCCTGCTCTCCAGATCTGTTGAAAATTGGCTTTGTTCGCCTCTCCCCTAAAGACTGTTTATATCCCTGGCTCACTGGATCAGGCTTGATGGTCAACTTATTTACTGAACGTGTGACTTTATGTGTGAAGTGCCCCCAAATTTATTTTCCTTCCGCCATAAAGGCTCTTTCTCTTAACTTTCTGGTACATTGGCAGGCTGGAGGAGTTTAAGTTCTGTGAGTCGGACCCAACAGTGTCCCTTCGCGTCGTAGTGTGTGCACGATACATTTAGTTGGGGCCTGAAGAAAAGCCATGTGTTGTGAGGGTTATTACCAAGTCCCTTATTTGGGCTTTCAGCACAAATTGCCTAAGGGGTTGGAGTATGCAATCGTGGAGCATAGTATTATTTGAATAAACATCCTTGAAAAGTTAATTAAAAGAAAGACTCCTCCCTAAACTTGCCCCCCACCCGCGGCCAACCACCCTCGAACATCACTTCGTTTGTAAGCCTATTCAAGTGCCGGAAGACCAATTTCAGCAAGTGGAACTTGTGATTCTATTTCAGGAATCGCAGCGTCTACATTTAATGTGAAAAAGCGGGGCAATGGGCAAAAGCAGGGAGAAGATACCAGGGTCCGATCAGCTGACACAGGGAGAAGAGCGTGGGCTGGCAACAGGCTAAATGTTCATATTTCTACATTTGTACATCATGTCTCTTCTCTGTTTCCTTGTTTTGGATGGTGAGCCACAGCTTTACAGGCAGAATCTTCCATCACACACAAGTTCTGTTGTGCACCAGTCGTGCTGCCTTAAGTAACCTTGGAGAATGATCGTTTGATTGGATACTGCAAGGCCGAGGATAGAGAGAAATTTTAAAAAAGAGAGAGAAATGCATTTGAGCCCTGTATTCTGGGAAGTCGATTTCTTGCAGGGGTACTGGATTAGCATTTCTGAAACTGCCTTAGATGTACACCAGGGTTGAAAAAAAATAATACATTATAGATAATAGGAGTCGGTTGTCTCACGGACAGAGAAAGAAGCTGCAAAGAAGCAAAGGGAGAAAGCTGGGATGAATTCTGGGGCACTGGATGAGGAGTTGCAGACAGAAGCATGAACTCAGATTTATTTTCAGCACTGCAGACGGAGAGGTAACTGTAGATCGGGGTGTGTGCCTGGGACGATGTATACTCAAGCACTTCTGACCATCAAGTCTTGGGTTCTGAATACCATTCCCCGATAAAAGGAATGGGGCTCCTTGGAGAAACGGCTGGTTCTTTAGGGCTGGGGTGAACAAATGCAAGACGAGCCCGGTGTATTCTGTCGTGACAGAAAGTAAGGAAGCCTTGGGGCGCCTGGGTGGCTCAGTCGCATTAAGTGTCTCCCTTCAGCTCAGGTCATGATCCCCAGGTCCTGGGATCGAGCCCCCACATCGGGCTCCCTGCTCAGAGGGGAGCCTGCTTGTGTGCGCTCTCTAATAAATAAAATTTTTAAAAAAGAAAAAAAGGAAAAAAGGAAGGCTCAAAAGAAAAAGAAATTCAAAAAGATGTGGCTCCCAAAGACCAAAGCTGGAACGATCTGAGCGATGAAACATAAATTATAGTACGCGATTGTAACACACAGAAATACATATCCATGAGACTATGCTGAAAAATGACTAAATGAGGGAGAAGGGACAAATTTCCCTTCTATTAAGAATTCCAAATAACAGGGGCACCCTGGGTGGCTCAGTTGGTTAAGTGTCCAACTCTTGATCTCAGCTCAGATCTTGATCTAAGGTCATGAGTTCAAGCCCGGCTTTGGGCTCCATGCTGGGCATTGAGCCTACTTTTAAAAAAGAGAGAGAGAGAGAGAGATTTCCAAATAATATATGTAGATACCCCCCTCTAGGAAGTAGAGCTTAGTTCCCTTCCTCCTTGAGCAAGACTTGAGCTTAGCGACTCACTTCCAAAAAATAGCCTATGGAATGGAAAAATGGAAGGTGTTCAACAGAGAAAGAAATCTGGCAGACGCCATCATAACCAAATGTTCAAGGTTAATATCACCATGTCTGCATCACGTAACCCTGGATGAGACATAATGAGAATGGTATAGCACCTCTGTGGTGGTCTTCCCTAGAAAATCACACTCCCAGGAAAACAAGAGAAAATACCAGATAGATCCACACTGAAGCACTTTCTACAAGATATCTGACCCATACTCTTGAATCACATCAAGGTCTAGGGAAACCATCAGAGGTTGAGAAACTGTTACAGACAAAGACATGATGACCAAAGAAAAGGTGGTATCTTTTTTTTTTTTTTTAAGATTTTATTTATTTATTTGACAGGCAGAGATCACAAGTAGGCAGAGAGGTGGGCAGAGAGAGAGAGAAAGGGAAGCAGGCTCCCTGCTGAGCAGAGAGCCTGATGCAGGGCTCGATCCCAGGACCCTGGGATCATGACCTGAGCCGAAGGCAGAGGCTTTAACCCACTGAGCCACCCAGGCGCCCCAAAAAGGTGGTATCTTAGACTGAGTCCAGGGACCGGAAAAAGGACTTCAGCAGAAAAACTGAAATACAAATTAAGTCCATGGATTTGGCTAACTGTATTGTACCAACGCTAATTTCTTAGTGTTGACAATCTAGGTTTCCATAAACAGGTACGGTGTACATCGTATGTTAGTGTTAGGGGAACCTACATCACATGGGGACACACAGGAATACTGCCTACCACCTTTTCAACTTTTCTGTAAATACAAAATTACTCCAAAACATTTTGTTGGAGTATGCAAAGAAAAATATCCTATAATCCTTACTAATTGGTACATGTCACCTGTGAAATAAACAAGTCACAATTCGACTATGTACTAAGACCCTGAGAGGACTATCCCTAATTCTCCCTTAACACTCCAGTATAAACAGGTCACACTCACTTAAATTCATTCTTGACCTAATTCTCTTCTCAGCATCTCCTGAATTTTAGCTACCACCCACTATTTTAAGAATTTGCTTGTCCTGAAAGAATTTGAGATTTAAAACGGAACGGGAGATCAAAAACACAACTTAGCATTAACTGTGTATAACAGGAGGCAAGAGGGGTGGTTTTCTTTTTGCTTAGCTCCCCAAGTCTTCTATAGTGAGTGGATATAATCATCATTTGGCATAGTGCCTGGTACAGCGGAAATTCGATATTATCAACTCAACAGTGCACTGGATGGTAGGAACTATTAAAGAATCGAGGCGGAGATGGCTCCCAGAACCGTGCCCCAGCGTCCAGCCATAAAGGATGGGGCCCAGTGGGGGTGCCATCAAGGCTCTGTGGACCAGAGGCTCCAGTGGGAGCTGATGATCCTCACGAAGTCTGCCAACAAGGGAATTTCAGCCTCATCTCTGCAAATGGGTGGAAGGCCTCCACAGAAGTCTGGGGAGCCCTGAAGGAGCAGCTTTCCCTGGGGTTCCGTAGTGTCCGCTGTCACAGCGTGCCTGTGGGGGGAGCCTCCAAGCCCTGCAACTCCCCACCACGGGGACACCACAGTCACAGCTGCCTGGACATCCTGGAAGACAGGGGAACTGCCCCGTGTAATGTTAAGAACCATCCCACTCTCCAAGCAAGGCCTGCTGGGAGGACCCAACGCTGGCAGCCCTTTGTGAACATAGGGTGGTAAATTCTGGAAACACCCACAACTCTGAGGTACCTGCAAGAAACATCCTCAGAGCAGGTGTCCCTGTAATAGCCTTGACCCTGGCTGTCCAGCCTCACTCCTTATGTTGTCTTTGTATTTTTCCCTAAATGTTCTGTTATTTCAAGGTGTGGTGCAATTTTTTCTCTTCGGTTTTTTAACAGTCTCCAGTTCAGCCCTTGTAATGAATATATTAAATAAATATGTATGTAACTTTTAAAAGATTTTGTTTATTTATTTGAGAGAGAGAATGAGAGAGTATGAGAGGGGAGAGGGTGATAGGGAGAAGCAGGCTCTCTGTTGAGCAGGGAGCCTGATGCAGGACTTGATCCTGGGACTCCAGGATCATGACCTGAGCCGAAGGCAGCCGCCTAACCAACTGAGCCACCCAGGCGCCCCTATGTTAAATAAATATATTTTTAAAAAACAAGATAATCAAGGTGTTAGGTATCTGCTATGTTTTTTAGTTTTTTAAAAAGACTTATTTGCAGGGCGCCTGGGTGGTTCAGTGTGTTAAAGCCTCTTGCCTTCGGCTCAGGTCATGATTCCAGGGTCCTGGGATCGAGCCTTCTATCAGGCTCTCTGCTCAGCAGGGAGCCTGCTTCCTCCTCTCTCTCTGCCTGCTTCTCTGCCTACCTGTGATCTCTGTCAAATAAAAAAATAAAATCTTTAAAAAAAAAAGATTTGTTTGAGAGAGAGCTCATGTGTCGGGGAGGGGCATGGAGAGAGAGAGAGAGAGAGAGAGAATCTCCAGCAGGCCCCACGCTCAGCACAGAGGCGGACACAGGGCTTCATTGCACAATCCTGAGATCATGACCTGAGCCCAAATCAAGACAATCTTTAACCAGCTGAGCCACCGAATGCCCCACAGTGCCTGCTAAGTTTTAGAACTAATTATCATCACAAGTGGTATCTACAGAGACATTAAATTATAAGGAAAAAAAGATTTTAAAAATATCACTCCTAGGGTCAATTAGTCCTGGTTATCTGTTACACAAACAAAGGAAACCGGCCATTAACAAAGTTGTATTTGGTCTTGGAGAAGAATAAAGTAATAGAAAAGGCTCACATAGATCTAAAACAACCAGGGAGAGACTTCACATTACAAGAGACTGATTACTGAGAAGTTGTGCATAAAACTTTTCTGCAACAGATGCAATCATTTTTTTTTTCCATATTAGTTTCTGGCAATCATGACAAATACTTTAAACCACTCCACTCCCTGATTCACACCAAAGTATACAGTGGTTAATAACCACCCAAGATGTTTTAGGGGAACTAAACACCAAATCCTTCCTCATATGAATGTCATAAATGTATCCTTTTCTAAGTTTACATTTTCAATTTTTTAAAAAGATTTTATTTATTTATTTGACAGGGAGAGACGCAGCGAGAGGGGTAACATAAGCAGGGGGAGTGGGAAAGGGAAAAGCAGGCTTCCCCCAGAGTGGGGAGCCTGATGTGGGACTCAATCTCAGGACCCTGGGATCATGACCTGAGCCGAAGGCAGATGCTTAACGACTGAGCCACCCAGGCGCCCGAAGTTTACATTTTCAACTTTTTAAGGCAGGGCTCTGTGTTCATTTTGCAAATCAGACATAATTATTAGATTAGGAAAATAAAACTGAGATAATTCTATTAAGCTGAGTTCAATTTAGGAGAGCAAATCTTACTTAAAAGTACGTTTACAATAACATGGTGGCATCTAGGAACCAATGATTTTACAACTCCCACAACCCCAAATTACTTAAGCACGAACATTCTGGAGGGTGTTGTGCTAAGTGGAGTTAGTCAGAGGAAGACAAATACCGTATGACTTCATTTCCACATGAAATCTAAACAAAACACACAGATTCTTAAATGCAAAGAACATACTGGCGGTTGCTGGGGGGAGAGGGGGATGGGCAAAATGGATAAAGATTAAGGAGAAAGAAAAAAAAGGGACATTCTGATAGTACAGAGATGGAAAAAAGGGACAAAAAGTATCTTGAAGAAACAATATGCTTAGGACGGAAGACTTTTTCTTTATCAAATTCTCAAAAATGTAATTTTCTTATCCTTATACATTTGGAAGATTTCCTTTTGAACCCTGATGGTGGACACCCATAGAACCACGGGGATGGAATACTAAGGTTTAAAAGGATTCTGTTGGGAAGATGACAAAGTCTGTACTTGTTACTGGTGAAACAGTTTAATGATTCAAGCAGGGAAATCCTATACAGGGGGATATTTCAGTTTATGGTTAGAGGTTAGATATTCTAGTCGGAGCATTTCTGGACCTACTAAAACTTTTTGTATTAGGAAATTTACATACAAGAAGACAAGGACTACCCAGATTTGACCACCGAAAAGTGGAAATGAACTGATGAAATTTACCTTCATGGTAAATTGTATTTACCTATTTTATAAATATTTTATAAATATTTTATAAATGTAAATATTTACATATTTGTATTTAAGTATGTATTTCTGACATACTTCTGATACCTAATACCAAACCAGTTAAAATACAAGAGTAAGAGTTAAAAGCAGCTGCTCTCCCATGCACTGAACAGAAGTCTTTCTGTAACTTAGTTTCTGTGGTCTTCACTGGAAAAGAAATTAGAACAAACTGTACAAAAACCACCTTTTTTTACATGTACGTATGAACAATAAATGCTATCTCTAACACTGCTCACTGACCGTAAATTACCAAGTAGGTATTTTTTGAAACAGAAGCACACCATCAAAGCATTAAGACGTCATCAATCAAAGATGAAGAGTTCGTACGAGGGGTGCCCAGGTAGTTGTAAACCCGACTCTTGGTTTCAGCTCAGATCATGACTTCAAGGTCGTGCAATCAAGCCCATCGGGTTCCACGTTCAGCACAGTCTCCTTGAGGTTCTCTCCCTCTCCCTCTGTCCTAGCCCCTCCTCCCCCCACGCACTGCTTTCAAATAAATAAAAACTTAAAAGAAAAAGAGTTAATACAAATACGCTTGTATTTGGTGCAAATTTAATTTTATTAGACCTTACAATGAATGTTGTGGCGTATCATTTTCCATTATGTGACAATTTATTGGCTGGCATCTGAATACAGTACTTCTTCTGAAAAATACACAATGGGAAGTGACAAAAGGGAGAAACTAGTTGTTTAGTGATATATGAAGGTGGAAAAAAGAAAAGGAAAAAGAAAAAAGAAAAATGAAAAAAGGATGAGGACCAATTAGTTTCTTTAGGATCTAACTCTAAAATGGTTAAAGTTCCAAGCAATAATGCTGCTGTCGCAGTGTCCAAGAAGACGGTTATTATCTCATCTGGCCCCCACAATTCTGGTAACTACAAGGATCGTTTTCCTCTAAAAGTCAACCTAAGGTTTTAGCTGGGTGACAGGATTTTGAAGAGCGACCTTTTCATATATAATTTAAAGAATCTTCCCAAGTCACAGTAGATGGGGGTCTCTAAAATATTATACAGTAAGGTAGTCACTTTAAAAGTGAGCACATAACTTCAGAGTCAGAATGGGCACCAGGTTTATTTTTTGCTGATTTGGGTTTTATGCCCCTGTCAGGTTTACAGATAAGAAAATGACTCTTTTTTAAAAAAATCTAGAATCCACTTGTCTTTATAAAGTAGACTGGTATCTCATCTGAGCAAAACGACCATTTCTTTTCCAGGAATGATCACGAGTGGAGCATCTAAAATTCAGCAGGCCTCAGGAGGCATTTTTACAGAAAGGGAATCAGAACTTAGAAACTCCAGCCAACATCACTCGCTACAGTGTGTAGCTTAGTTCCACTCACACGAGTACAAGTAGCTCATTAAGTATTACTCACTTGTGGTTAAAAAAAAGTTACAGACATATCTTTTTTAATTCAGTCAACAACAATTGTGAGAATACTTTCTGACAAAGGCCTTAACAATGTCTGAGGTCACCTTTTATTAACCAACCTCCTCCAGAATGAAACTGTGGACAACTCTGAGCTATCAAACCACTCGATTTGTCAAGAGCTGCTAACAGCATCTGGGGAGATGGCAAACAGAGGAGAGTTGTATCCTAACTGAAATAAGGCATTTCAGTTCTCGAGACTGAAGAACACTTTGAAGCGATCCATCTTTAGCCGGTGGAAAAATGCTACGTGAAGAAATCCTGAGTTCCACTAGAGTCGCACGATTTCGGTTCACCTGTTGGATAGTGTGAAGTGTGCAGTACCAAACGAGCACGTGAGCCCTCTTCTCCCCGCCCAAGAAAGGAAGGGGAAATGTCAAATCACTGGAAAATTCCATTGCTCATCTTTTACCCCCAAATTACTGGGATCCACTAGTGTTGATTTACTGCACATACAGAGTTTCCCTTAAAAAAAAAAAAAAAAGGTTGCCCATGCATACGTACCAGAGGGTTAGAAGCAAATGATTTCAAATTGTTGATGTCTGCTATTTCTAGAATGTGTGTCTAAATCACAAACAGTTAATATATGTGGCAGTCCAAACATTCCACCAAATTTGCCTGCGGTAAATATGGGTTTCAAGGCTCTTCATCAAAAGGCTGGAGAGCAACCATGATCAGTTACATCCCATTCACCCTTTTCAACAGTGAAATGCAATTCACAACCTAGTAAAAACAGGATACCTTAAAAAAAAAAAATTAAACCTCAATTACTTAACCAGAAAGTAAGTCTAATGCTTTTTTATTTACTACTTTTCATCACAAGTTTTTTTTTCTTGTTTTTTGTTTTACTGAATACAGATGAAATAAACCTAAGGCGATTCTTTGCAGTGACGACTCTGTAAAGACCATGACATCAACCCTCAGGATAAAATGCGAGCAAAAACCCAAGTGGATCCAGCTCATTCAACTCACAGGTACACTTGAGTCTGTTTTTTCCTCAAACAAATAAGGAGCTTTTTATTCAGAACAATTTCATTAAGACATTTGCAGGGCAAATGTGCCATCATACATTTTATCCTGAATAACAATAAAGTGCTGAAGGATAACTACCTGAATCTTTTTTAGTACTTTTCCCTTAATCTTTTCTTGAAAGAGCCCTTTCTGTGGCATTAGCGAAACTGTGTGGAAAGAACCGACAAAACCAAACCAAAAACAAGACAAAACAGAAAACCATACGGAAAGAAGAGCAGAGCCAAGCTAACTTTCAGGAAGGGGACAGGAAGCACTGCAACCTTTTGTCTTTAACTAGGGTGACGAATAACCAAGACCAAAGTAATCCATGCAAGTTATTTGGAAAGGTATACCGAAGCTGGAAGGACGGACGGACACTGGTACTGACCTTGGATACTACGGCAGTAAATTGCATACGGAAATACCTTAATTATCCTAGATGCCTAGATCGGGCTTGGCAAGCACCATGCCACTGACATGCTGTAGCTCTTTTTTGTAACTAAAAGTGATCTGCGGTCCGATTGCGGAAGAGTTCAATGTGACTCGTTAAAGCTGCATGATACACTCTGAGGTTAAATTGATGTGAATTCTCTACACTTAATCACATCATCAGCCCGAGCAGGACAACGCTGGCGGCATGAAAGGTGGGTCACTTTGTCAAGAGTCTTCCTTTTACTGCAGGATATATTAAGACGACAGACCTAAATTCCAACTGGGTTAATGAGTTAGGAGAGATTTGTTTCCCAAATTTAGCACACAATAATTTCAGTGGATTAGAGAGAGAAACCTCAGAAGAAGAAGGAAAAAAACAAAAAAAAAAAACCCCAAAAAACCACAAAACAAATAAACAGAAAAGCCTGAGCTCAGGTAGCTGACCTGTAGCTCTAAAAACTGTCATGCTACAAAGAGTACTACTTTCAAAAAAAGGAACTTTGTAACAAATGTAACAGGTTTTGAGTTGAAGTTGACCAACTGCTGCATAGAAAAATGTGCTAACATACAACAGTCAAGTTTAAGCCGGTGCATAGAGAAGATAAAGCACTTATGGTAATTGCAAATGGTAACAGGTCCATAAAGGGTGTACAACCTAGCATGGGTCCGTAAGGGGGGGAAAAGATGGTAAGTAGAAATGGGGAGGAAAAATAATCAAGTGGAAAGAGTGAAGAAGCTTGGACAAGAGAAGGAAGAAGCAGGAGAAAAAAAAAAAAAAAGACCTTCAATTGTATAAAATTCACAAACCAGTAAAGTATAAAGACACCACTGAAAAACAGTGAATTCTGTCCCGAACACCCAACAGCAAACAGAACCAGAACACATAAGCCTTTGGCAGACAATTTAAGAAATTCGAGTAGGACATTCCATTTCTCAATAATTCACAAACAATATATTATATGGTGTATTTATATTAAATACTGGGAAACCAATCCTGGAAAGCTGATGCTTCTAATGCTTTAGCCAATGAGAGCACGAGGTGTCAAGCCAAGTGAATGCTGGTGTTCTCACAACAGTGCTCACTTACGAGGCAACTGTCAGCGATCCGTGCTTTCAACAGTGCGACGAGCCAGGCAGATTATCATCTGTGAAGTGAAACAAAGGTCTCTAGCTTTTCTGGGATATGCCCTTTGTAATATATTCTATGATTCACTATGACACGAGCAGCTAGACACTGCAGGGTGGTGTGATTGATGGGCTGGATCAAATTTTTCGCGATCTCTTTCTCGTCCAGCAAGTCACTAGCAGTCTGCTTGTGCAAGTTTGTGGCATCGAAGTGTGCACCTGATTTAATAAGGAGATTCATGATGTCAGGATGGTTGTTCAGAGCGGCGATGTGCAGGGGGCTGTTGTCGTCAGAGTCTCTGACGTTCACGTCGGCGCCACACTCGATCAGTATGGCCGTGACCTGCAGAGACGGGAATTTACACACGGGGTAGCGCCCTACACAGGTCGTGTTCTTGTCCACAGCCAGATGAAGGGGGCTGAAGTTATTCTTCCCCCTCGGATGCAGCTTCAGAAACCTGTAGATAGTCTGCTTTTTGAAGTGGTCCTGTTCTAGAGTACAAGGAACTTTCTCTAGCAAGCAAATCAAGTGCAAAATAATGGAAAGAGCCTTATTTAACTGCAACGGGTCAGCTGGACACTGAGTTTGCTTGATAGCTCGCTCTATTTCAAGGACACTTTTGCACAGGATGCCCATAAGATCATCAAACGTAACGGTGGTGCCCAGTAGGCCTTTAGCCCTGTCCTGGAGCATAAAGGAGAACAGTTCCGCAAAAGACAGCAAGCTGCTGGCGGTCATAGGGCTTAAAGGGTCCAAGTTGTTCTGCTGCATATCCAAAGCATACTTCCAGAGGTTGATGCATCGTTTGAAATTTCCAGAGTCCGCATAGACAGCGCCTCTGTATCTAATGTAGTAAGAGGTATCGGGATGAGAGGGACCAAGAATACGTTCTCTGATCAATAGTGCCTGCATTCTCATCTCGTCGGGGTCGGCAATAAGACCTTCTAGCTCTTCTGCGCTGTTTACCTCCTTGGCATAATCGTAAGCCATTATCAGAGTCTGCGGTACCGGTTTGCTGATGATATTAGTCCTATCACTGTACCTCATGTTCATGGCCTTTTTCCAGTATTTCAAGGCCCCAAGCAGATCTCTCTTTTTGTCCACAAATGTAGCTCCCAGGAGCTCTAGAGCATTGATCCGTTCTGTCTTGCTGGTCTGTGCGTGGTGAGTCAGAAAATCCACAATATTTGTGTGACCGGTGACACTGGCCGAGAGAAGGGGAGTCATTCCATAACCATCCTTTTCCATCTTGGCACAATACATAAGAAGCATCTTCATGATGTCCAAACTCCCAGACTCTGCGCAATCATGCAATGCAGTATTACCTTAAGGAGAGGAAAGAAAGAGATAACAGGTTTTGAGGGAGCAGGAGACAATGGAGTACATGTATGTAGCTTAGGAACCTCACGAAAAGCAGGCAGCTCCAGGCTGACGTTAGCGGGACATTTTTTTTTTTTTTAAGATTTTATTTATTTATTTGACAGAGAGAGAGATATCACAAGTAGGTAGAGCAGCAGGCAGAGAGAAAGGGGGAAGCTCGCTACCCGCTGAGCAGAGAGCCTGATGTGGGGCTCAATCCCAGGACCCTGAGATCATCATCTGAGCCTAAGGCAGAGGCTTAACCCTCTGAGCCACCCAGGGGCCCCTAATGGGACTTCAATTGGAAAACAAATGAGAAAAAAAAAAAATGATCCACAGCCCCTAGGACTAGCGTGACACATTGCAGGGGTTAAATAAACACTTATTAAGTTTGTTGAATAAATGACCAAATTAGGCATGAAAAGATGATCAAAGTCACTAACGAAATTCAACATGAATCCATGTCCTCTTGGGTTTTTTCGGTAGTGTTTGCAAGTGCATATTCTATGACTAAAAAGTGATGAAATGCAATTAACCAGCTAGTCAGCTTTGCAGGCTGTCAGGTAACTTTCTGGGTAAGGGTCCATGTTTATAAGGGAGAAATCTAATCTGTAACATCTGAGATTCTCCAGTTTGATTCTAACAGGAGTCAGAAATTGTTTTTTCCATATTTCTGATTGCCAAGTGAACTTCAGCTGCCTTAGTCAAAATTCTCGGTGACAGAGTACTTTTCCTCAGAAAGCTCCCAGGAGAAAAACAAATCCAGTAAAATGTGAAAAAATATGTGGGTGGTTCAACTGGAAATTTAAAAGGAGCCATCTGAAGCGTCCTTTTGTAATGGATAATTTCCCACTGTAATTTAATTTTTTAAACATTCTCTGAAGCCGTACTAAATGTTCCGATGCCGTCTTGCTCTTCCCACACGTGGATTCAAATGGACAACAGACCCCGGCACATCAGGAAACACCAGTATGCAACATACGAAGACATTCTGAGCACACGAGTATTTTAGCTGCCGAAGTTTCATGCCAAACATCTTACTACTTATCGTAACAAAAATTATCACATAGACCTTTGATATCACCCTACGGTGTTTACAGAAAATTTCAGCAGTGAGTCACCAGAGGCTGAGTGCAGCAGAGTTCTCGCAGGCTGGCACTGGTATCCTTAGAAAGAGCTGCGTGCCTGGGGCCAGCCCTCGGTGGACATCGGAGAGCTCGTCTGTTCCAGAAACTTGCCCTCCAAGATAAGCGGGGGCTCACTGTTTGTACAAACGAAACAGTTTGTGCTTAATACCTGCTTTCCTCCCAGGGGTATCTCCAGGAAGGGTGCCCACCTTGAGCTCAGAGTCTCCTGATGGGTCTCCCCCGGGGCAGAAAAAGCCTGCAGATTCCTCTAAGCCCCACGGTGCCTTTTCCCTTAGGATCCAGTTCCACGTCCCTATCATACCATGATTCCCATGACCAGCTGACTCACCTCCAGAGACAGGGAAGGCCTTGGGGGACTAGAAAGTAGCTGAAACCTGACCACTTCCCGTAACAAATCTGTGACTGAAATTTGAAAGAGCCAGTTACTGCACCTTGGGACTTGACTCTCCCCAGGGTCATCCTGTGGAGACTTCCACAGCACCTACAGAAGTACAGGACTACCTGCACACATTTACTCTGACTCAGGATTTCAAAGGTCTATAATGGAATGGTGTTGGACGGAATATTTTAGCCACGCATCTGTAACCAAGCACTGCGAGAGCCCAGAACCTCTCCCTACTAACACTAATGTTCATTTGTTCAAAGTAATTTCAAGTACACATGGCTATTATGGAATGTGTTTTTAGAGCTCTTTTAAATTAAGAATCCCTTTTGCTCCAAGAGACAATATAAGAGAAACAGGAGGTTTAGATGGCATTCTTCTCTGTACAGTCACATAAAATCAAAAGAAAGAATGCAAGAGAAGCCAGTTCTTTTAAACTACTGTAAGCCAGTTTTTTTAAACTACTGTATTAGAATACACCAAAAAAGGTTTCTCTTAAGATAAAAAAACCTACAGAATAGTTTCATATCTAGTAATGGCAGAAGCAGTAATCTTAAAAAGCTGAAAATTTTATTTTGAAAAATCTGTTTGACAGCATGTAAAGAGCTAAAAGGAGGACAACATCCAGAAGAAGAAAGAAAATCAGAGAAGTCCAGAACTTAGGGAAGCTTCCTCCAATGGCCTCTTCCAATTCTGGAACCAGCAGCTAAAACACTGAGTGGAGCTTTTGACAGCTAGGCAGGGCCAGAGGAGAAAACTAGAGTCCAGAACCCCACTAAGAAGGGAACTTTGAAACCCCCCATACACTTTGAGTTGAGCTCTGAAGAACTGCACCCGAGTCCTTAAAGACAAATTACAAACCGCTCTTGGAGGAACCAAAACCCAATTTAAGATCATGTCAATACCGAACTAAAGAAATTCAGGGGGCACCTGGATTGCTCAGTCATTAAATGTCTGCCTTTGGCTTGGGTCATGATCCTGGGGTCCTGGGATTGAGCCCCACATCGGGCTCCCTGCTCGGCGGGAGGCCTGTTTCTCCCTCTCTCCACTCCCCCTGCTTGTGTTCTCTCTTTCACTGTATCTCTCTCTCTCTGCCAAATAAGTAAATAAATAATCTTTATTTAAAAAAAAAAAAAAAAGAAAGAAATTCAGGATTGCTAGTTGAAAACAGACAAAAGCCAAAAGCAAATACAAATGCTACTTACAGAAAATATTATCTGGACAGTACCTATTTACTAGGGTTCAAATTATTTTTCATATTCTATCTAATGTTTGATATCCAATCAAGAAACCCCAACACAAAACCAAAGGAAATAAGAGCTGAAGGAAAAGCCCAACAGAAGATCCTGATCATACAGTCATCAGACACAGACTTTAAAACAGTAATTATGCTGAGCTAAGTAAGAGAGATTAAAAAACAATTCTGAGAATTAGAACACTGGAAACTACAAAAAGGAACAAAATGGATGTTCTAGAACTGAAAACCTCAGTGGGTGGCTTTACAAGCAGATTACACACAGCTGAACAGAGAATGAGTGACTGGAAAAATCCATCAGATGAAAATATACAGAGAGAAGCATGGAGATGACAGGCTGGCAAAGCAGAGACAGTGAGAGACAGAGGGAATGATGTCAGAGGGTTAATACTCGGAAACCAGAATTCTAGAGGAAGAAAATGGGCTCAGAGCAATACATAAAAGATAAAGTCTGAGCATTTTCTGAAGCTCGTAAAGTATTAAAGTATAAATTTAATAAGTTTTACAAACACCAAGAAAGAGAAATACAATGAAAATCCCCTCGAGGCTCACTCCAGCAGAACAGCTCAGCGCTCAGGCAAAGGGAAAAACTTTACAACCAGAGAACAGGTGGAAGTGACCTACACAAGAGCAACAATTTGGCCAGTGGCAAAGCTCTCACCAGGAACAGGAAGCCGGAGGCCAACAGACTTGAAAGCACTAAAGGAAAATCTGCCAACTGAGAATTTTATACCCAGAGCAAGAATCAATGTGAATGAAGTACTGTTTCAGGTGAGAACAGAAGAGAAAACCCAAGGTATTTATTACCAGCCGACCTAGTACTGGCAAAAGGAGGAGGAGCCACATGGAAGCACAGAGATACCGGCATAAGCATCAACAAGAGGGGTAAATCTGGGAAAAGAAATGACTTCAAAAATTAACAAGCATCTTGTAGGGTTTGAAATACACAGACAAGTCAAATGCTTGACAGCGAGAGCATCAGGATAAGGAGGGCAATTGGAATTAAAGTATTCTAAAGATTTTTGCATTGCTTGGACAGAGGGAAACTCAGAAATTTATGTTATTCCTTTGGTAATTCAAAGTAGTACAGTAACCACTCAAGTAACAGAGGATATGCATCTCATCACTACATACCCTCTAGAATACAGAGAAAAAAATGAAATAAGAAAAAATTCAAATGCAGACAAAAAAAAAAAATCAGAGACAAAGAACACAAACCAGGTAGGACAAACAAAAATCAGAAAGTCAGAGATTAAAACCCAAATAGATCAGTAATTACATTAAATGCAAGCAAACTAAATGCTCCCTTAAAAGACACAAACTGTCAGACTGAAAATAGGAACATATACAACTGCTTAGAGGAGACAAAACCTTCAATACAGGATAGAAAAAGGCTGAAGCAAACAAAATAGAAAAAAATTATACCCTATTAGGCCCTATGCAGAAACGAACCATAAATAAGAAAGCTGTCTGATACAAGGAGACGTTAAGGCAAAAGGCATGGTTAGAGATAAAGGGAAACATTTTACAAGGATATAAATAAAATCCGAAACAATATAAAGATACAGTATTTTCAAATTCGTTTTACCTAAAACACAGGTTTGAATTATGCAGAGCAAGAATCAACAGAACTACGAGGAGAATCAGGCAAACCCACCATCACCGGACACTTGAGCACACCTTTCTCAGTAGCGAAGAACAAAACCAATACTGGTAGAGAAGATCTGAAACCATGAACAAACTTGATTTAACCGAGGTATATAAAGGAACACTGGGCTCAACACCTGTGGAATACCATTTTCTTTCAAGGATATATGAAAGAACAGACACAGGGACCACATTCTGGCCACAAAGTGAGACGCACAGAAACGGCAAAGGAATGATACCGCTGATTCTCTTCTAGGTCCACAATGCAAGGTAGAAAACACATGCACCCCAACAGCAGCAACAACAAAACACTGGAAAAATCTCCACAGATTTGAAAATTAAATACATACTGCTAAATAACCTATGGGTCAAAGAAGAAACACCAATGGAAAAAGAGAAAATATTTGTAACCGGATGAAAACGAAAACTTTAAGTAACAAATCCTGTGTGACGTGGCTCAACCTGTGCTTCAATGTGCACCCTAGAGAAGAAGGGCTTTAAAAAGATGGCTCGCTTTCCATCTCAAGAAACTAAAGGAGAAAAACATTAAATTAAACCCAGAGAAAGTTGAAGCAAATCATAAAAGCAAACATAATGGAGAGGATAAAGGTATCCATACGTTAGCACAGCATTTTTTCTCTTTTCCTGAGTCTTACGTATCAGCGGTTGCCCCCTCGTTATCTTATATTCGTAAATAGGCAAAGCAGAGAAAACACTTCTACAAATAGAAAGCAGGGAAGTTGGCAATAAAACAGAAACCCCTGTCTCCCAATCGCCAATGTAGTGTACTGTGCATTCCTGGGGTCATATTTTAAATGCTAGTCATACTAGAATCTAGTGAGTAAGTTCTATCTAATAGAAGCCAAACCTCATAATGGAACTCCCCCATCACGTGCCTTTCCAACTCAACTCCTTCCATGCTTCCTCTAAGATACAACTGAAAACCTTCAAGATGGCTTTCGAAATTCTACGACACTGCTTCTCAAAGCATTATCCCTGTAAGGTGGGAGGGTGATGAGGAAGAAAGCCAGAGCTTCAGAAAATGTTATGTGAGTAAAGCTTAATCTCAGTTAGTGGAAACACACACAAGTACACTATCAGAAATGGATTTGAGAAGACTGAGATCTTATTTGCCTACCCTACCTGCCCAGCCTCATGTCTCATCGTGCCCCAAGTGAATGCTGCACTGTGAATCTCTCCAGGAGCTGGCCAACTTTTTCTATGAAGGGCTCGATGGTATTTTAGGAGCCTGTAATGTCCCCGCTGTAACCACTCAGCCCAGCCGTGGCCAGGAGTATCCATTGGCAATACATCCAATTACTGGAGATGGCCTTGTTTGAACAAAATTTGACTTATGGACACTGAAATAGGGCCTCCAGGGCATCTTCATGTGTCATAAAGTATTCATCTTCATTAATTTTTTCCCCAACCATTAAAATACAAAAACATCTAGCAGTCAGGCAGAACAAGAACAGGAGGTGGGCAGGCTTTGACCCCTGGGCCCTAGTGGGCCAACACCTTCTTCTCGGAGACATCATCAATACCTGCCAATCACACCGCAGAGACCCTACTTACACTTCCTGTCACTCCATCCTAAGTGTCCCTCCCAGCACTGGGGACAGGCCTGCTCACTTCCACCTCCACACCTCTGCTCTTCATTTTTCTGTACTCTTCTTGTTTTTCTGTAATTTTCTTCCTTACCATTTTAACTTCTTGTCCTTCAAGTTTCAACAGCAACTTCCATGGCCTCAGGAGACTTCATTGTTTATAGCACACCAACTTGCATTCTAAGGATGCCTAGTAAATAAATGTGTCACTCATTCTGGTGGTTATTCCTATTACCTGAACTATGATGATATTATGTAATACCTTATAACAGTAAAATGTTACTGCCACACACATCAGTTTTCTTACCTAAATTGGTCTTCTAGTCCTAAAGTCCACAGATCCTATATAGTATATCCTTTATATCCCAACTAGCAGTTACCACACTACTAAGGCTAAGGCAAGAGTCTTCAATTTTTAATACTTCATTATCACAAAAAAGTGATTCAAACTTAGCTTCTGAGGATAAAATAAGTTTAAAAAGTAAAGTCTTAGGAGAGAGATGGTAACTACTCTAATAAGCATACGACCATCACACTTTCACACCCTTAAATCTTAAAAAAGTTTCTGAATACAAATGTAGTGATCTGAAAGAGCACATGCACCAGAATCTTTATAGCAGCAAGGTCCACAATAGCCAAACTAGATGCCCATCAACAGATGAATGGATAAAGAAGATGTGGTGTATATATATATATGCACACACACACAAACGCACACACACACAGTGGAATACTATGCAGCCATCAAAAAACCCTATGAAATCTTGCCATTTGCAATGATGTGGATGAAACTAGAGGGTATTATGCTTAGCAAAATAAGTCAATCAGAGAAAGACAATTATCATATGATCTCTGATATGAGGAATTTGAGAGGCAAGCCAGGGGGTCATGAGGGTAGCGAGGGAAAAATGCAACAAGATGGGATCAGGGAGGGAGACAAACCATAAGAGACTCTTAATCACAGGAAACAAACTGAGGGTTGCTGGAGGGAGGGGGAGGAGGGATAGGGTGGCTGGGTAATGGACACTGAGGAGGGTATGTGCTGTGGTGAATGCTGTGAATTGTGTAAGCCTGATGATTCACAGACCTGTACCCCTGGGGCTAATAATACATTATATGTTAATAAAAATAAATAAATAGGGGCGCCTGGGTGGCTCGGTGGGTTAAGGCCTCTGCCTTCGGCTCGGGTCATGATCCCAGGGTCCTGGGATTGAGCCCCGCATCGGGCTCTCTGCTCAGCAGGGAGCCTGCTTCCCTTCCTTTCTCTCTGCCTGCCTCTCTGCCTACTTGTGATCTCTGCCTGTCAAATAAATAAAGCTTCTGAATTATAGCCTAGACCTTGACTCCAAAGTTTAGAAAAGAGAAGCTTCAGAAACAAGCGAAAAAAAGTTTATGAAAACGAAACGAAAAGTTTAATTTTAAAGCAACTATAATTTTTGTCTCAGGTCCAAGTCTCTCTCTAGAGATGTTTTGACAAAGTTATAATCAGTCCACAGACAACTGTCACCTGCTTTTCTCCCACATCTTGGTCATTTTCTCCTGTTAAGTGACAAGTACATAGTCTCCATGAACTTCACAGATACTATGTCATCATTCTTAATGGCTTTATGGTAGAAGTTCAAGTAAGGAGGCATGGCCAAGGTCACATGAACACTCCCCTGGCCGACGGACATCTGCACTGCTTCAGAATTTTCACTACTAAAATGAATGCTTAAAAACCTTTAAGGACAGATAACAGGTGATTGCCAGGGGGTGGATTCTGGAAAAGGGGCTGACTGCAAAGAGGCATGAAGGAACTTTCTGTTCCATCTTTGTTGCACTGGTGGATAAACTACAGCACATGTTTATCAAAACTTACACAACTATATACTAAAAAGGATGAATTTTATTGTGTATAAATTATACTTCAGGGGCGCCTGGGTGGCTCAGCAGGTTAAAGCCTCTGCCTTTGGCTCAGGTCATGATCCCAGGGTCGTGGGATCGAGGTATCTGGCTCTCTCTGCTCAGCAGGGAGCCTGCTTCTCCCTCTCTCTCTGTCTACTTGTGATCTCTGTCAAATAAATAAATAAAATCTTTAAAAAGAAAATTATACTTCAATAACTAAATGACAAAAAAATTAATGCCTAATTTAGAAGAGAATCACAAGTGTATGACAGCATAAGATATATCTCCAAATCATTCCAAAGGAATCAGGCAATCTTTTAAAAAATCCACTTTTACAGTATTCTTTCTGGCAGTAGAATTAATTTTGAATTTTAATTTATATTACTTCTGTCCCTGGGTATATAGGACATTTTTCCATGTCTGTTCACGAACTTTTTTTTTTTTTTTTAAATGACAAGTCTATTTACGTTCCAGTTTCTGGAGTTATTAATCTGAGTTTCATCAGTTATCTGCTATATTTGCTCTATTAACTATTTCACTCAAGAGGGATATGCTTTCAGGAGGAAAAGCGAGTTCTCGTGAAAAAATGTAAAAAGATGAATTTAAAAATCCAGTTACGATGTTCTTGTGACCAGTCTGTGCTAAGTTACATGCCAAAGACCAATAAAATCGTATTTATTTTTGCTAGGTAACATCAGTGATTTAGACTTTTGGTGCATAATATCATATGCCAAATACTACTGAATATTCAACTCGAGCATTTTTCCTCAGTTATGTGCCTCTATGTTTCCACAATATGATGGAAGATTCAGTAGCTCTACCTCATAATGTCTTAATTTTGTATCCCCAGAGTGAGAAAGACAATTAAAAACAGAACTCATAAAGTTCAAAAATAAATACTACCAGGCATCTTAGATGAAATTAAGGCTACTTAGCACTGAAATTTAATTAATCCCTTAAAGAAAAAAAGAAAGAAAATAAACACTATCTTATACAATTCTCAGCATCTGACTCAGAACATGTTCATTTGGAGAAAAAATAAAATTTCTGACACTGAATTCATTATGGAAAACTCTCATGATTTCTCAAAAGACATTTTTGTTAAATGGACATGTCTTAAAAAACCAAGCTAATGGTCCATGAAGTGTTAATTCTGTTAAAGTAACTTACACAGAAAGTTAAAATAGTAAGATCTAAATATATTAATTTTCAACTACATAACTTAACCTTGAAATAGTGCTAAGAAAATCTGGAAGAATAAAAAGTAGCCATATTCAGGGAGATGCTTCTGGGAGGGATACTAAGGAAAGGAAATGACACAAGTCCTCATGGTTACCAGAGGGGAGGTGGGTGGGGGATGGGGAAACAGGTGATAGGGATTGAGGCATGCACTTGTGATGAGCACCAGGTGATGGATGAAAGTGTTGAATCACTGTATTGCACATCCAAAACTAATATTATAGTGCATGTTTATACTGGAATTAAAATACTTAGTAAAACAACAAACCAACAAAAAACACGGTAGTATTTCTCAAGAAGACCCATGTGAAAGCGCCAATCTCAGTTGCTGTTAATTCTAAAGAGACTTGTAATCTTTTGACAGCAGCCACATAAAAGACAGGGATTCATGTAGGTGTCTAACAAAGGGATCAAGATTTTCCTAAAATAAGTAATCCAAAAACACGCCAGTATTTTGAGTAATAACTAGTTGGGGCCCCTAAGAGTTCCCTCGCTCCAAACCAAATGTTTGGGTTTGACTAAACAGTAAGTAAATGATTGTTTGCATAACATTGTTACGAATCGACTAACTACTTAAATCATATGAGAACATCAACACATAATTTATAAATATCTCAGTTTGGGAAAGATTACTTAAATACTCCAGGATCAGAATTAAGTCAGTTTCCAAGCCTCTCCCAATTTCTATTTTTAATGAAACAAAAATGTTCTCACAAGGGCTATAAAATGTTTTACAAATACAAAACGTCGATTATAATTTAAACTGCTTTTTCTAGAAATATCAATTCAACAGATTCAGCTACTTCGTAAAGTCCTCACACAGTTCGAATTTTGTGTGTGTGTGTTTTAGTTAAATACAGTGGTGCTTCTCAAACTTTAACGTACACAATCACCTCAGGATCACAGTAAAATGCGGATTCTGACTCAACTGATCTACAGTGGATCCAAGGGACGCCTGTGTTGCAGGTCTTTGCTACTCGGAGCACTAAGGAAATAGAGGAGGAATATATAACAGCTATATCATGTAATACGATAATAAGGTTAAAAGAAAGGTTAGGTCACAGCCCTGTTTTACACCACACAGAAAATGAAACTTCACCATTCCTCTTTATGCTAAATGAGAACATCAGATGCCAGAGCATGAAAAGGGTGTGCTGTACAACTAGATTCCACAGTCTGACCCACAGAAACGTTCCTGTCTATGTAGTAAAGGGTAGCAGTAAACCCTGCAGTGTTTTCTTAACAATTTTCTTGTTTAAGTCCAATCTAAGTGAGCTACAGTTGCATATTTCAAAAAAATCAGCTTGTAAAATAAAATCCAAGTTGTTGTAACCAATACCTTCAAAAGAGCAGGGAAAAAAACCAATGTAAACTGGTGCAACCACTGGGGAAAACAGTACGGAGGTTCCTCAGAAAGTTAAAAATAGAAATACCACACAACCCAGTAATTCCACTTCTGAATATTTACCCAAAGAAAACAAAAACACTACTTCGAAAAGATACATGCACCCCTATGTTTATGGCAGCATTATTTACAACAGACAACATAGGGAAACAACCTAATTGTCTGCTGACAGATGAAGAGATAAAGAAAATGTGGTGTATATATATACAATGGATTAATATTCAAATATAAAAAGAATGAAATCTTGCCATTTGAGACAAATGGATGGGCCATAAGGTATCTGGTAAGTGAAATAAGCCAGTCAAGCAAAAAACAAATATATGGTTTCGCCTTTATGTGCAATCTAAAAAAAAAAAAAATGAACAAACAAATCAAAACAGAAACTTGTAAATACAGAGAATTGGTGGTTTCCAGAGGGAGGGTGTGAGGGAGGATGGGTGAAATAGGCAAGGGGGATTAATAAGTAAAAACTTCCAGCTATAAAATAAGTCATGAGAATGAAAAGTACAGCAGTACAGCATAGGGAATATAGCCAATAATTCTGTAATAACATGGTATGGTGACAGATGGTAACTACACTCATTATGGTGAACACTGCATATGTTTAACTCAAATTACTATGTTGTATACCTGAAACTAATACAATATTGTATGTCAACTATACTTCGATAAAAAGGAAGGAAGGAAAAGAAATGGGAGAAACATTTCATAATTACGTCAGGTTTTGCCAAAAAAATTAAGTTGGTGACCAGTACTCATTTCACTCACTCCTCTTCTTTTTACTGGTATATCTGACACTCTTTCTGTTACTCTTAACTTCCCTCGTATTCTTTAAAAAATTAAGTTTACTTGAAAAAAAAAAAAAGAAAGTGAAAAAACAATCTACAGAATGGGAGAAACTATCTACCAATCATGTATCTGATAAAGGACTTGTAGTCAGAATATATAAATTACTCCTACAACTCAGTAATAAAACAATAACCCAATTTTAAAGATTTTATTTTTATTTATTTGACAGACAGAGATCACAAGTAGGCAGAGAGGCAGACAGAGAGAGAGGGGGAAGGCAGGCTCCCTGCTGAGCAGAGAGCCCGATGCGGGGCTCGATCCCAGGGCCCTGGGATCATGACCTGAGCCGAAGGCAGAGGCTTTAACCCACTGAGCCACCCAGGCGCCCCAATAACCCAATTTTAAAGCATGCAAACAACAAGACGGACGCTTCTCCAGAGAAGATAAACAAATGGCCAATAAACACATGAAGAGATGCTGAACATCAGAACCCTGAAGAAATACAAACCAAAACCACAATGATACTACTTCACACCCACTAAGACGGCTATTCCCAGAGAAGAGTAATAACCCATGTCTGTGAGGGTGTGGAGAAACTGGGACTCTGTCACACTGTTGACAGGAATGTGAAATGGCACCGTCGAGCTGTTCCTTAGAAGGTTACACAGGGAGTTGCCATGTGACCCAGCAATTCCACTCCTCCATGTACGCCCAAGAGAAATGAAAACTTAAAACCGCCCAAGAACTTGCACATGAATATTTGTATCAGTCTTATTCCCAAGAGCCAAAAAGTAGAACCAATCCAAATGCCTGTTAACCGATGAATGTGGTCTATCTACACGAGGGCTTATACAATAAAAAGACTAAAGCAATAAAAAGAAATCAAGTACTGATGCGTGCTACAAAATGGGTGAGCTCCGAGAACATCACACTAAGAGAAAGCAGCACACCACAAACCACACACTATGCTTCCATTTACACGAAATGTCCACTACAGGCAAATGCAGAGGGACAGAAAGATTAGTGGTTGCCTGAGGTTACTTCAGTCACGGTGGGGGAGGCGGGGGAAATGAGAGTACGTATTACTGGATATGGGTTTTGGGGGGAGGGGGTGATGAAAAGGTGGCTGAGACGACGGCCACACAACCCTGTGAATACACACTGATTTGAACACTTTAATGGGTGAAGGGTACATGAATTGTGTCTCAAATCTGTTTTAAAATCAAGCTACCTGTGTTTCTGGTAAAAGTACAAGTTTTGACCTCTAGAAGCAACCACTAAAGGGTCTCTTACTGTAACAGACTTGCTAGAAATGCATAAAAAGAATTCTCACCTCTCCTCTTTAGCCTACTGTGCTTGCCATCCATTCTTCTTCAACTCTGTAGCTGGGACTTGTAAGAGGCCCACTTCTAAAGATGGGGAGGGGCCTGCGATTCAACTGCAGAACAATGCTGGTCCCAAGCACTTTTTTATTCCTGGAATAACTAAATGATGCATGTTAAGGGAAGAAGTGAGAAGGGGTAGAGAGAAACACTTCAGGATATCTAAGGAGCACTAGAAGGCTCCTCCACTTAGGATGTTCCCCTCGGCCGCGCAAATTTTAACACCAGAGTTACTCCAGGACAGGAGCTCAAAAAAAAAAAAAGGAATCAGAACAGAATCAAATACGAACTGTGCCACGGTTACCACGTGCCTTCCCTTCATTAATTCTCTGTGTGAGGCAGTGAGCTGGGAGCATATGGCAATTTAACAACAGAGGCCCTTGACGCTCATAACAAAGTCAAACGCTAAAAACATCTGCATCCAGAGGTAAGCTGAATTCTTATGACTTGGGGAAATGAGAAACCGCCTGGGAGATGGGTCTTGACATCTAGTGGAATTTTAAGGCCAAGAGGAACTGAACTAAGGGATCAGCACTAAAGCAACCAATATTTAGTGTAATTGGGTGAAAATTACAAAATGTCAAAGCATCAACATTGTAATTCAGACTTCATTAAAACTCCCTTTCTGGCCATTCTTCCCCAAGCGTGGGGGACACAAAGGCAAGACAGATGTTTCTCGCAGATTTGCCCTCACGTGACTTCTTTACCTGGGCCTTTCCTCACCTCCAGCTTCCATCACATACGTTCCTAATGTCTCAATAGCATTAGCCTCTGGAATGCCAAGGGCTTCCTGAACTGCCTTTTACTGAACTGTGTTTTAAGAAACAACTGTAATCTATGAAAATCTGATAAAGATGAACTCGGTGAGGGAACCACTTGTCCCCAACGGTAAGTGAAACACACTTCGTGCAGCTGAAAGGGCAGGAAGGTTCAGGAACTACTTATTTTCTCCAACTCCAGCTCAATTGTGAGGATTCACAGCTCCAAATCCAATCTCCAGGCCTAGTGGGACATAGAGGGTAATTCCCCACTGCACCGAGTCTACACACCTTCTACCCTGGGGACACGGAGAAGTGTGGCCCGGGATATAGAAAAGACGAACGTGCACAACTTGCAGGGGCAACCTGATGAGGCAGGATGAAAATGTCAATGAATTCAACCAGTAAGTCATTTAAACATTATTATCCAAACAAAACACACACAGGCCACAAAAGAGAAGGAAGTTTTAAGGCCTTCTCTCTAGTTGTTCTCTGAAAGTAGCTGTGTGGAGGCCGACCAGCAGCCGAGAAGAACACTGTAAAGTCAAGAAAGAATGGGCAACTGCCTCCGACACGCAGAGAGTCCTCAAGTATAGTGAAGCCTACCAACGGGACAAAGGTCCTTTTCTTTGCCCCTGATCTTAACACCAACCGTTCTTAACTTAGAGGGGAGACTTTTCTTACCTGAGATTCCTCTGCACTTACAGTGTATTTTAAAAAGTAATAATAATAGGATTTCTTTTTCACATTTTCTTGACTGAAATACATCCATAACCCTAAAATGCCTATACTATGGGAGACAACTAATATAACAAGCCTGCGGTTTGCTTTAAACGACTACAGAAAACAAAAGGAGAGGAGAGAGAAATATATTTTTTAAATATGTTTAAAATTTTTAGAAACAAAGTTTTAAAAAACTTTGGCAAATGCAGATAACTACTGAAACAAGGTGGTAAGTTCATAGTGGTTCCAGTCATATTCTTCTCTCCACTTATGCAAAAATTAGAAAATTTCTGTAATAAAAAGGTAAACAAACTGCCTGACCTAGCTCTCTCTCAAACCCTTTTAAAGCCAGCTCTACTTATGGGCCTACATGAATTCTCCCATTTCTGAAGACCAGTAATGCTCATTTTTCACAATTATGGCCTTAACTTCTCACTTCATGTCTTCATGTACAGATTTTATTTCTGTAGTGAAAGAACAAAACAGTCCTTGCCCTCAAGGAGCTTATAATCCTTCCTCTCTTAAATCCAACCTACATCATTCAACAAATTCATTTACCAAAAACCCACTATGGCCAGACACTCTAACACATGGATACAAACACCAGGTCTCTAGCCTTAAAGAGCTCACAATGTAATAGAATTAGAATGCAGTTAGGTGTGTTTCCCTATAAAAAAGGAAAGAAAGAGAGGAAGGAAGAAAGAAAAGAAAGATCCCAGTTATTTCTCAGCTGAAAACTTCACTAGCTTACCCCCGCATAAAGAATCAAACTTCTTTACCTAGAAGTCCATGTCCTTCATAATCTAGCCTTGAGTGCCCTTGGGTCCAAATATGCCTACTTTTCCACTTCCTGGCCCTCCACGCATATTTCTCAATGTGCCTTTCCTTAGGCCATTTCCTAAGCCTTTAAAACTGCATCCAGTGCACTCTACAGGTCTGACCCTGACAATCCTTTCAAGGCCCAGTTCAACATCTCCATAAAGACCACACCCCTAAAATCCATCCCGCAAAGGTTCACCCTATTCCTTCAGCAGTTAACAAACGCGACGTCCTGTACCTTCTCACAGCCTCCACAATGTTCACCACAGTGTCCTGCCTACAGAAAATGCACAGTGATTGTCTTATTACCAATACCCTAATTTCCTCTGGATATTTAAAAAGATGAACCCATGCCGGAGGGCAGCCTGTTCTCTGAGGGCCAGTCTCCCCAACCCAAGCCAGAGCAGCTCTTCTGCTGGTGTCTAGTACTCAAAATCACTTTCAGCTGCTCAATTCCCAACAGGATCTGGGTGCATAAAAGAACTGAAGGGCTAAAGTCTCTTACCAAGGATCCTATTCTGAATCCACCAACAACATTAAGACAAAACAAAACAACAAACCAAGCGGAAGATGACGGTAACCATGATGTGGTGAAATCAATGTGGAAGCTCTGAGATGAGCTTGTTGAATCACTTCTCATTTGGGGTCTACGTTTTTTGGTTTTTTTCCTCTAAAGATTTTATTTATTTATTTGACAGAGAGAGATCACAAGTAGGCAGGGGGGTGGGAGGGGGCAGTGGGCAGCAGGCTCCCCGCTGAGCAGAGAGCCCAATGTGGGGCTCGATCCCAGGACCCTGGGATCATGACCTGAGCCGAAAGCAGAGGCTTTAACCCACTGAGCCACCCAGGCGCCCCTGGGGTCCACGGTTTTAAACAGCAACCCCACTCTCCTGTTTCACAGGAAGAGTGAAGTTGAGCACAACCAGTTGAGCACAACCACTGTGCTCAACTGGAGAAGTACTGGTAAACATCTCCAAGGTGTTCTCCTCTTTGTGAATGCCAGGGGAAAAGAGTGAGCGCAGGGTCCCCTCAAGTACAGAGATGGTTGGGTATTACCTTATCGGTAATTCCAAAAATCAAACACAAGGAAGCACTGGGGCCACGCTCTGCATACTGTGGCACAAGGACCTGCGGAGGAACCGGTCTCTATGAGGAAACTGTGAGCTGGAGAGCGAGGAAACAAGGACTGGTTACGTGGTCTTACTCAGCTCTGTCTATCCTCAATCTAACAGCCTGGTGTGTTGAGGGACTCAGGAAGTGCTCCCTCAATTAGGGAATGAATTCCACCTTTGGTTAAAACCTGTTTGAAATGCCAACAGCCTGTTAAAAAGTCACTGGGAGGGGGAGGAGGTTAAATAGTATATTCAAATGCCAACTGCCTGTTAAAAAGTAATGGAATGTAGAAGTCACGTGCATTTGGTATTTAAGCAGACCAAGCAAAATCTACTGGGGTTTTCCTTCTTCACAACCATTTCCAACAGCTGACATATACCATTTCCTAAGAAACAGTTCCATTTCATCCCTCATCTCATCACTCTTTTCTGCTTCTTGGATAGAGCTGCTGCTCTATCAGATCGATCCTTTGCCAGTGTTCCTGCCTCAGTTTTAACTGGTTCCTGCTTTTTTATTACACATTAACCCATAAAAAAAAAAATCTAGAGTCAGTGAGAGAGTGATTATCAAAGAATGGAAGCTTCGGGATCAGAGTGGGGGTGGGTGCATTATACATCCTAATCTGCCTCCAATTTAATTAAGAGTCACTGTTGAAATTAAAAGGGACCATAACAGGTAAAAGCACTGCACACAAAATTACATATATGTGTGTGTGTGTAAATGTATATATGTATGTATGTACACACACACATATATATCATTTATCTGTATGTCCATAAAATTGAGACTATCTGAAAAAAATTTTTGAAAACTGTTTTCTCATGTTATGTGTAATTTTTTCGAAAGGCACAAGTACTAGACACTGATGGGGGTCGGGGGCAGGGGAGGTGGAACGACTCTAGAATTAGATCATTTGACCACATCCTCACATACAAGGCTGTATGAGGATGGACACGAAAGGAACATTCGTCCAAAAAAGCAAAGGTAATCAATCAAGTTAGATACCATTCAGTTCATTAGGGGGAAAGAGGAGGAGGAAAGGGAAGTAGTACTACTGTTTAGGGAAACAGTACCACTATTTAACTCTCCAATGACCTAAGAGTTTTTTAAAACAACTTCACCTAAATATGTAAGTTCAACAATCTGTATGTTATTAGGCTAATGAATGAAAAGCCCAAAACAAAGAAACAAAAAATCCAACAAGCCTCAACAAACGACCGTACCTTTTAATGCTTTCTCTACTAGTTACGATTTCAAAGCATTCCCCATAGTTAACATGGTCATGTAAACAGTAACTGTTCTCTTAAGACTAGCATTCTTTAAAGGAATGAATGTTTAAAACAAACAAAAATGTCACGCTGTTCTCTAAGCCAACAACCCACCTCAAAGAGATGATCAGGAACAAATGAAAAAATGTCTAAGAAAGAATGTCTACGGAAACATGTTGTCTCCTACTGAAAAGCCAGAAGCAACAGAGAACTCCATTGGGAGAGTATGCGGCTATTGAAATTGGGGGCTAAAATTAATGCCATTAAAAAGACATTACTGATTAAGCTAAAAAAAAATTATAGAAGATCATATAAAATAAAACTACATACATGTATCAGTTATCTCTAAGTGGCACTTGGTGAGATTTTTTATGTTTTCTCCAAAAAAAAAAAAATTTACAGAAAATCACAATGAGCCCGCATCATATCAAAACTTTAAAAGAAAAAAAAAAAAGATTCTACTATTTGAGTAAATTCTGTCCAATAACTATGTCCTGTCCCATAATGGTGTACTTTAGCCTCTCTGAAAGGCAATCAGACACCATCACAACAACAAACGCACTCTTTGAGTCAGCAATCCCATTTATCGGTATCTACCCTACAGCTCTTCTCACCCAAGTGTGCGAAGACATACTTGTGTTCAAGAATATTTACAGAAGCACGGCTTATATTGGATATGCCCTAACTGTCCATCAACAGGGCCTAGATAAATTATGTAGATTCATACAATGAAATACTGTGCAGCCGCTAAAAAGAATGAGGCAGCTCTGTGTGCTGCAGTTCAATGCCATCCAAGATAATCTAAGGTTTAAAAAAAAAAAACAAAAAAACCCACAACCGAAACTGTATGTATCAACTAACAGAAGGGAAAGGGGGAAGAAAAAGACAAGTCTCTGCACAGACCACCTCCAGGACACACAAAACCCCATAAACAGGGCTTATAAATAGTGGCTGCCAGGGGGTTGGAGGTCTAGAACTCAGAGGTGGTAGTAAGATTTGTCATTGGGAACGCCGTCAATCAATTTATACTGATTGAGTTTTGGGGTTTTTTTTACCATATAGGTAGGCTACTTTTTAAGTTTTAATAGATTTTTTTTTAATGGGGCAGTGAATTACTTTGCTGTTGTAAATAAATACGCTGAAGGAAAAGAAAAAAAAAAAGATTTCCAAGTATCAAAACAGGCGATCAAAACACCTGTTTTCAAAAGTTTCAAAAAAAACCTCTCAACTATCATTTTGCTGCTTTAGGCTTATTATAATCCCTGAAAATTACACACAACTGTAAACCTGAGCTCTTCTTTTGGACAGAGGTGTTTACACTGTTGCTAGCCAACAAATCCACTTCTGTCTAACCTAGCGCTTGTCTGGCTCTCAGGATTGTAGCAGTTTTTAAAATCTCTTTTCTCTCCTGCTATATTTAATACATGTTCTAATGTGAAAGGATTTTCTATTAGCCACACAATAAACAGAAAATAAGGGAATGGATTTTCTCCTTTTCCACTGGTATTAATCCTTTCAGGTCAGTGTGGCCTGGCATTCCCCGACAGAATAACAAACGAAATGCCTAGCTAAGACACATAAGACAATGACTCACTAAATATAGTAGTTTCTACTCCACTGGTGTTCTTAGGGGAAAAAAAAAAAAATCAAAGCTAAGAAAATACATTACACTGAAGTATATTCTCAAGTGGATTCAGTGCAAGCCTAAGGGCTCCGATCAACCGCCACTAATATGCCCTGTAACTCTGGGGAGCCCAGGAATTGGAAGGGCCTCCAAATCAGAGACAGAAAATGCTCCTTAACATCGTGACCGAAGTCCTTGTACCGCACTTGCGCAAAGAATTCTCAAACACGGGAGAATCGACCAACAAGGTTTGCTGGAAGGGACACCTCATCAAAACAGGTCTGTCAATGCCGGCTGACTCAGCAGCCGCTGTTTATAGTTAGGGACCAGACTTCCTGAAAATAATGGTAAACACTTAGAAAGCCGAAACAAAGAAGTTGGACTCACCTTTCACACTTTTTCTATTAACATCTGCCCCCTTTTCAAGCAAATACTGAGCAATCTCTTTGTGTCCTTTGTAGCACGAAATCATCAAGCACGTATGCCCGTGTCGGTTGGACACCTCCAAGTCAGCTTTGTGTTCCACGAGGTACTTCACGATTTCCAAATGGCCATCGAAACAGGCAGCTCGAAGAGGAGTGGAATTGGTTAAAGTTGTGTTGTTGACAGACGCTCCGTGGTTTAACAGGGACTGCACCACCTTCAGATGTCCCGCTGCAGAAGCAGCCCACAGCGGGGGAGCCCCCTCGATGGTTTCGCCATCAAAATTGACCGAGCCCCCCACTTCTATGGAGGCACTGCACTGTTCGAGGAGGAACTCCACCATGTCAAGGTGCCCATACCTGGCGGCCATCAGGAGTGGCGTGGCTCCGTTTGTTTTTTCCGAGATCAAGGAGGAAACCTCCTCTTTGGATTTGCTGGCCAACAACTTGGTGAGAAGCCGCAGTTTGCCATCCCGAGCTGCGTTAAACACTGCTGTCTTTAGATCCATTTATGTCCAGTGGAAAGGCTGCGCTTTCTTTATCCCTCAAAGCAAAGCTCCGGCTTAACTCTATCGACACAAGCAAGAGTGACAGGAACCAAAGTTCAACGTCAACCGCTGCACCCCAAACGGATATAAAACCACGGAGAGTCTGTCGCCTTACTGCCTTCCGACATCTGACCACCAGAGCACCAAACTAGAAAAAGGAAAAGGAAGAGGAAAAGTAGCAGTTTCGAATTTTCCAGAGGTGAAGGCAAAAACACTGGGTTTTCTTAATTGTTACTCCCAGGTGGCAGGGGTTGGGGGCGGGGGGTGGCGTACTTTAGGGACGACTCAAGCCACCCAAACACAGTGGGAAAGAACACAAAAAGGTGCACACCGACCCCAATGTTCTGTGGCAGGCGGTTTCTCTTCTACATGCGGTAAATTGAAAACACTCCAGGCAACCGGTTTTCTCGCCTCCTAAGCAGCCAAGCTTTGTTCTAGTTTTTGCTTTGCACACGCCCAGGGAGAGTACAACCGAAAGAGGGAAGAGCCGCGGGTCCAGCAGTGTCTCTCTCTCTCACATCTGCAGAGGAGAGCGAGCCAAGGGCGCCAGGCTCGAGGCCTCGCGGTGGCCAGAATGGGTTTCGCGAAGGAACAAAAAGGTCGGACACAACAAACCGCGGCCAGCCAGCGCCAGAGCAGAGCCCTCGCCCTAATGGTTCTCTTTCCTTACAAACTACTCGAGGCTCTCAGGAAATCCGGCCGCCTTCTAGAGAACTTCGCCCGCCCCATTTCGATCCGCCCCCCACCCCCCGCCGGGGATCGCAGGTTCCCCAGACCCCCGTGGCCCCCACTCCATAACCTTCACCGCCACCTTCTCCAGACCCGGGCGGCCCCTCCCCGCCCTCCCCGAGCGACCACGACCCCCGGCCGGCCGGCCGCCGAGCCCGGGGCCTCCAGCCCGCCGCCCGCCTTCCGTGGCCCGGGGGCGCCCTCCTTCCCCTTCCCGCCCGGGCCTCCCCGCGGGAGCCTCAGGCCGCAGCCACTACCTGCCCGGGGGCTGGTCCTCTCCGCCGCCGCCGCCCGCCGCTGGGGCTCGGGCCGCCCCCCTTAAATGGAAACCGTTGTCCGCGCCGCCGCCCGGGCCGGCCTGCTCCGCCTGCAGCCGCACAGCTCCTCCATGCCCCGCGCCCCACAGGAATGAATCCGGCCGCGCCGTTCGCCCCGCCCCGCCACGCCGAGCCGCCTCCCGCCCTCCCAGTCCGCGCGGGCTACAGCAGCTGCAGCGGATGCCGCGGCGGATGGTGTAATGGGCTGCGGGCCGGGGGCCGGGCAAGCCTGAGCGAGGTTTCACATCACTGACGCGGCAGCCGCGCCATTGGGCCGGGGGAGGGCGGCGGCCGCCGCGAGCAACCGCGTAGGGGCGGGGCGGGGCGGCCAGCCCGGCGGAAGAAGCTCCGGCGTGAGGCACGCCGGGGGGCGTGGCTCCAGGAGGGGGCGGGGCCGGGAGGCCGCATCGCCCCGCGTCTGCCCCGGTCGGTGGAGGTGGTGCGGGCGGGTCGCGGGCTTCTTCGCTCGGGTTTCCCCGCGCCCGTTTCTCGGGAGGCTGGTTGGCGGGACCTTCGGCTCCCACGGCCAGAACTTCCAGAAGGGTGGTAGTTCCTTTTACTCTCTCACACCCATAAATGTTCTCGGATTACTCTTTCTCTCCTTTGGGTAGAAACACACGGAGCTCTCAGATTTCGGAAAAACAAAAGACCAGAAAAACACTGGAAACAGAAATAGGAGAAAAAGATTCGTTCGGGAGGCTGCCAGACATGATTTGTTCTTTTTTTTTTTTTTAAGGAAGGATTCTAAAAAGTACAAAATTTACGAAAAGTGGTAAAAATTTCAGAGCAGTGTTAAGGCAGCAAGGTCGAGCTCCTGACAACAGTAAAACCAGCACATGAGTGAAGAGTCTATCATACAGCAGGAAAAAAACTCATCACATTTATGACGTTAAGACATGGGATGTATGAAACTAGCTTGAAGAAGAGTGTAAGCATGTTGGGAATGACACCGTAGTGAATCGTGATGAGTAAATAGGGTTTGAAAAACTGATCAAAAAAAGAAAAAAAAAGGAAAAAAAACCTGATCATCAATCTCTTGAACACTTTATTTTGGGGAACGTAAACTCAAACCCAGTTCCTTGAGTACCACTAGGGGAAAGAGAATATTGGGTTAGACAGATTATCTGACCCCAGCCTCACAAAAGGAATCATTATTTTTGAAGTCAGACATTTCTCTCTCTCTCTCTCACGCACACACACACACAGAAAAAATCACAGCTTCATTTTTGCTTACTGACTCACAGTGTTGTTGATAAATTTATGTACTTTTGTAGTTGATTCAGTTGGGTTGTAGTTGTAGTTGTAGTTGATGTAGTTCAGTGCATAACTGAAGTCTAATTTTCATACAACTACGTATTTTGCTTTTTCCCCTTACCATACTCTAAAGATTTCTCATGTTTTTACAGTCTTAATAATCATTTTTTATTTAGGTAGTCAGTACACAGGCTCCACATTGGTACCCCAAAATTCAGGTTACTAGCATTGAGAAGAAAATATAGAAGAAGAGAATATAAAGGATCAGGGCAGCCTTCTGTAAAAATCAACCAGCATGCATGTCACAGTTCTATACTCCCAAGGTACAGATAAACGCCAGTCACAAACCCCAACCAAGACCTAGCCTGAGCTGATTTGTCTCTCTTACAAATTCAGTAAGATGATGTAAGTGACCCGCAAACTGAGATGTGTACCCCCTGGGGATTTTCAAGGGGTAAGTGCACACTTAAGATTATCTTAAGATTGCTTGTTTTTCAATCTTCAACTTGCATCCATATTACTTCCAGAAACTGATTTGCTGCTTTAAAGAATGCGGTCAAGTTGTCTGCCCGTTTCCTTCCCCAACTGTATCACCATAGGCATACATTTTCCAAATTGCAAAAAAAGGAAGTGGGGGAGACGGAGGCATAACTCTCATTCACTGATAATCTTAAAAGGATGCCTTATTCCGGGGTGTAAAAACTTCAGAGAACCTGTGTCAGTTTTCTATCAATTTAAAAGATTGGACTGTGTGGAGAAAGTATATACTTCTAATGGCTGTGTAACAAATTCTTCTACAAGTCATATGATTTCCAAATAGTTGCTTTCAATAAAGGATGGCCTTGAGATCACTAAATGAGTTGTATAAGTTAGAAGGAGTTCAAAGAATTGAAAAGTTCAAAACGCCTTACAATCCCATCTACTTATTAATGGTAAAAACATTCTTAGAATTTACAAAAATGAAAAACAGAAAACCCTGATGCTAAACTATATCTCTTTCTTGTAAGAAGTAGTATTCAACAACAAACACATGCAGTATTTGTAAAACAAAACAAAACAAAAAACTTATGTCTAATTTTAAAACTTTGTAATATATTTTATATTATTTTGAATACTTGATTATTACTAATAAATATGATATCTCAATCTAGAAGAAAATGTTTCAGCACTTACAGTCTTTTAGCCACAGGAAAATTAAAAACTGAAGTTTAAATATATATATCTTTTCACTGCAGTAAAATATAGTAGGGTGATAGAAAAAATACATTCGAACACAGAAATGCATGAAATTAGGATATAATCCTGAAGGGCGAGAATGTGAAATGGAGTTATAGTGTAAAGAGAAAAATAAACTAGGTAATATATACTGTAGGTAAAGAGGACGCTTTTCTTATATTTTTAAAACGGTGAGTAGTAGGCATCATATCTATGGTGTTTAGATTGTATTGGATTCATTCAAGAGAGTAACTATTCCATTTTAAAATGTCAATGTTTACAGTATGCAGGAAATTGCATTCTTTGCAACTACTTAAACTTACGATGAAACATTTTAAATGTTAACCTAAAAATATGCAAGAGGGTAAATAGTATGTCCTATAGTAAGCAGAAATGTTTAAGGATCGCTAATTTTACTCATCAATCCCCTATTGGAGGTCATCTCCGTTTCTAAAGATTTCAGCAATATTTGTTCTTCTAATTTTTTTTTTTTTTTTTAGTTTTTACTTTTCTTAAAGAACATCAACTAAAATTACTTTATTTTGTCGTGGTTAAATGATCTTACATTCTTTTTTGAAACACCTGCCTCCTCTCAACCCTTTCTGAATGGAGAGGAAAAGGTTTTGGTTTGGCTGGGTTGGTTGGACAGGGATTGGTTTGGTTACTAAAGCTTTGGATTCTGGTTTAATCAGCAGTTACTGTCTTCCTCAAAGCCTCAGAATGCTCTGGGGGGTATATAACAAGAAGAACGGTGGATTCAAGTTCTAAGGAGCCTCCAGATGGTGCAGATGGGTATCAGCAGACTGGAAAAATGGGGAGGGACCCAGAAGGCTGGGGCATAAAATGACGAGCCACTGCCAGGAGCCAAGGTGAATCCTTGGTCTGCTCTGAGGGGAGCTGGTGTCACCTGCACCCACAGTTCTGATTCATCGGCCTTGTTGGGAGATCCAACACTTTACAAATGCCTGGGAGGGTACCTTCCTAAGAGGCCCCCAGGACACTGGGAGCCCAGAGGCAGCACGACCCCATGCCTGAAAGGGTGATGGCGACCAACTGGACTAGCAGAGTGAGGGCGCCCTTATTACGAGACCACCACACACTTTCAAGCGTATAGGTTTTCTTCTTTTCATGTATTGCTTTGGGATAAATTTCCAGGGGCTGCATTATGGAACTTCCTTCTGGCTTCTCATATATATTAACATTCCGCTTTCCCAAACAGTTGGGCCAGCAGCAAAGGAGTATGCTGAATTCACCAAACCGGGCACCCACTGCAGATTACGTTTCTTCAGTTCTTGCTAGAATGTGGAAAATGATGCATCAAATTTCCCCAAATTTGCCTGGCCACCCTTGTGATTTGGGGGGGTGTCCATATTATCTCCTGTAATTAGTAGGGTATTCCTTTTACAGTTTTCCTTCTGGAGATTTTTTTTTCTTAACTTTACTTATTTTTTAATAATCTCTACACCCGACGTGGGGCTCAAACTCATGACCCGGAGATCGAGAGTCACACACTTCACTGAGTGTGAGGCAGGCAGGCGCCCCTCTCCTGGGGATTTTCAAGTGTTTACCTCTTGCTGGCCTCTGCTTAAACCAGAAACCTCCATGAAACAGTCCACTTGCACGGTTTTGGTGATCTTCATTAATTTGGTCTGATTTGGGTGAACAAAAGAAGATACCTTTTGTTTCTAGTGACTAACTGGGCAGCAGTTTAATTCAGAAAAGCATGAAAGGAACCTGTTTTAATGAATAGAAAAGTAACACGAAAACAGCACGGAGGCGCCCCACACCATTGAGAAACGCCCTTCTCGTATGAGAAACCTATTTAATCAACACCGATCATGTGTCTGACCAGGGTGCGAAGGATTTTAATTGTTATAAATCCACTCATCATGTGCATAGTTATTGAATCGTATTGTGTGTTCTGTTAGAGGCTGAGTGAATATATGATCCCTGCTTTCAAAGAATTCATGGTCTGTGGGAGAAATGTAGCTATAAACAGAGCGGAGTGAATGAGATATGTATATAAACAGCCACGAGGGCCCAAGGGATGGAGCTGCCAAGGCTCCCAGACTCCTTGGGCGGGTCTGGGAAGGAGGTGTGGTTAAACTGGATCCTGAAGCAGGAGTGGGAGTAGGCCCAGCCAAAAGGCAGTGCGAGAAGGGAGGGAGCCCCATGGAGAAAGCAGGGAGCTGATGGTCCCTCCCTTCTTCCCCACTCACCCCCCAGACACAGGGTGGGACCCTAGGCAACCTTCTGAATGTGCAAAGCCCTCACTGCCCCCCTCCCACAAAGTGCATCATAGCTCACCATTTCCAATTTGTGCAACTCCACCAGAATTCACATTCTCTAGGTTGGCGGCCCTCTTGGGAGGTTTTTGGAGGAGCTCGGCTGGGTGGATGCAATCTACTTAAAGCAAGAATACATCCAGGGGGTACTCACCTTTTCCAAAGGAAACTCGAGCTCCGATGAAGCTTACGGTGGTAGAAGTAAGACAGAGCAGAATTCTTTCAGCCAGAGATTTCCCGATTCCCCCTGTGTATTCGGGCCGAGCCTCTCTTTCCTTCCTGAAACAATGCAAGAGGAGGAGGCAGCAACTTGATCACCAAATTCTGATCATCTTCACTTGGCACAGTCTCCCTCGCTGGTATGGTGCCATCATCTTACTCATCCCATTATCACAAGCTAGAAATCTTGCGTCCATGGTGAAAGTATCTGTTTCTTTCCTCTATTAGGCCCATTTCCTGAAGTTGTCAGGGCCCTGACTCCAGCTCTCCACGAGCAATAGATGAGAAAAAGCCTGCAGATTCTCCGGAATGGGCTTCCAGCCTCTGATAGTCTCCCCCTGATACAACCCAACCCAGCCCACCCAACACTGTCCACAAGTTCTGACCCAGAAGCCCAGATTTCTCAAGGAGGTGAGGATGTAATTGGTCACTCAGAGCAGGAAATCTGTTCTGGGGATCTCCAAGAGCTTCAAAGAGGCTCCCAGGTGTGGGCAGATGAAAGAGACCAGAGTCACCCCAGATATGAAGCCACGGTCAGAAACACAGTCCTGTCCATGATGGGCAGCTGGCAATGATCCCTGTGTGTTCATGACCTTTAGTCTCGGACCTTCTTCCTGCCCTGACCTCTGTCCCTGCCCCTGCCTGGCTGCCCATGCCTGTGTGGGTGGCCATTAATCAACCAGGAATAGCTGCTGCCTCACCAGGAATTCGCTGGCCTCAGCCCCAGTTCCGCAGACGAGTCTAGCAATTATCCGCCCTGAACATTTATCCATCTTATCTCTTTTTTCTTTTTCAGATTTTGGCCTTTTAATTCCTATTTAATATCTGAATACGTCCTTTTTTGCAAGCTAGGAAGCAGAATTAAACTAAGGCATTCTGGTCCTCTAGGGATCCAGACAGAGTCTTGCGATCTTCAGCAAAATGACATCATAATACAAGGTGCTAACAACGGGCTTCTAAACTCTAAATAATAACCACCTACCTACATTAGTTTTCCTTAGGAAGCAGCCCAAAGTCCAGTCCTTAAAGGCAGGATATACAGAACATCTTGATTTACAAAGTACGGGATGACCCAAATGATAGGCTGGCTAATTTACAGGTAGACCAGATGCACGCTGACCAAGGACTGGTGAACAGAGAAAGTGTTTACCTTTTGGAAACTCGCTCTGAGGATGAGTCTTGGCTCCTGTGAATAAGGGAGCAGGTAGAAAAATATTACAGATGCACCCACACGGACCTTTGATTTTGCTGAGGTCTTCCACTAGAACGCAGAGTTAGGGATGAGGGTAGAGAGACGATACTTAGATTGTTCTCAAAATAAATGACTAGTAATAGGAAATTTGACCCACTGGATTCTTCCATTTGCCACAAGACACACACACTGCCCAGGCGGACGATGTTAAAAAAAAAAAAAAAAATTGGTGAACTCTGAGGGACGCCTGGGGGGAACAGTTGGTTGAGCCCCCAACTCTTGATTTTGGCTCAGGTCTGAAGTCCACCTCTCTCTCAGACACCTTACAACAGCATCCAGGCCACCATGACTGAGCCAAACCGGTGGGGGGGGGGGGGGAGGGTTGCGGATTTCATACAGTCCTCGTAAGATGAAAATCCATCTCTACTTCCTGTAGCAAAATGGGCCTCCACATCATTGTTTCCTAGAGAATGGGACAAAGATCTTAAGAATATGGACCACCTAGGAAAGTTATTTAAGGGTCCTGGAATCCATTCTTGGAAATTCAGATTCACTAGCTTCAATGTAAAACACAAGAGGCTGCGTTTTTAACAAATCCAGGAGATGATTCTTTCATCCTCTAAGGTGGAGAACATGGTCTTATGGCTTCTTGTCCTCCAACTTTGTGAAGAGAATATGACATCACCAGTGTGCATCCCAGCCCTGTTTCTTTCCAATTACCTTAGCATCTACTCAGTAGGACTCACTGGACAGAAAACCCAAGATAGCCATTAGCCAAGAGGAAATTCAGCCCAGGCCCAAGGATGTTGGCTACATGACTGACGGATGACCCCACCAATGCCAATAAGAATTGCTTATTGGGCAATTTACCAACCTGGTTTACACCCTGATGAGCCACAATTTAAGTTAGAAATCCTGGCACTGAATTCTGTCACATAGGCTGGGTTCTTGTCAGTTGCGAACACATGAGACTCCACCCAATGTCTTAGGAGCCACACTTTTACAGAGAGGGAGGAGTCAGAACACTTCTAATCCGGTAGCATGCCCCACCCCGCCCTGGGTCCAGGGCATTCCTCCCTGCTCCCCCAGCCCTGGGAACAAAGCTACCACACCTGTCCCTCAGCCACCGAATGATCTTCTGGTGCCTTAGTTCATGCAGAACCCTGGAAATGAATTTGGCTCTCACAACCCTCACCCCTTTGGTGTTTTCACATCCTGTCTCAGTTCCAGAATCTACTTCAAAGATGCCTTCTCTCACACCCCCTGATGCACCCCGATACAGAAGCTCCCAGTTGCCTCCTTGGACACTCAGCTGGAAGGTCCCCTTCCCCCCATGCATTAGGTTGAATCATTAGTAACGATTCTCTCTCTGCCAAGGGGACAACCCGATTTCTAGAGTGGCTGCAACATCTTCCAGATGCTCACGGCTCTAGAAACCACAGGCCACCCTCTGTCCTGCTGGTGGAATCCACTATGTCCTAGTGTAGAATTCTGTAAGACGATTCTCCCTGAAGCTCTGCCCCACCTCATTTCTCATTCCTGTGACTTCCTGAGCATCTAGGGACCCTGTCCACGGATTCTGGGTCAGCCACCCCATCTTTTGGTCCTTCCTGTGAGTGCCTGCATTGGTTCAACGCTGACCTCTCTCTGAAGAGGCCAGTGCTACAACAGAGTCACTTTCTCCGACACCTCCCACGTATTTCCTGCTTCTTTCTCCTGCCACCAACTGGTAGATCCACCATGACCTTTGTGCCAACCCCAAACCTGAACTCAACCCTGACACTGAGGATTCTGTTCCTTTGACACTTGCTGAAGCCACTCATGGACACGCCTTCAAACTCCCCATACTTCTCTTTAGAAACCCTCTGGCCACAGGTTGCCTGAGTCGTTAACCAAAGCTGCTGTGTTGCCTTGTAAGAGTGGGCCCCGTCTGGCTCTTCGAACCACCCTCATTCCCTGCAGTGAAGTTGTTAGTTCTTCAAAGGCTGGCCCATGCTGGTCTGTAGGCGCCATGCGAAGTCTCGGCCTCTCTTCCTGCCCCCGCATGGCCAAAATAGCCCACTGTACTTACAGTCCAATTTTGGGTTATGCTTCTGGTCAGAAGGGGAGAAGGCCCTAAGTGTCAGTTTGTGAGCTCAGCACTCTAGCAGAGTGCCCTTGGAGAACTGTCTGAATATGACATTGGTTGTAGATCTGTGTTCTAGACGGAAGGTTCTCCCCTCGAGAAGTATGGACCGAATCCTCGGGAGCAGGCTAGCAGATGTGTCCTTGAAGCTGAGGGCCACTCGTGACAATCAGTCACTTTTCTAGGATTTGTTGTATTTTGGCTAAATCAGTCTGCTATTTTATTTTACTTTATTATTTGACCTAAGGGTTCTCCCAGGCCTTTTGAACAATTTTCAGTTCCTTAGTCTAGAGCACCCAGCCTATCAACACCCACACACCCCTGACCTTCTAGGTCCCACCCCACTGAAAGCAACCTGCAGATTAGTCATTCATGGAGCACAGGTATATTTTGCCCATCCATTCATTCACAGCTTCCCTCAGTCTCTTCGTCTCTCCACAAGCATCTCTTTGCTGATATGCACTATGCCCAGCAATGAGACCTGGGACACAGTGCGCATGAGCGAGTTCACCTCCCATGTGTCCTCCTGGAGCATCGGAAGCAGCTCACATGGGTTCGGGGCAGAGCTTCCCGGAGGCAGGGTTGGTTGAAGTTGTCACAGAGGAAGAGGTGAAGAAAGTTCCAGGAAGAGTAAATGACTGAGAGGCAAGAGAGGGCTGGGTGCTGAGGAACAGACAGAAGTTCCGTGAGGCTGGGAAACAACCCAGACAGAGGAGTGGTGAGGCGTGAAGGTGGAGTTCGGAAGGAGTGAGGGTGTGAAGCAGCTTAGGAAACCACACAAGAGAAGCTGAACTTGAATGGTACAGCCATGCAGCTTTCCTGAGCAAGCTGGGCAGGGCCGCAGTTAGCCTCTGTTGGCTGAGGGCTGCCCAGTAACCATGGACTTCTGTTTCTACTGAGAGCCAGCAGCAGGGGATGCTAAGAATGCCCGGCTAAGTCCCTGGCCCCACAGCCCGGGGACCATCCCGAATACAAGTCTTTCACCCACGTCTCAAGGTCTGCTTCGCGGATCAGCGAGTCAAAAGCCTGATTTGTCCATATTCCACTTTCCTCTCTAACGACGACATGCCGCTAAACAAACCCACAGCCTATCTCTAAACATCGATCTCTTCAGTAGGGGCTAGAATCCCATATTATTCCTTCCCACAAGAGCCCTTCCCCATCAAAATTCTGCCTCTTCTGCCCTTAGAATAAACAACAATATCCAGGGTGTGGGTTTTTTGGGGGGGTAAAACCACGAGACTGGGTCCCCTAGTTAGGATCATGTAACTCACCGCTGAGTCTGAGTCTACATCAGGCCCCACGCAGAACCGTGGGCAAGAAGACCCAGTCTCTGCCCTAGTTCCCAGACCAAACCCGATGTGGGGGCGGGCGGATCCCCACCCCTTCACCTACTCCTCAGAAGGGGAGCCCCGACCTTGAGGAAGGGGTTTGCGAGCCAAGACCTGAAAGGAGGCCGGGAGGTTGTAGCCTCGTGAAGAGATGGGAGAAGACGTTCCAGGAATATGGAGCCAGATGTTCGTTCCTCAGTTTCCTTCCTTGTTAACGAGTACTAGGACACGCTGTCACTGACGATAACAGTGAGAATTTTTTTTAAAGAATTTTTTTAAAGATTTTATTTATTTATTTGACAGACATAGATCACAAGTAGGCAGAGAGGCAGAGAGAGAGGAGGAAGCAGGCTCCCCACCGAGCAGAGAGCCCGATGTGGGGCTCGATCCCAGGACCCTGGGATCATGACCTGAACCGAAGGCAGAGGCTTAACCCACTGAGCCACCTAGGTGCCCCAACAGTGAGCATTTATCTCTTGTTTCTCTGTGTAAGGGGCTGTGCAGAAAAGCTCGAGGCTGGTTGCTTTATTGATTTTCCTAACACTGGACGCCCTGGGACACGGAGGGGGAAACTGAGGGACGGAGAGGTGGAGTAACTTGGACGAGACTGCATGGGCAGTCGGCCAGTGGCAGGTAGAGTCGGTATCCAGACAGTCTCACTGCAGAACCCAAGCTCTGGGCCATGGACCATGATGCTCCCAGTCATGCCGTCCCTGTCCCAGCCTCCCTGTGCTGTGAACAAGTGCCTCCCTCCTGCTACCTCTTTTATGTTGGGCTTCAGCCCATTTGAATAAGATTTCATTCATTCGCTACTCGAAGATTTTTGAACAGCAGGAACAATTAAACATAATGTATACAAACAGCGATATGCACCTAGGAAGGAGAAACACGGGATGTCTGTGAGCGAGCACAACAGGGACCTGACGTGTTCTCGGGTGTCAGGGTGGGTTGCCCCGAGGAAAAGACATCTGAGGAGAAAGCTGGAGGAACAAGGGTTAACTGGTGGGAAGGAGCAGAGCAGAGAGAAAGAGTCGGGGTGGGGGTAAGCAAACATCATTGATCAAGGGCTTGTTGCAAAATTAAAAACGAAAAGAAAAAGCTGTGAAGAGCCCTGGGTGTTGTACGCAACTGATGAATTATTGAACACTATGTCTGAGACTAAGTATGTGCTGTATGTTGGCTAATTGAATTTAAATTTAAAAAAGAAAGAAAGAAAAAGAGCTCAAGGCAATCAGGAAAATCAAAGAATGCCAACGTGAGTGGAACACAGTGGAGGAAAGAGTCTGGACGGGATAAGCCGCAGGAGTAGGCAAAGCCAGCCCGCCACCCACCTCACTCCAACCTCAGGAAGTGTCCAGACAGACTCATGATGGATGCAAAGTAGGTCTTGCCAGGCAGAGAATCAACCTGGTGATGAATGCAGTCCTAGGGCTTCCCAGGGCGGTCCTATTAATCTTCACAGAGGGAGGCTTTCCTCCCGTAACTCCCTACATGCTCTCTTGCGTCCTTCAGCTCATGCTTCCCTCCACTGCCCAGAGAAGAAGGTCCGTAGATCAGGCTGTTCCTCGGGGGCTTCTCGCTGCTCATAGGGAGAAAGCTACAAGGAGTAATGTGGTTGACAAGGCCCTGCAGAATCTGGCCTCCATCTGCCGTCATCCTTGGTTCTTACCATGCTCCTCCTCCAAGCCTTCCGACCCGCCATCTTGGTGTCCTGACCCTGCCTCCCTGACACACTCTTGCTCTGAACTTGGCTTCAGGCCTCACACGCCACCCTTTCAGAGGGAATGCCTACTTCGCACCGTGCTGCCTGGAGGCCTCTGAATTGTCCTCTGTACTTTATCTACATTGAAAGACGAATTTGGAGCGCTCCTGGCTGCTGTCAGGCCTTCATGACTGTCTGCTCATCTGCGCGTTCCCTGGGCCTGCATCCCATCCCCTTCTGTTACGTGGTGACGAGCAGGAATGCCAGAACACAGGACACATGAAACAACTATTTGCCCAATTTCTCTTGTGATTCTGTGTGCTCTGGGAGGTGGAGGGGAGAGGATGTTAGAAGAACAAAGAGGGGCGCCTGGGTGGCTCAGTGGGTTAAAGCCTCTGCTTTCGCCTCTGGTCATGATCCCGGAGTCCTGGGATCGAGCCCCGCATCGGGCTCTCTGCTCAGCGGGGAGCCTGCTTCCTCCTCTCTCTCTGCCTGTTTCTCTGCCTACTTGTGATCTCCATCTGTCAAATAAATAAATAAAATCTTTAAAAAAAGAAAAAAGAAGAACAAAGAATTTCTGTAACAGTGTCTCTATAACAATAGTGTTGTTCATGGAGTCCAGTTTCTCCTCATTATCAAGAATTCACATGGACGGGGACACCTGGGTGGCTCAGTCAGTTAAGCATCTGCCTTTGGCTCAGGTCATGATCCCAGGGTCCTGGGATCGAGTCCTGCACCGAGCTCCTTGCTCAGCGGGGAGCCTGCTTCTTCCCCTGCTTGTGCTCTCTCTCTGACAGATAAATAACATCTTTAAAAAAATAAAAAGAGTTTGCGTGAATGAAGGATTTTGAGAATGACTTCCTCTGAAGAGAACATAGGTCAGTTCTAGCAGGCGTTCTAAAACTCTGCTCTCTCCTTGCCTCCAGGCCTGAAAATTGTGTCCTTGCCACATTTTTACAACATTCCTCAGGCTACTAAGTTTGGGGAGATAGCACACCTACCGGATGACAAGAACACAGGCCTCAAAGGCAGAGAGTTCAGGTCAACACCCATGTACGGTGGGTACTAGGTGCAAAATAAGACAGAGTCCCTCTCCTCAAGCCCGACAGTCTGGTGTGAGTGACAGACATGTAACAGATCATTTGGATTTAATGGACAAGCTATGAAGAAAAGTATACAGAGAACTACAGACCCAACCACGCCCGACTTAATCCTGTATCCTTGGGCCAAACAACGGATAGCTCTTGGAGCCTCAGCTTCCTGAGCTGTTCAATGGGCTGAAAGTTCCTACTGCCAAGGGATTGCTTTGAGAACTGAACGAGCTTACATTTGCAAAACACTCAATGTAGTGTTTTGTACCCAGGAGGGACTCAATAAAGAGTAACCATTCAATTATCTAAGAAGGCCAAACCCAGAGTTCTTGTCCTGTCCGTGCTGGCTAAATATGTGTGTGTCTCCAACCACACGCTGAATCTTCACAGAACCTTACACACGGTCATAGCTGTAACAATGACCCACTGTCATGCTTGCCCCCCTTCACAGGAGAGACTGGATCAGAAAATATGGTTATATTAGCACCAGTCCACGACTGTTACTGGAGAAGTGACCCAGAGAACATTCTGTGCTGACGGGGGCCCAGACCATTGTTTTATGAAGAACAAAATGTCCACATTATCGCTGTCACATTTCCCCTCTGTCCTCTCCTCCTTCTGTCCACTAGTCCGTTTTTTGCTCTGATGCAAACGTGATCTCTGGCCTACTGTTCCAACACCATTATCCCCTCTACTCTATTCAGAAATCTCAAAGATTCCCTCTGAATCAGAATCGTGATTATGTTCTAGGTTTCACTTACTAGGTGGTCCTTCCCTTTACTCTGTCTGCTTCAGATCCTTAAAGATCTCTCTTTTTGGCCTGTATCAGTCTTCTCGCGACTTTGTCCACGGGTCCCACCCAAGATGCTCTGCATGGAAGTGCTCTCCAATGTTCTAGGATTTAAACTAACACCACTGCCGAAATTCCCCTCTAAAGAGCCTTCCATGTGGGGACACTGTGCCTAGAGTAGGTCTTGGTGATTTCTTATTTCATATTAGGAAGTTAACGACCTAGACGCAAATGAGATTCAGTTGGCTTTTTCTTATTGATGAGGTTTGACTATTCTAGAGAACCCCCGGCTAAAGGAAATGGGAGTGGACTTTGTTTAAATCATTGATTGTAAACTTCTCTTTAAGTGCTTTGATTTCCTCATGGTTCGTTCTTGAGATAATCACCTATCCGATGACCGTGCCTGTTGGAAGTTCCTTACTTCAAGTAGTCATCGTCTTATGAGTATGAGCTCACTGCTGGGGGAGTGACTCATAATCTGACATGTGGTGGTTAATACCACTGTGCTTGAAAACTGGGGGACCATTTTAACAGCTTTACAAACATTTGGGTTGTATTATGCTTATCACTGTATCATGTGTTCCTATGTATCTTCCGTAAATTCCTCAAGGTAGCTGAAGTGTGGGTTACACAAAAAATCATATCATTGCTATGGGAGGCTGCATTCTAAGAATGACCTCCAGTGACCCGCCCCCGGAGGGCAGAACCAAGGGCTAAGAGGAAAAAACCAAGAACCTGGAGAGTGAAACAAAGACTCGGGGATGATTACTTCCAACCCTTGAAACCCAATGAAATTGGCCCATTTGGATATCAAAACTGCCTTAGACTGGGGCACTTGGGTGGCTCAGTCAGTTAAGGGTCTGCCTTCAGCTCAGGTCACGATGTCAGGGTCCTGGGATCGAGTCCTGCTGTCGGGCTCCCTGCTCAGTGGGGAGCCTGCTTCTCCCTCTACTTTGCCTGTCTCTCTGCCTACTTGTGCTCTGTATCTGTCAAATACATAAATAAAATCTTAAAAAAAATACTCACAAAACTGCTTTAGACAGATATTTCCTACATGCCTTCATTTACCCCCTTGTTGAACAGAAATGCCCATAACTGTCATCTCTGGGCCATGCTGCCACCAGGGCATGTGGGGGGCAGAAAACTTGTCTCTTTAATTTCACAGATCCACAGATAAAAGGATAAAAAGATCCAAAGATAAAAGGAATCACACTCAGGATTGCTTATATCCAGGAGGTTCATCAGCATCTGACTCAGATGGTGATATTTTGGACTTTTGAGCTGACCAATTTTGGACGAGATTTGGGACTCTGAACTAACACTGTATAGGAACAAAACCCCTGGAAATCTTTGGAAGAGGTGCATGTATTTTGCACGTGGGACAGACGTGAATGATTGGGGCTCGGAGGGTAGACAGAATCCCTCCACCCCAATCCCTGGCCGGTGTCCCTCAACCTTGCACAATCATCTCACCTCTGAGTGTGTATGGGACATGTAAGTGCTACAAGATGTTGCTCCCATGATTAAGGGACATTAACTATCCACCGGGAGATGATGTGACTAGGCTTCATCTCATTACATGAACCCTTTCCCAGCAGAGAGTTTCTTCTGGCTAGTGGAAATCAGAGGGTTGAAGTCAGAGAGAGTCAGACCAAGAGAGGGTGTGACTCGAGGGAGTGTCTCACTGGCCTCGAAGGATCCCTTTGCTGCTGTGTTCCCAGATTGCCTGTGAGAGGGAAGGCTCGTGGTCTCTGGGAGTGGCCAGTGGCACCCAGCTGCTAGCAAGAAAATGAGGACCACAGTCCTCTGGCCAAAGGGAACTGACTTCTGCTGACACTCTGAGTGAGCTTGGGAGCAGATTCCTCCTCCAGGGGAGGGGGCCACAGCCAGCGAACACTCTGAGTTCAGCCCTCTGGGGTTGAGCAGGGGACCCTGCTCTGCTCTCTGGACCTCGGACCCACGGACCAGGAAGCTGACAGGTGGGTGTTACTTTACAACAGTCACTGTGACAATTCAGTATGCAGCAAGAAAAAACTAACACCATTTTTTAAAAAAGATTTTATTTATTTGAGAGAGAGAGAGTGAGAAAATGAGCCGCGGGGGAGGGGTAGAGGGAGAGGAAGCAGCAGACTTCCAGCTGAGCAGGGAGCCAGACGCAGGACTCAATCCCAGCACTCCGGGATCATGACCTGAGCCAAAGACAGATGCTTGAGCCACCCAGACGCCACAAAACTAACACAATTCTTAAATCCACATTGATTCTGCTCTAAGCTTGCCTTTGTAGAACTCAAGCCATTTATTACTCAAATCATCCATTGCTCATTGTCCTGAAGTTATGATGACTCAACAGCTAATCATCACTTATCCCCACTTCCAAACTCAACCAAAGCACACAGTCCTATGTGCCTGAAATCCCCCGGGAAAATTCTAATTTGTTATAATCATCCCAGCGGTGGAACTGAACGAAGTCAGCATTCTACAGGTGAGAAGTTTTCTGAAGGACTTGGGTGACAGCAGAACATGGCGGGCCACCAATGGTTGATGTCAACAGAAAGGGGGGTGGGCAGGTACCGCAAATCATGTGGGTGCAGGAGGCAGGTTGGAGGTAAGGCCAAGAGAAGACGTTTCAAGGATCCAGAGCCCCAGATGAGATATTGGAGAAACAAAGGCCCAGGGACATGAGCAAAGAGCCTGCGAAACCGGTCAGGAACCAGCCTAGGAAGACTGGGCCTCAAGACTCAGGTTCTAGCCGGGAGGTCCAAGAAGCCAACCCGGGGACTAGCCACAGGAGGAGACCTCACACTGGGTGCCCCCCCGAAGTCATCTCATCATGCTGAAAGGCTAGACCTGAAAGGAGGAACATATAGCCCACAGAGGTGGGGGTTTCAAGAGATAGAAAGTTATCAAGAGAGTGAAGGTTTTTGAAGCGTGGCCCCTGGATCCGCAGTGCCACCAGGCCTTGGGAGCTTGCTGCGACCTAAGGAATCAGAAACTCTTGGGTGCCGGGCTCAGCAACTCGCATTTTAACACACCCACTGGGGCACTCCGGGGTGCAGTAAAGTGTGAGAACCACACAACGGTGTGTTTACCCTCACTGTCCACTGACAAGCAACTTGAGGTCCGCCGAGCCAAGCCGTGAGCCTCGCTTCCTCTGTTTTCCCACGAAAGCCTTTCTATCGGGACACATGGGAGGGCAAGGCAGCAGTCAGATGCTATTCATTTTTCTTTTCATCTTGAGCATATCCTAAAGCAGACTGTCACTGAGGTGAATGCATGCATATGAATTCCAGACAGGTTTATAGGGGAACATAAATGATTACTGCAGGAACACGTCTAAGCGGAATTATGATCCAGAAGGCAAGGGGGGAGAAAAGGAACAATTAGCAACTTGCTATGGCCAGCCACAAAACAAAAAAGCAAAGCCATGAGAAAGCTCGAAGGTAATCCTCACCCTTGAGATCTTCCGCATGAAAAACAAAAAGATTTTATAATGCGCTGTTTAGTTTCTCTGAATGAAGAAAACGGTCTTTGCAACAAAAATGAAATAAGAATTAAAATCCTGCCGGGGCACCTGGATGGCTCAGTCGTTAGGTGTCTGCCTTTGGCTTGGATGATCCTGGGGTCCTGGGATAGAGCCCCACATCGGGCTCCCTGCTCAGCGGGAAGCCTGCTTCTCCCTCTCCCACTACCCCTCCTTGCGTTCCCTCTCTCACTGTGTCTCTCTCTCTCTCTGTCAAATAAATAAATAAATAATAAAATCTTTAAAAAAAAAGAAAGAAAATCCCGCCTAAGTTAAAATCACATAGATTAGTGTTGCTGTATGCGTGTGAGAGACAGTTTGATGCCCATTTCGCACACATTTATTCAGCAATCCTCTATTCCCTTTATTATCCAAGTACTATCTTAAAAAAATGTTTTTTCCATAAATGACATTTACCAACATGCTTTTATTAAGGGTCTCCTTGAATAGTTCCTACACGATGTATTTCCCAACTTGCAAACCAGGATTGAAGTGCTGCTTTTATTGTAATGATTACTACTACCATTCGTTTGCAAGTAGACATGTGGCTCTAGAATATTTCTAGAACCGGGCACCTGGGTGGCTCAGTCGGTTAAGCATCTGCCTTCGGCTCAGGTCATGATCCTGGGATCCTGGGATCGGTTTGCATCGGGCTCCCTGCTCAGCGGGGAGCCTGCTTCCCCCTCTCCCTCTGCTGCGCCCCCTGCTTGTGCTCTCTCTCTCTCTCTGACAAATAAATAAATAAAATCTTCAAAAAAAAAATATTTCTAGGACTGAGAACTGAATTCACAGCGACTGAGGCTCATCCTTGATATAGAATACCATTCCCCATATGTTAATTAACAAGTTAGTACCGTGGTTTTTTGTCATCTCTTGTCAAATATATAAACAAGAATAAATACCAAGAGAAACCAAAGACAGTCAAAGAATTTTCCAAAAGGTAACCCTGGATTTTTTTTTTTTTTTTAACCAGGAATGACAAAAGAGATTTGACTGCCAAAAACTAAGGGTGGATGAATAGCGTACATAGTGGGAATTCCTTTTTTATCTTTGGTACCAGGAAGAAGGAGATGGCCAGTCTATACCCTTCCAAGGAAAGTGTTTCATGCTCTTGTGAGGTATCCCCAGGCTAACCTCCTTAAACCAGCCAAAGACAATTCCAGAATTTCCCCACCATGAACCATAAATAGAAACCACAGCATTTCCCTCTCTTTATATATTTTTTTAAGATTTTATTTATTTATTTTACAGACAGAGATCACAAGTAGGCAGAGAGGCAGGCAGAGAGAGAGAGGAGGAAGCAGGCTCCCTGCTGAGCAGAGAACCCGATTCGGGGCTCGATCCCAGGACCCTGAGACCATGACCTGAGCCGAAGGCAGAGGCTTAACCCACTGAGCCACCCAGGCGCCCCTCCCTCTCTTTAAATTAAAGCACCATCCCCTTACTGCCTTTCATTCTGAATTTTGAAACACAGCATTACACAGAGAATGGCATGTCTTCTATTGTTGCACTTGGCACTGAGAAGGAACACAGAAATGACAGCCCCTGACAGTCAGAAGCTTGCCTTACACTCACAGTGAGTCTGGGCTACTCCCCTACGAGACATAAATCACCTCACAGAACATCTACCTCAGCCAATGTCACTCTAGGACCATGATAAGGCCCCTTCGTAATTTTTTTTTCCCTCCGTAATTTTGTCTAAGCAGAAATAAAAATAAAGTCACTGTGTCATCTAGAAAATACCAAACATTGGCTAAGATGGACTGACTACCACTTATTAGCCAAGGGCAGCTTTATCCTTGTTTTAACCTCCCCTCTCTACAGATAAGATTTATTGATTCCCAATTATGAAACTGGCCCTGCTTTCTTAGAGCATCTGACCCAGAGCAAAGCCCTGCCTTCTTTTAGAGTCCCCCTACAAATTTCCCACTCCAAATCCCAATCCTATAACAGATTCTTTTCTTTCTTTTTTTTTTAAGATTTTTATTTATTTATTTGAGAGAGAGCGAGCCAGTGAGAAAGAGCATGAGCAGCAGGCAGTGGGTGGGGATGGGGGGTTGGGGGGGGCGCAGAGGGAGAAGCAGGCTCTACTGAGCAGGGAGCCCCATGTGGGGCTTGATCCCAGGTCCCCGAGATCATGAATGACCTCAGCCAAAAGCAGACGTTTGACTGACTGAGCCACCCAGGTGCCCCTAACAGGTTCTTTCAAATACGCTTTCACGGAATGAAATGTTCCATCACTCCCTAAAATGTATGTTCTACCTGTCTGCAGCAGGCAAAAAGTCCAACCTGTCTAACTACAGGAGCGTTTGTTTCCCTCATAAACAACAGATATGTATTTCTTACAGTTTTGGGGGCTAGAAGTGTGAGCTGGGGTATCAGCACAGTGGAACTTGGGGGACAGCCCTCTTCTGAGTTGTAGACTGCTGACCTCTCACTATATCCTAACATGGCAGAGAGTGGAGCTATAAGGTGCATTCCTGACGATCAGTTAGGATGTCCGTAATCCTTTAATGCCAACCATAGAATGAGTCTGGAAAGCAATGAATGAATGATAGATTTGGGCCTCATCTAATTCACCTTGTTGTTACTTTGCACTGTTTAATCCCTTAAGAAGTCAGATGGATTGACTATTTGCTTTATACATTATACACATGCTTAGATTTGGTCAATTTAAGTTATGAAAAAATGAAGAAGAGGAACACGGGGGGCTCAGTCGGTTAAGTGTCCACCTTCAGCTCAGGTCATGATCTCACCATCCTGGGATCGAGTCCCACACCGGGCTCCCTGCTCAGCGGGGAGACTTCTTCTCCTCTTGCCTTCCATTCCCCCTGCTAGAGCTCTCTCCCTCCCCGACAAACAAATAAATCTTAAAGGAAAAAAAAAAAAAAAGAAAAGAAAGAGAATTCCATATTATACTAATAATCAAATGTTACAAATAAAAGTCATGAGAAGATAATTTTGACCAAAAAGGCTACTGCTGAGCACTTACTACATGCAAATATTATACTAAGTGCTTCGTACAATTTAGCTCTTCTAAAACTCAATAAATAGGCTGTACCTATTAGTAACAGAATGCCCAAGTAAAAGTGGTTTAAAAAATGTAGGAAATGTATTATTCATGGTGTCCTCAGTGCTCCGTGACATTATTGGCTCAAGGATGTCAACAAGGACGGCTTCGCCTTCCTGTGCTTTCTGAAGCTTCCCTCAGTGTGTCGATGGCATCCCTCTTTTTGCCCACAAGCTGGCTAGAATAGTACTGGGCTTCACGCCACATGAAAGGGGAGGGGCAGAAGGAGAGGGAGAGAGAGAATCCCAAGCAGGCTCCATGACCAGCATGGATCCCATTGTGGGGCTCGATCCCATGACTCTGAGATCATGACCTGAGCTGAAATCAAGAGTCAGACGCTTGATGGACTGAGTCACCCAGGTGGCCCTCTAGCTTTAATTTGTATCAGAGAAGAACTGTTGCTCTCACTGAGTGGCACTGCTCAGGACTTGGTCATGTGTCCAGACACCAGCGGCAAGGGAGCAACCAAGAACAGGAGTATGTAGAGTTTTCAGCCTCGGTAATCGGAGGTGGGCTCCATCAGCAAGGGAGGGAGAGGCAGTGGCTGTCAGAAAGGGGCAGCGTTGTTCCCAGGTGTTACAATTATCTCCATTTTATAGGGGAGTCACGTTCAAGCTCAGAGAGGTGAAGTAATGGACCCACAGCTACCTGGGTAGATGGTGCGTTGCTAAAATTCGAATCGAGCTCTGTAGCATCCCAAAGCCCTCCCTCTTTATGGGCTGGGACGCCATGTCAGATGGACCCAGGTTTGTAGCTCAACTTCGCTTCTTTTCACCGGTGGCTTCAATTATTAATTACTTGATTAATCAATAAATTAATTAAAATTAATGAATTAAAAATAAGTTATTGATTATTCAATTATTAATAAATTACGGTTATTATCCTAACCTACTCCATGGGCTGCGGTGAAGAGTAAGTGGATGATGTACAAAGTACTGAGCACAGTGCCTGGCCCTGTTGTCATCGTTGTCTTCGTCATCAGTCATCAGCATTATTACCACAGCACGCTAAGGATGCCACTCACTAGGTGAGACTTTCAGGTGGTTGTTCAGTCCAAGAGCTCCCCTTCTGTCCTCCCCAGTACCTGATACATGGCATTTCCTCTGTTACTGTGGCCATATTTCTCCTTGGCTTGTGTCTTCCACTCATAGGAATGCTCCTTGAGAACAGAGACCACATCTTCCTTATCTTTCTATTTTCAGCCTCTTGCACGATGTTTGTCGTGTGGTATGTGCTCAGTAAAAGATTTTGAATGGCGGTGAGGGTAGGAATAGCCCTCTATGACAATTAGGAAGGAGGAATCCTATTTCTCAACCTGAGAAAAATCAGCACTTCCCAGAAAAATACGTGATCACAAATATACGGGGACATCTAGATGAGAGGCTCAGCACTGAAGGGAACTGCGTATGTTCAGAGAAAAAAAAATTTTTGAAGATTTTATTCATTTATTTGAGAAAGATAGATCGCAAGAGAAAGCAGGAGCAGGGAGAAGAAGGAGAAGCAGGCTTACCTGGAGCAGGGAGCCTGACACGTGGCTCGATCCCAGGACCCTGGGATCATGACCTGAGCCGAAGGCAGACACTTAACCGCCTGAGCCACCCAGGTGACCCTTTTTTTGTTCAGAGAAAATCTGTATCCTCCCAAATCCACAAACGGAAAAGCTGCTAGTATATAAATCTTCTTCAATTCAAACCTTGACGTATGTTCATTGATTAAAATTTATAGTGGTGTGTCTATAAAATTTCAGCTCAAAGAAGTCATTCAAGTGTCCAGAAAAAAAAACATATATATCATAAATTTGAAATTCGTAGAAAAATTAGGAAGAACATTTAGAAACTCGGCAGTAAAATACTTTGAGACTAAGAGGAAAATGCATTCTAGAACTATTTCAAATAAAACCAAACTTAAGAGAAATGTTCATTTCTGAATGTTGCATTCCAGTTCTCATGTTTCCCTGTTATCTGAGGACAGTAACCGTAATTCCTCAGCACAGAACGTGGAGCCCACAGTTTACAGCCCTCACCCCGAGAGCAGGGAGATGCACTGTGGGATGCGGATGCTGCTCTGCGTGTGAGAGATTTCAGAGGTAGTGAAAATCAGGCAGCCTTACTGCCATCCTCCTCTGCTCACAGTCCGCCTCTGAAGCACAGCTTTAGCTTCTTTTTCCTCTTGTTGACTTGTGGATGGTTAAAATTTTTTCTTTGGACAATAAAACTCTAACTATAATTGATTTCTCAGGGCGCCTGGGTGGCTCCGTGGGTTAAGCATCTGCCTTCGGCTCAGATCGTGATCCCGGGGTCCTGGGAGCGAGCCCTGCATCGGGCTTCCTGCTCAGCGGGGAGTCTCCTTGTCCCTCTCCCTCTGCTGCTCCCCCTACTTGTGCGCGCTCTCTCTGTCAAATAGATAAATAAAATCCTTTTAAAAAATAACTGATGTCTCTTTCTTTGTTGTTTTGGTTTGTAACAGACACATGGTCAAACTACAGGCAAATAAAATTGTTGAAGGGCTATTCTTCACTTTAATTATGCACATTTACTTTTACTACAGTGTTTCCTGGAAAAAAAACTTTTTCCTGCCAGCTACCCTATTCAAAGCTATGATTTATACATATCAGCCATTAATTAATGGCACCGTGATTTCAATAAGATTTCCTTCAGGCAGGGCAGCTCTATCATAAATAATATGGAGGGACATTAGCATTTGTAGGCTGCTCCGACTTCAGAAAATACCTTTCAATCACCAATACACCTCCTACGACCATTATCCACTGCAACCTTGTGACGCATGCAGATTGTAAGATCTCCATGTACAATTACATCATGTATAAAAGTCGATTGCTTCCTAGAAAAAAGTTGGAAAATACTACAAAACACCAAGAAAAAATTAAAATTGCCCCCCATCCAACCTTGTAGGTGGCTCATGCTAACATTTTGGTTTACTAAACTCTCATCTTTTTTCAAAGTATATATAATACATACTCAGTCAACTTTTTTCCCCCCAACAGTCAACTTTTAAAGCAAATTAGAGCCATCCTAAATATACTTTGGTTTCTTGCTTTTTCACTTAAGCTTATAACTGGAATTTTTATGTTAATAAATATTTATGAGAAGAAAAAATTTTGAATCGTGGAATGGTACTTCAAGACAAGAATTACCATAATTTAATCAAATCTCTACTGCTGTACATTTACATAATTTGCAATTTTTGTTATTACAAAAATACTATAATAAATCTTTTTACACTCAGTATACACAACGTTTTCTATAGATCTCTAATGATTTGCTTGCTTTGGAACATAATTATTAGAATGGGCATTTTTGAGTTTTTTAATACATATATTTATTGTTTTTTATTAATTTTCTTTTTTAGAGAGAGAACGAGTGAGCTAGGGGAGAGGGGGAAGGGAGAAAATCTTAAGCAGGCTCTGAGCTCAATACAGGCTTTGATCTCAACACAGAGTTTGATGTCATGACCCTGAGATCATAACCTGAACCAAAAATCAAGTTGGACACTTAACCAACTGAGCCACCCAGGCACCTCTTTTTTTTTTTTTTTAAAGATTTTATTTATTCATTGGACAGAGAGAGAGATTACAAGTAGGCGGAGAGGCAGGCAGAGAGAGAAGAAGGGAAGCAGGCTCCCTGCTGAGCAGACAGCCCGATGTGGGGCTCGATCCCACGACCCTGGGATCATGACCTGAGCCGAAGGCAGAGGCTTTAACCCACTGAGCCACCCAGGTGCCCCTGACCAGAGATTTTTAAATCCTTATTTTAGATTACTTCATGGGGTTGGGAGGACACATCCATGTTGCTCTTTTTTGTTGTTGTTTTTAAGGGCTTTTTAAATTATTGTTCATCTATTTGACAGAGAGAGAGATAGCGAGGGAGGGAACACAAGCAGGGGCAGAGGGCAAGGGAGAAGCAGACTTCCTGCTGAGCAGGGAGCCCGATGTGGGACTCGATCCCAGGACCCTGAGATCATGACCTGAGCCGAAGGCAGCCGCTTAACCAACTGAGCCACCCAGGCGCCCCCCATGTTGCTCTTTGGCATAAAATATTCTTTAAGGGGAAGACACCCATCTTCAAGTTATCAAATATCCTTAAACTAAGCCATAAATGTAATGTGGTCCTAATAAAAGTAACAAAAGGACTTTTGCAGGATTATAAGCATATTTTAACATTAATCTATTAAAACTAATGTTTTAAGAGTAAACATGCAAGTAGAGGAGAAGAAAATTCTGAAAATGAAGAGCATTTCTCAGATGCTGAAGCATATTATAAACTGACAATGATTGAAACAGTGAGACGAGTAGGCGTGAATAAATGGACAGATTAACAGAAAACACTATGGAGTCTAGGAAGAGGCCCAAAATACATCCATGAACACTTACGAGGTGAAGGGATGGCGTTTAAAACTATCCGAGAGGGTGGGGGCACCTGGCTGGCTCAGTTGGTGGAGTGCGTGACTCTTAACCTCGGGGCTGTAGGTTCAAATCCCATGTTGGGTGTAGAGATGACGTAAAAATAAAAATCTTAAAAATATAAATTAAAAATCAAAATAAATAAAACTATTGGGGAGAGACAGAGGATCACAAAAGGATGTTTAGAGCAAGTGGAATAAAAGTTATTACACCAACATTTCACGCCTGACACCAAAATAAATTCCACAAGGGTCAAAGACTTCAATGTGGATGATAAACCCATAAAGGGGCTAGACGAAACCAGATGATAATGTTATTTTATTTATTTATTTCTTAAAGATTTTATTTTTAGGTCATCTCTGCACCCAACATGGGGCTCAAACTTACAACCCCAAAATCAAGAATCACATGCTTTTCTGGCTGAGCCAGCCAGATGCCAAAGGAAGATAATTTTAATTTTAATATCTTCACATGGGGGAGATCTTCCTAAAAATGAAAACAAACAAACAAACAAACAAACCCTAGGGAAAGAAAACTCAGGAAAAAAATAAAGGAATAAATAAAGGAAAAAATTGATGAATTCTATCACTTACAAATGAAAAACGTTTACATGGGGAAAAAACTACCCAAAGCAAAGTCAAAACTACACTGAGAAAAATATTTTCAACTTCAATCACAGACAAGGGCTAACTTGTCCAGCACATGAAGAGCTTATACAAAGCCATATGAAAGACCAATAATCCAAGAGAAATGTGGACAAAGAGTGTACACAGTTCACAAAAAATGGAACACCCAGACTCTTACCCATGAAAAGATGTTCAACCACACCTTTCTTAAAAAACACAATTAAGGGGCACCTGGGTGGCTCAGTGGGTTAAAGCCTCTGCCTTTGGCTCAGGTCATGATCCCAGGGTCCTGGGATGAGTCCCACATCGGGCTCTCTGCTCGGCGGGGAGTCTGCTTCCCCCTCTCTCCCTGCCTGCCTCTCTGCCTACTGGTGATCTCTGTCTGTCAAATGAATAAATAAAAATCTTTAAAAACAAACAAACAAACAAACAAACACAATTAACACTTCGGGATAAGATAGTACTTTTGAGATGCTATTTTTTTAAAACCAATTAGATGGGCAAAGATCACAAAGTTTCCTGACCCTCTCAGAAGGACCTGGGGAAACAAACCCTCTCATATAATGTTGGCAGGAATGTAAGCTGATGCAGCTTTCGTGAAAAGCACTTTGGCAGCATCTATTAAAATTTCACACGCACATGCTCATTAACTCAGCAAGCCTACTACTAGGCTTTTATCTTACTGATATACCCATTCATACATGTGCAAAATTTCACAGGTGTAAGGTTGTCATAGGAGCATGAAAAGAGCAATAGACTGGAAACAATCTAAAAGCTCATAAATAGGAACTGGCTAAAATAAACTCTGATCCATTGAAACAATGAAATATTAGATAGTCGACAAAAAGAATGAAATGTGGAAGTGCTTCCTGTATTGATAAAGGGATAGCTTCTGAGATGGACTGATTGACAGCTATGGATAGGTACATGTGTAATATATGCAGCGATGTACACGTGTTAATGGTGCGTGCATAGCGTATCTTTGGGAGAACTCACACGGGGATGGAGTTGGTTAATATTAGTTGGCTTCAAGAATAGAAACAAGGGGGGGCACCTGGGTGGCTCAGTGGGTTAAGCCTCTGCCTTCAGCTCAAGTCGTGATTCCAGGGTCCTGGGATGGAGCCCCGCATCGGGCTTTCTGCTCAGTGGGGAGCCTGCTTCCTCCTCTCTCTCTGCCTGCCTCTCTGCCTACTTGTGATCTCTCTGTCAAATAAATAAATAAAATCCTTGAAAAAAAAAAAAAAGAATGGAAATGAGATTGCTTCACTCTACTCTTTTGAATTTTGAAACATTTGAACATATTATCTGTTTCGAAAATTAAATGGAACAAAACTAAACTTTTTAAGTGAAGTAGGTCTCTGTGACCACAGAAAATAGCTTGGGTCCTAACGAGGCAGCCCGAAGAATGATCTCAGCAAAAGGAAAATGACGTTCCCCTAAGTCCCCAACTGTCGGGCAGTCTGACTTATCCATTGACCATCTAATGAGCAATGCTTGAATGTCCCTGGCAGCTGGGGCAGGTGAAGGGTTACTCTCACATTCTTCTCCTGGTCGCTAGCACTGCAGACCCTACGGTAACACAGTTCGCCTGACCCATGGATGAAGGGCTGAAAGCCTTCCAGGCCTTCAGCGAATATAAAATCCAGTGAAACAAAGTAGGTATTAGAGTCCCTGGGGCCAGCGACTACCGATCCTTCTTGTTACCTCCCACTTTAGGGCACAGCCCCTAGGTTCTCTCCCTTGGCTTCGATCCAATGAATGGATATTGGGACAGCATCAGCCACCAGACATGGCAGCCTGCATGAGGCCCCCAATGAGGGGAATGCATCCTTTTTTTGCACTTGACATCTTTTTTTTTTTTTTTTTAAGTTAAAAGCAATAAATCTGTTCTTGTTTAAGTGGCAGATGGATTGTTCTTTGGTTTTTTGGCAAAGTTTTCAGAGAAAAGTGAACCCATATGGTCTGGAAGGGGGGAAAAAAAATAGGGCAACAACCAAGATCTGGAGCTAACTGCTTAGCTAATCACTTAGCAGTCAGCCAGAAGTCATGGGCCAGATCGGGACGAAAGTGACTTCCTGGAATGCCTCACCCTGTGTCCAGCGTTTTACCTGGGTTGACTCATTTACTTTCCACAGCACCTCTAAAACATGAACTTAGATGATGTGGCCTCACGGGCTGACCTGTCATCAAAATACACGGCATTCTAGGTCGTAGGAATTTTATCTGTAGTACCATTTACTCATGAAAAATAATTGGTGTTACGAGACCCTCTTGAAATTCACAGATCAGAGTGTATGTGAACATCCGTATTTGTTCCCTGAGCGAATGTTTTGTGAAACCGCGGAACCACCTTATCTTCCTAAAGGGACACAGAAATAACCCACAGATAGACGTATCCTGCAACACGGATTTTCCTGAAATAAGCATGATCCCCACTTATCCTGTTCCTCTCCTTCTTCTTCTTTCCTCTAAATCAGTGTTCCATTTACCATCAGTGACCTCTAGTGTGCGCAAAGAAAACAAATGAGGCAAAGCGAAACGAAACAGGGGTCCTAAGCAGAACTGAGGACAAAAGTTCTGCCTCACGAAGACAGAAGACTGAAAAACGTTAGGAGAGACGGCTCCGTGGAGTCAGGACACGTATTTCCTGACTCCCAGGCGTGAGTTATTCACAGTAGGCAAAGACAACTAAAAATAGGGCAACCTCACCGCACACAGACACCAGGGTTTAACTTAGAAATTGCTATGGTTTTTTCCTTTTTTCTTTGCAGCACTGACCTCTCTCCTAACATTCTCCCACGGTGAAAAAGCAGGCAGAGCCGCTGAGAAACAGCATTCCGGAGCCTAACCAACACCAGGCTTTGGAGCCAGACCATGGGACAGTCTAAGGACCCCATCATCTTCCAGCCTGTGAGCCTGGGACTCAGGACTTACTCCAGCCTTAATTTCCTGGGACTCACATTGCACACGATCAGACCAAGCATCTAGAAACTACAGAATATTGCACATAATGTCAGTTCAGTGCCTGAGACCGTAGGTGATAAAAAATGGAACCTATTATTAGCAGATCTTTTTCTAAACTGTCAAGTCTTTCTCTCTCTGTTTTTCATTCCTCAAATCATTGTTGCTTAAGGAAGTTCCTATAGCATTGAACACGACTGTAGGTGTGTGCTAACTGAAAAACAAAACGATTATTAGCTATGTCCAACACACAGAAAAAAACACAGAAAATAACATACCAGCACCTGCGTGTGTATCCGTTAAGAAAGAGTGCCACCTTGTGTGTTTTAAGACTTTATATACATGGTTATCAGATGGTCTATATTATTTTATAGTTTGCTGCACCCTCCCCAGCACTGTGTTTTTGGGACTTAACCCAAGTTGGTATATACAGCTTTGCTATTTTAAATGCTCTAAAGTCATCAGTGTAGGTACCCACCACAATGGATCTCTGAATGCTTCCACCGTTGGGAGACTTGGATTGCTTCCAGTCTTTCATTAGTAAAAGAACATTGCAACAGACACCCTCCTTATATGTGTTTCTTTCAATACTTGTGGGAGACTTTCTCTAGGGTACAACTCTACAGCTCCAGGAGAAAAATCCCGGGTTCATGAGATCACCCCATTTTCAACCTCACTCACTACTGCCAAGCCGTGTTCCAAAGGGCTACAGCATTTTACCGTTGCAGTTTGTGGGGAGGGAGTGGGTGCGTGGGTGGGTTTGTTTGCTCTTCATTCTTTACTGAGCTGTATCTTATATACACCATAAAATCTACCCATGTAAAGTGTACAACTCAGCAGCCTTCGTATATTTGCACAATTGTGCAACCAGCGCCACAAGATAATTTCAGATTCATGTTTTTATTTATAATAGAGTAAAGTAATCTGTAAAGCTGCTTACCCATCCTGGCCAACGTGGCCACAAAATCCCCTGGGAGGAGCTAGTTGGTGCAGATTTCCTTGTTTTAAACCTGCTGTTTGAGGAGGTAGCTGGCAGGAACATTCCTAATTAGATTATGCAAAAAGAAAAAAAAGAAGAAGAAACCACCTCTTTAAATGCAGGTTCCTGTTACTTGCTAAAAAAAGCATTCCTATTTATTCACCTCGAGTAAAGTGACTCAGAGCTAACTCTATTTGAAGACAAGGAGAGGAGTGAGACTCCAAATGAAGGCGTTATTCACCACCCCCCCTCCCGCCCTCCCCCCCCCAAAATTCTTGCTCATGCCAGAAAGGGAAGGAGGTGTGAACGGAGTATGGATGTTGGAGTAAACAGTTGTGAAAGCCAGTTCACTGGCAAAGGGAGCATCTCTCTTATTTCTCCCCACAGCTTCACTTGTTGGGCTTTGGATCAAGTAATTTTCAGGGCTCTGAGTTACTCATTAATGGCACGTTCAAGTACCCTTTACTCCAACTCTAACTTCGTGTATTAACGCGGATCGCCGAGTAGACTTAGACTACACATTTAAGAGTATTGTTCTTGGGGCGCCTGGGTGGCTCAGTGGGTTAAAGCCTCTGCCTTCGGCTCAGGTCGTGGTCCCAGGGTCTTGGGACAGAGGCCAGCATCGGGCTCTCTGCTCCGTGGGGAGCCTGCTTCCTCCTCTCTCTCTGCCTGCCTCTCCACCTACTTGTGATCTCTTTCAAATAAATAAATAAAATATTTTAAAAAAGGGAATATTGTTCTTAGGCAGCTGTGGAAAGTTCAAAAATTGAAAGCATCTCTCCACTCGGAGGCAATGCTCAAGAAACCTCGGGTTCAAGGACAACATCCATTCTCTCCTGCTAGTTCATTCCTGTCTGTCCCTGGCGTAAGGAAGTCCATTTTCAGAGGCTCTGGTTTCACTCTGTCAAGGGCTTGGCAGCTGTCTGAAATTTCCTGCTTGCCCTTCGGACCTTCCCGCAAGTACAGCAGGACAGTCACGTAACTGGGACGTTCTGGGACAGCCCGGCAGCAGGTGGCGGGCCAGGCTACATGCAGGAGGAGACGCAGGGATACAGGGACCCTCCGCCGCCGGGGCCGCTGTGGCCATGGCTTCTCCCACGCCCTGCCTGGGCCAGCCCCACCCCTGTAGTGGGCCCACACACTCTACCTGAAGTGGGAAGGAGCCGGACGCCACTGTGAAGTGCGACTTGGGGTTTCTGGACCTGCACCAAGCCAGTGTCCCCACATTGGCCGTTTATGCTGAGCCACCGTACGTCCTCGGCAGCTCTGGGTCACAGCTCAGACTTGTCTGTGATGAGTCTGTGAAAATCACTGCAGGGTCCTGTGGGGAGGGGAGGTGGTGTGGCGAAATCACCAATCGTGTGTGAATTTAGTCTTTACTATTGGGGGATTAAGTGACTCGGCGTTTTCAGGCTTTGTCATGATGCCCACCGTCAGCAGCCAGCTTCAGTCCTCTCAGAAGTGGTCCTAAGTCCTGTTAACTAGTTGGAATGGATCCCTTGCCAATACACAGAGGCCGGGGGCCCTTGGGAGAGGTCGGAAAAGTACCCCCCACCCCAACACCACAAGGCTCTGTACAAACGAAGGATTCAAGTGGGGAACAGCTCTGACCCGAGGCAAGGCACCAAGGCCAGCCAGCAGCCTTGAGCTCAGGGTAGAAATCCCTGGGCAGGGCAGGAAGGAGCAAAGCAGAGGACTGTGTTATTTGCTCACCACCCTGTCCACCAGCCCCAAGGGGGAAGAGTCTAAGCTTCACCCAGCCAGTACTCCCAAAGGAGGCAAAACTGGAGTTCCTGAGTCCCAGAAGGGAGCGGAGGTGAGTGGGTGACCCACCTCAAATTCAAATGTATAGGAAATGGTGGGTATTCATCCTTTCTGATGGCTGAGTCAAATCCCATTGTTTGCATCAACGTGGATGGAACTGGAGGGGATTATGCTCAGTGAAGTCAAGCAGAGAAACACAATTATCATATGGTTTCACTTATCTGTGGAACACAAGGAATAGCGTGGAGGACAAAAGGAAGGAAGGAAAAAATGAAGGAGGGGGGAATCAGAAGGGAGATGAACCGTGAGAGACTGTGGACTCCAGGAAACAGACTGAGGGTTTTAGAGGGGCAGGTTGTGGGGGAAAGGGTTAGCCCAGTGATGGGCATTAGGGAGGGCACGGATTGCATGGAGCACTGGGTGTTATATGCAAACAATGACTCATGGAACACTACATTAAACATTGATGACGGACTGTATGGTGACTAACATAGTTTAAAAAAAAAGTGTATAGGAAACGTATCCACCTCTTCTCAGTGTTAGGAGCAATAGAACACAGGGTGGGAGGCGTGCCCTGGGTCCTTGCCCTGAACTGGCTTCCGGGCTGGCATTCCCAGACCCTGCTTTGCTGCTCTTGGAGTGGATGGCCCTACTCCTCCCACCTGCTACAGTCATGGGGCCCCCCCACTCTGGCCTCCTGCTGGGCATCAGCCTGTCCACAGGCATGACCACCATCAATAGCTCACACACTCCTGCCTTCTGGAGCTCCTCAGGGTTTGGGATGGGATCTGTAATGCACGTTGTGGAGACAAGGCTGGCTTTCTTTCTTTACAATCTGCTCCCTAAGAGTTCCCAGGGTTCCAGAAGTAGGGTTGCGGGCAATCCTATTTGCCCTCTCCCCGTCCCCCCAATCTTACTGTAGTAGCATGACTGAGCGGGAGGTCCTTCCCCTGCACCCCATGTGCTTTATTTCATTCAATCCTCAAAATAATCCCACCAGCCAGGGATTCTCAGCTCTGTTTTTGGATGAGGACACTGAGACCCAGGAAGGTGAGTGGTCTCGCTTAAGATCACAATCTATCGAGGGCAAGGGTGGGGGTCTGAGTCCATAGCAGTGGTGTTTCAGGGGGTGGGTGAGGGGTCCACCGGGTGCAGGTGGAGAAACAAATGTTAAATAATAAAAAAAACTTTAAAAAAATTAATTAATTAAAGTAATTAAAAAACCGGGGTGCCAGGGTGGCGTAGTCTGTTAAGCATCTGACTCTTGGTTGTGATCTTAGGGTTGTGAGATCGAGGCCCACACTGGGCTCCATGGAGCCCACCTGGGATTCTCTCTCTCCCTCTGCCTCTGTCCCTCCCCGCTACCCTCTCGCTCTCTCCTTCTGTAAAACCAATAAATAAATTTTTTTAAAAGATTTTATTTATTTATTTGACAGACAGAGATCACAAGTAGGCAGAGAGGCAGGCAGAGAGGGAGAGGAGGAAGCAGGCTCCCCGCTGAGCAGAGAGCCTGATGCGGGACTCGATCCCAGAACCCTGGGATCATGACCCGAGCCGAAGGCAGAGGCCCAACCCACTGAGCCACCCAGGCGCCCCAATAAATTTTTTAAAAAATAGTAAAACCAGCTAGAAGTCAGATGGCTTTTTAATCATCTCCCCATGTAAGTAACTTTCAATAATGCAGTGAGGACACATGGGTCCTTGCTTGGGCGAACCGGTCCCTTCCTCTCATGAGGCTGAGGCTCCCCCAGCTTTATCGATGGGGCCTAACACCAGAACAGCCAGGGTTCAACTCTGAGGAGGCTCAGCCAGGCCACTGAGGATGGCAGGACCAAAGGATGAGAAGAACGTGGGTTATTTTTATTTATTACTGTGGTAAAATATACATAGAATTCACCATTTTAAGCATACAGTTCAGTGGCAGTAAGTACATTCCAAATGTCATACAACCCATTTCCAGAACCTTTTCATCACCCCAAATAAAAGCTCTGTACCCATTAGGCATGACTCCCTATTATTCCCTCCCTACAACCTCCGGTCACCTCTGCTCTTCCTGTCGCTATGAATTTGCCTGCTCTAAGCACCTCATAGGGTAGAATCATATAAATAGTATTTGTGTTTGGTGTTTGTGCCTGTTTTTTTTTTTTTTTCCACTTCACATGTTTTCAAGTTCATCTAACGTTAGAGCATGTATCAGAATTTTATTTCTTTTTAAGGTAGAATACTATTCGGTTGTTTATAAACTTGGGCTTCTTAATTTTTCTGAAGATTTTATTTATTTATCCGACAGAGAGAGAGAGACGGTGTGCACAAGCAGGGAGCAGCAGGCAGAGGGAGAAGCAGGCTCCTGGGCTGAGCAGGGAGCCTGGTGCAGGCCTCAATCCCAGGACCCTGAGATCGTGACCTGAGTTGAAATCAAGAGTTGGATGCTTAACCAAACGAGCCACCCAGGCACCTAAGAACTTGGGTTTTTAAGGACACCTCGGAGACATCATACCTTAGGGGACCTCTTGTTAAGTTAGAGACCCTTACCTTAATGGTGTAGGTCATGTGGCATTGGGTTTTCTGTTTCCTACAGCTCGAAGAATCCCAACTGACCCGTTAGGCACAACTCTTCTGTGAGGCACCAGGGTGGGCAGTGAGGCCCAGAGGGTCCTCCCCGTGGACACCCTTCAATGTGTGGCAGAATGTTAGAGAACTTCCCTCTGTGTGTGTGTGTGTATAAATCTCATCTACACGGATGTGTACACACACACACACACACACACACACACACAAAACTAAGGCCACACCTTGCCTTCTTGTCATCCTCGGTTTAGTTATTTGGTAATTCTTTCTAAGGCAGTTATTTTCAACATGCATCATTATTCAGGACTTCACATTTTTTGTCATCACAAAAAATATATTTCACTCCAGATGGAAGGAGGCGCTGTGCCTGGTACTCTAGGGAGGAGTACAGATGATGCCTTTTTTTCAAAATACTTTCCCACGATCTTCCCTGGAGTTGGAAATAATCAAGGGTAGTCAAGGGCAATGAATAAAAACATTTATTTAAAAAACACCATCGAGGGCCCGTTTCAGCGGCACATATATTAAAAAAACCACCCACTGCCCATAGCTCCCGCTTTGGTAGTAAGCAGAAAGGGTGGGTTAATGCTGTTTTACTGTATGAAATTGGAGACAGACCACAGGGGGGGAAAAAGAACACCATTAAAACTGAGAAAGAAAAGTAGGTAGTAAGCGACTATGACAGAAAGGGACTTTAAGAAAATGTCACTGCACGACGAAAACGATCTCTTCTTCAAGGAGTACTAGTGGAGGAGGAGGTTTCACTTACTTGCAGGATTACGGGAAAGTTCCCCATGGAACATTCGGTGATGGCTATGGAGAGGTGGATGGAGAAAGATGTGAACAGACCCCAGGGCCAGGAGGAGACACGGAGAAGTGAGGATAGGGAGAAAGAAAAACCAGGCAGACTGTCTTTGCTCAACAGTCCCTACAAAAAAAATGTATTTTCAAAGAATCTGAGGAGGCAAGTATTGTAATTCTCTTGGGACTATTAAAGTGTAACAGGTAGCATCAGAAATCAATTATGCTGTAAACACATTAGCGTTTCCTTTCATTGGGAGCTGATCTCACACCTCCTGCAATTTATTACACATCACACTACAAAATTATTATTATTATTATTTGCTTGTTCCCTTTTCTGGTTCCTACCTGTTCACATTCTGAGAGAGGACAAAGGCCCTTTAGAGCTCCATCAGTTCAAGCCTTTCATTTCACAGAAAGGAGGGGAAGGTCACATTCAGCCTCAGAGGCAGAGACTAGACTGGAACCAGGTCTCCTGGTCCCCCAGCGGGCGCTTTCCTGGCTACCTGGCGTTACTTGCGCCCCATCTCATCCCCCATCCGTACCTGCTGGCTCTCCTTCAGCCACAGGTGGCGCAGGAAGGCAGGAGGGGAAGGGACAGGGCTTTGTGGGCCTGTGCGGTGTGCTGGGAGTGCGGGACACAGAAGAGGAGGCCACAGAATGCGTCTCCTGCTTCCATCCTGAGTCTAGGAAAAACCTACAGTGTACACGCACGCAGTCAGGCTACTCTGATCACCAAGCTGAGGAACGCTTCCTGGTAGGGCACTGGGAGTGCGAGGAATTTCTCAAGGCTGTCCTAAGAGAGACGAAGGAGAACTCACGGTCAGGGACACAGAACTGTTCAGAAGCCCCACACGTAAAGCTCTAGTTACAGATGACATCACAAGAGCTTGAGGTTCCAGGGGACCTCACGACATGGCTCCCCGGCGTCCCTAACAACAATGCCAGCAAATGGGTGGCTAATCAGGGCTAGGCACTGTCTCCAAATCCCCCAAGTCCAGCAGAAAGAACACAGTTGGCTGGATTCTTGTAAAATGCCCCACCGTTCTCGCATCAGCTTTTTGTTTCGCAAGTATCACTACTCAACGTTCTGAATGTTCTCATTGGGCTCTCTGTATTTCTGGGCAATGATACCAGTCACCCTGGCTGCGACATTTCTGTCTGGGGCCTCCTGAGGAAGGGCGGTCAGATCTCCCAGGGACCTTCTCTCCCTCACGTTCTCTGTGAACAAAATGAAAGCATCGCTGTATCTGTACAACGTCTCCCACAGAAGTCTGTGTTCAAGGACAGATACCAGGGCTATGAACTAAGACTATCCTTTGTGATACGCGTGGGCCAGGAAAACCGTGAGAGGAATGTTCTCGAAGCTCAGACAGTCTCAAGTTTATCCAAAGCATCAAAGAGCATCTCCAAAGTCTACACAATGTCCTGCAGAAATGTCTCGTGCTTGAGCTCCTGGGTTTCTGTAAAATTCTGCCAACCTCTTGCCAGAAATGTGCTTTCTCATGCAGAGACGAGGGGTCGGCTTTCCCAGACGAGAGCCAGCCGCGTGCTGGGGGCTCTGTCTCAGGCGAGGACCTGCCTGCGGACGCTACTTCGGGTGTCCTTCCACAGAGACTGCTGGATCTGATACACGGACTCCTGAAAGATTCTCTCGACTTGGGTGGGGAAGCCGCGGCTGTCCTCCTCCAGGGCGTTGATGGTCCTCAGAGCGAAGGGGGTCCTCTCGCGGGGCAGGGGGTTGTGGAGGGGCCTCATGGGGATGACTGAGTTGTACTTGTGCTGCCTGTTCACTGAGTTCATGAGCGACGTGTAGAACTGGAACTTGCACCAGGTGTCTCTCAGGAAGTTCTCGGTCAGCAGCAAGATGGTCCATGCGGACCCATTCACGGCGTCGTCCAAGTTCTGTAGATGCTGCCGGCCGGAGGGCATCTCGGCAAAGATGATTCCGGGCTTGATGCCGAAGTCATTCTCCAGCAGGTTCTGGACCCTGAGGGCTTCATCTGTGTCGTCCTCCGCGTGCAGGATCACGAACTTGAGGAACACCTCCTCCTCCTCTTCCTCCTCCAACGTGTCTCCCTGGACCTCAGTCCCATCATGCTCCCCAGCGGGCACCGGGTCCGGGGTCGTGGGGCTTGGCTCAGCCAGATCATGCATGGGGAGGTCGTCCGGTTTCTTGGAAGCTGACTCCTGGCATCCCTGACTCTTTTCCACCCCGGGGCTTTTCCCCAGGGAGAGAGAAAGAGGGCAGGGGTCTATTTTAGACTTCCTGACACCCATCATCAGTATCCGAGGGAGAGGAGGACAGCTTCACTTCTTTCTCAACATTTCTTTTCATTCTACAAGAAGAAGAAATAACACAGCAGACGAATGTTGTAAATGTCATCCAAACGTTACAAACAGAAAAAAAAAATTTTTTTTTCATTCAATCTGAAAGCCTCCAAGAGACTGTAACATAGAGGTCCTAAGAAAAAAATGCCAATCGGATTTTGGGGAAAGCTCACCCTCCATGAACTTCACGAGGATGACCGCGGATGGCCAAGGGGGAGTGGAACAGGGAGTCAGTGTATGCTAACAGGAGACATTTGGAAGTCTGACATGGAATTAGAAACCTCCAGAACAAAGTCAACTGCTTTGGTATTTGAGGGAGACGAGTCGGTCCCATGCCAGTCTGTCCATATGGAGTTTAAATCCAACTTCTTCATTATCGAGTTATTGTGTAAACTAGAAACAGAAAAGTTGAGAGCAATAGAACACTCAAATAGTAAATACACAACTAAATACACAACTCATTTTTGTATCAAACACAATTATAAAACAGGACACAAATAAGAAGATGACCAGCTGGCATCGTGATTAAGTCAGCACAAAGAGAAGATCTGAAACGTCAAACGAAACGACATGCGGGGTTTACGGCCTTGGAGCTCTTCTCTCTGGCTGGGGTCAGGCACTGGTGTCAGGGCTGGTGAAGCAATTATACTAAGGGTTCTGAAAAGTAAGGAATACCTTTTTTTGGCTAATCCTTGGAATGGTTCAGAAGACTGAGTATTCACCTCGGGAAAAATTCACTTCTGGGTTTGGGACTGACTCTGGAAACAAAGGCTAGGGATCTCCTTCGGTGAAATCAACAAAGAATCATTATAGTCTATCCTCATTCCATTATTTTATTTTGTTCATTTATTTATTTTTGTGACAGAGAAAGAGAGAGACAGAGAGAGCGCGCACGTGAGGGAGAGGGAGAGACTACCAGGCAGGCTCCACACTGACCAGGGCTCGATTTCACAAACCCCCCGTTATGACCTGAACTGGAATCAAGAGTCAGATGCTTAACTGACTGAGCCATCCAGATGCCCGTCCTTCTATTACTTTTAAAAAATTCGGAAGTCAGAGTGGAAGAATTAGATCAGCTGCGAGAGAAAAGTGCTTCATGTGAACCTAGTTTAAACAAATCTTCAGATAGGGGCACCTGGGTGGCTCAGTGGGTTAAAGCCTGTGCCTTCGGCTTGGGTCATGATCCCAGGGTCCTGGGATTGAGCCCCACATCGGGCTCTCTGCTTAGCGGGGAGCCTGCCTCCCCCTTTCTCTCCGTCTGCCTCTCTGCCTACTTGTGATCTCTGTCTGTCAAATAAATAAATTAAAAAAAAATAAAGTGTTAAAAAAAAACAAAAAACAAATCTTCAGATAATGTTGGCAACGTTAACAGAACCCCCAACCAGGCTCTTTCAAGAGGGATTCTTTTATCCAAAGATAGAAAATTCAGAACAGATAAATATGGGTTTCCTATTTCCAAAAAAAAAGGGGCGGGGGCTTTATTCCAGAGCTTTTAAATTTATTGTTCCTGATCAAAGACCAGAGTTCAAGTCAAGAATTCAATTAGGCTTGGGATCATAATGGCATTGATAACACAAGCTTACAAGTAGCAAAATAATTCAAGGTTAAAGAAAACCCCTCAGCAAAAATGGTGAAGCACTGTTACGGGAAGAAAAGATGAAGAAAAACACAGAACATTTCTTTCTAACGTACCTAAGGAGAGAAAGGGTTTGCTGCTGCTCTGAACAGTGAGGCGACTGCTGGCTACCCCGATGAATGTATTGTCTGTACTTGAGGTTCTACTCCACAGCCGAAGCTGTTACAGAAGCTGTTATGACAGCTTCTGAGAGATACCTGAAGGCATAATTCTAAAATGCTAATACATACATCCCAAATAACAAAACTGAGTGAATTTGGACTCTCTTCACTGGTTAGGATTCACTGCTGACTCTGTTGTGTTACGAAAAAAAGGTGTCACTCTGCAAAGCTGCAGAGAGGAGCTTCTCCTGTATTAAAAAAGGAAAAAATTGTTGAGCAACGTAGAGAATCGTTGAATCGCTATATTATACTAACACAACACTGTATGTTAACTACGTCACAATTTCAAAAGAATTGTTAAAGTGTTCAGAAGCATTTATGGTGTCAATGTAAATGATCTTCACTTATTCATTGAGATGAGTTTGTAAAACCAACTTAACGCCATGACCTTCCTCGCTAGCCACTGCAGGTAAGTACACTTGGGAGTAAGACAACAGCTCTTCATAAAAAGTGTCCCAAACTACTGGGGTAAAATGATGTGTGAAGCCAACTCAACGAAATCTCTTGACATGATCAAAAATAAATAACAAAAGGAAAGAACTGCAACTTTAGGTCTCATTTTTCTTTTTTTTTTTTTTCTTAAAGATTTTATTTATTTATTTGACAGACAGAAATCACAAGTAGGCAGAGAGGCAGGCACAGAGAGAGATGGGGAAGCAGGGTCCCCGTTGAGCAGAGAGCCCGATGCGGGGCTCGATCCCAGGACCCTGGGATCATGACCTGAGCCGAAGGCAGAGGCTTTAACCCACTGAGCCACCCAGGCGCCCCTAGGTCTCATTTTTCTTAAACACTGGTCAGAAAGAAAACAAAAGCCTCCAGAAATCTTTGACGGTGCTGTTCCAACCCCCTCCTGAGCCCTCCTACCTAGCTCAGAGAGAAGAGAGTGCGTGACAACATGTGGAAAACTTCACTACCACCTTCCATGTGGAGGGGGAGAGCAAGGAGCCGGCCAAGGGGAAGACATGTGGAAAGCTGTGAGGTGGAGGGCAGTCTCTGCTGGCACCATGGTGGTTCCTAGATGGGCAAATGGTTCCCATCCTGGACGGTGGTGCTCCGCGCTGGAAGGACAGGAGAGAAGAGGATTGTGCTCCCACCAAGCCACTGATTCTATCAGAGGTCTTTCCCACAGTGCAAGGCAGGCATGGAAGGCTGATGGAAGCAGCCTGGGAAGCCTCCGGAAGGTCCCCTCCCCATCAGGGACAGGCAAATGCAGGTGAAAACATTTCTGTGAAATGGAAGGAGCGTGAAGGCGGCCGCCGAGGAGCGGCACACAAAATCACTAGTCACGGGAATGAAGACATCTGTGTATATACATATAAGAAGAGGTAGTGGCTAGGGGCGCCTCGGTGGCGCAGTGGGTTAAAGCCTCTGCCTTCGGCTCCGGTCATGATCCCAGGGTGCTGGGATCGAGCCCCGCATCGGGCTCTCTGCTCAGCGGGGGCCTGCTTCCCCACCCACCCCTGCCTGCCTCTCTGCCTACTTGTGATCTCTCTCTGTCAAATAAATAAATAAAACCTTTAAAAAAAAAAAAAAAGACTAGAACCTCAGAGCTTTCCAAGGCAGCACTGATTTCTTTATAACACAATCTTGTAGCACGTGGTTGTACCATAATTGTTCCCTGTTCTCGGATATGTGAGCTGTTCCCAGTCTGTTACTAGGACGAACAACGCTGCAGAGAACAGCTTTGTATAAAAGTCATCCCATCGATGTGCAGTTTCATCTGCAGAATAATTTCCCCAGATGGGATTTCCACATCAAAGGACAAATGCATTTGCAATAATGAGAGATTTGGCCAAATTACTCTCTGAAAGATTCAAACTTTTGTGTGTGTGTGTGTGTGTGTGCTTTTAACTTGACAGAATGACATCCTTACCTCTACCCCTCATCCCAGAAAAGATTTAAGACTGAAGCTACTGGCCACCGCTACAGACAACAGCCCCACTGAGCCAATGACAACCTCTCAGGGCAACGATCCCGTGGAAAAACTCAACCCAAGATAGAGGAGCTCTTGAGCTGAAGTTCTCAAGGGAAGATCAGCAGATCTCAGATAAGGAAGGAAGAATGTACCCACCTCGTATCTAGCCCAAGAGAGTCCCAATAGGATCCCCCACATTAAATAGGAGCACGGTGAAAAGAAGACTGACAAATGTGCATTCTAGGCAAGTAGCCACACAGACTACAGGAAATGAAAATGAATATCAAGAAGAATAGCTTGCAAACGCCAAAAATACTCTATTTTCGCGAAGACTATGGAGGGCGCCAGGGGGGCTCAGTCGGTTAAGCAGCCAGTTCTTGGTTTTAGCTCAAGTCATGATCTCAAGGTTGTGGGATCGAGCCCCACCTTGGGCTCTGCGCTCAGCAGAGAGACTCTCTCTCTCTGGGTACCTGGATGCCTTAGTTGGTTAAGCATCTGCCTTCAACTCAGGTCATGGTCCCAGGTTCCTGAGATGAAGTCCTGAGTCTGGCTCCCTGCTCAGTGGGGAACCTGCTCTTCCCTCTCCCACTCCCCCGCTTGTGTTCCCTCTCTCACCTTCTCTCTGTGTCAAATAAATAAATTTAAAAAAAAAAAAAAAAGATTCTCTCTCTCCCCCTAGACTCATGTATGCACCTGCTCTCTCTCTCAATAACCTTCAAAAATAAAAAGGGACTATGTGCTCTGGAATCTGACTGCCCGAATGTAAATCCCAGCACCCTGCTCTAAAACTACTGCATGACGTAGTCCAAGTTACGTGGTATTTTTGTGCCTTAGTTTCACCATGTATAAAGCGGTGACAATTCCAGTGCCTTGAAGGTTTTTAGGAAGATCAAAATGGCTGAGAACCGTTCTCATACATGTTGGCAGCCGTTACGGTTATTAGAGACATAACAAGGGAGATAAGGAAAAATTTACACCAACAGCGTGTAGGCTCTAGGATGGGACCGCTCCAAGTGCCGTCTGGGGACAACAGCCAGTCTCTGGATGGTCTGGCGCCAGCCCAGGACAAAGAGCAGGAGACTATGCCAGGATATAAATCAACCAGGTAAGTGCTTTTCAGTTCAGCTGACGTTTTTCTCAGAGCAAGACATTCTTTTCTTCCCCTCCCTCCTTCCCTTCTTTCCTTCCTTTTTTGTAAGATTTTATTTTTAAGTAATCTCCACACCCAACATGGGGTTTGAACTCATGACCCCGAGATCAAGGGTTGCACGCTCCTCCGACCAAGTCGGCCAGGCGTCCCTGCAGGACATTTTCGATGAAGGAAGTCGCACAGTTTCCCTTTGGTGCGCCCTTCTTATATTATCACAGACAATCACTCTAAGGGATGCAGTCCTCGGACACCCTAAAGAGACTGTAACCGAAAAAACAAAAATATCAAAGCAGGGAGAACAGAATCACATGAAGAGAGAAACTGTAGATGAATCGAGGGTCCAACACCCTTAGGAAAAAACAGAGAAGGCAACGAACGGAATAAACGTGTTATAAAACCGTAACAGCAGAATATGGTGGAAAGGCTTGGAAAAAATCAGAGAATGTAAAATGACAGTAAAGTCATTTGGGAAAAAAAAAAAAAATATATATATATATATATATATAGCTATGGAGATTGGGAGAAAAAAAAAAAGCAGAGTAAAAACCAATGCATCGGGGCACCTGGGTGGCTCAGTGGGTTAAGCCTCTGCCTTCAGCTCAGGTCATGATCCCAGGGTCCTGGGATCGAGCCCCACATCAGGATCTCTGCTTAGCAGGGAGCCTGCTTCCCCCTCTCTCTCTGCCTGCCTCTCTGCCTACTTGTGATCTCTGTCAAATAAATAAATTAAAAAAAAAAAAAAAACAATGCATCTGAAATAGAAAATCTGATGAATGTAACACAAAATTCCAAGATAGAACAGATTCGCCGCCCTCCATCAAATGCTCAGTCTCAGTGATCACAACCAGACAGCGTGTGCCTTTTCTGATGCCATTCGCCACGCAGCCAGCAAAACATATGACACAGTCTTGCCAAAAATGTTTAGCCCGACTCTGACCAAGTCTTTAGACACAATTACCAGTTTACAGAAATGAGGAGGACATGAGAAACGTTCACCAAGAAGGGAAGGGAGAAACAAACTGTGTGATGTCCAGGTCGTGGAAGGCCTTGCTTGGCAACACGAAGGAGAGAGAAACGATAAACGGCCTGACGTGGGTAAGTCCCAAACTCATTATGGTGTACGAAGGAGGCCAGACCGGGAAAAAAAAAAAAAAAAAAGTACAGATTTTGATTCCATTTATATCCAGATCCAGAAAATGCAAATCGATCTACAGGGACTGAAAGCATTCCTTCAGACCTGTCAGGAGGGAGCCGGATCACCCCTCTTCTGCGTAGTGTTTCCTCCTCATCCACATGGCATCCTTTTTTTTTTTTTTTTAAAGATTTTGTTTATTTGACAGAGAGAGAGGGACCACAAGCAGGGGGAGTGGGAGAGGGAGAAGCAGGCTTCCCGCTGAGCAGGGAGCCTGATGCGAGACTCAATCCCAGGACCCTGGGATCATGACCTGAGCCGAAGGCAGACGCTTAATGACTGAGCCACCTAGGAGCCCCTAAATAAATAACATCTTTTTTTTTTTTTTTTAAAAGATGGCTGTTTGCTGTAGAGAAAGAGCTAGTGGAGAGGGGCAGTTCAGCAATGCTGGAAAGACAAGGACTGCTGGAGGGATGGCTTGTATAGGCAAGCGGGGGGATCCGGTGGGCCAACAGAGGGGTCTGCCTTTGTTGGGGAGAAAAGCGACCATTTTCCCCAGTGAAAATGAGAGAGGGCGGAAAAAACAGGACAGATACAGGTACAGGTACGGGTGGGTACGGCAGGGACACCCGCGTTCGTTCCCTTCTGACTGCTTCAACAGTATTAGTAAAATAGGAAGCCAAACCACTTTCTAAGGACTGCCCCAAACCTCTACCTCATTTTGTTTTTTTTGTTTTTTTAATTGGCATGATGAAGCTATATAGCCCTTTAACCGCACAATTTCTTTATTTTTTTTAAAAGATTTTATTTATTTATTTGACAGACAGAGATCACAAGTAGGCAGAGAGGCAGGCAGAGTGAGAGGAAGGGAAGCAGGCTGGCTCCCTGCTGAGCAGAGAGCCCGATGTGGGGCTCGATCCCAGGACCCTGGGATCATGACCTAAGCTGAAGGCAGAGGCTTTAACCCACTGAGCCACCCAGGCGCCCCATCATTTTGAAACATGAACAGCCCAGGATGGAACCAGTTAAGGGGAAATGGCTGTGTCCCCAAGGCTATCATCCTTTCTGGGCCCCAGTGCTGGGAGGAACCCCAGCAGAGAACTTCCAGGCAGGAGGAGAGCTCTGGGTAGCAGCCAGGGACGCCCCTCTCAGGACAGCCTCTCTTCCTCACAAACCGCCCAGGGGTTCCTCGGGGCACTTATTGCCATCAGATCTCTGGTCCCCATCCCTGGCTAAATGCAAACAGCACTGGGAACTTTCCTTTCATGCTCAGCTGACTTCTCTCACCTGGCCTTTGGTGAGGGTTAATTTTCTGCTCTGGGGCCCAGCTGTAGTTCAAACAGCAGTCCAGATGCTGCCGTGAAGGTATTTTTTAGACGGGCTTACCAGGTAAAGGGGTGTCCTGGGAGTCAAGCCGATTACCCCCTGGACTGTGGGTGGTGACAACCTTCAGAGCAATACAGCTGGTCCCCAATTTATGATGGTTTCACTGACAATGTTTCGAATTCACGACGGCGCAGAAGTGATACACATTCAGTAGAAAGTATACTCGGAACTGAGAACCCTCCTCAAGAGTGCGCTGCCCCAGAGTGAGGAGTTCACATGAAAGAAGGATCAGTAATCATCTGATGATAAAATGCATGCATTTTATCACGCAATTCTCAGTCTGTCCGCGGATCTACCCCAGAAAAAGCTTACTGCGGAACTCGGGGCCTCTGAAACAAGGCCATTTCAGAGGAAGGCATCCAGAGCCGGAACCCTCCGGCCGCCGAGAGCCGCCTTCTTTCCCATTTGAACAGCACCACCTCGTGGCGAATACGCGTAACATCAGTGGTTCCTTGTTTAATTAGTAAGTCGTTAGCAGTAAGTGTGGTGGGAAACTTACTCTGCACCAAGACCTCTGGGTTTCAGGGATGTGAAGCCAGGCTAAGGCGACAATCACCGCGCTGGTGCTCCATCCAGGACAGGGGGCACTGCAGAAGCGCTCAGGAGGGATCCCTGCAGCAGAGGAAACTTGTGTGAGTAAGGCCGAGGAAGGTGGACGCTTTCAGGGTGGGAAGGGCAGCAACTGCAAAACCACTGGGGCACCACAGAGCGAAGTATGTTGGGATCGGTCCGTGCTGGGTGCTTCTAGGGCTCAGGTATGTGGGGGCGGGGGGGGGGAGGTACCAGTGAGATGTAAGGATGGAGATAAACAGAATTATCAAGTGAGGGGCCTGACATATTCTGTTGAGGACTGTTGTTTTTTTAAAGATTTTATTTATTTATTTGAGAGAGAGAGCACAAGCAGAGCAGAGGGGCAAAGGGAGATGAGAAGCAGGCTCCCGGCTAGTGCAGAGTCTGATGTGGGGCTCGATCCTAGGACCCTGGGATTGTGACCTGAGTGGAAGGCAGACACTTAACCGGCTGAGCCACCCAGGTGCCCAAGGACTTTGAATGTGATCACACTGGCAGATAGAGAGCCCCTGGCAGGTGGTGAGCAGGAGGGACATGGTCTGACTTGTCCATGATGGCTTCACATCGCACAGGGCAGGAGACCAGGCTGCGGTGTATGGGGCTCTGCACTGGGAGAGCCTCCTGCTGAGAGGCTGTGCCAGGAACCCAGGGGAGGATGCAGACCCCTGCACTGAGGAAAGGACAGGGGACACACAAAGGTCCGCAGGGAGGCACTGGGGGCTCATAGAGCAAGAAGCCCATATGCCTCCCAAGCCAGTGCCCTGTGTAGCTTGGTGAGTGGTGCTGCCATCCACTGATTGGAGCAAGGTGGGGGTGCGTGACCCATTCCTCTAGTCTGGGACACAGGGAGCTTGCCCCGTGACCTAGAGGGGGAGCTGCCCAGGAGGCGCTCACACTTGTAGGTCCGGGGCTCCGGAGGTGAAATCCTGAGCACCTGGGAATATGCAGAAGGAGAAGAGCAGAGAGCTGAAGACAGAGCTGATGCCAAAGGGGCATCTGGACCAGGAGGAGTCAGGTGGGAGGGGGAGGAGTGGCAACGGAGTGGCAGGGAAATCAGACCTAGGGTGGGACTGGGAGCCAAAGGAAGAGAGGTCTTCCTACAGGGGTCAGCACCCACAGCACTTAGCACCTCAAGGGAAACGGCAAACTCACGGAAGGAGCCGCAGTGTGCTTGGGAGTCTACAGTGGGTGGGGGCATGGGGAAGGGGAAAAAGCCTAGCTAAGATGGAGAGAACAGCCAGCAGCTACAAGGGAATGCAGGGTCAGGAGATGTCGTTAGGAGAAGAGTAACTGGGAATGCTCAGAAATGGAGGGGATTTGCTTGTACAGAGAGGATGACAAATATGGGTGTGCCCTGGTCACTGAGCAGCTCGGTCTCTCCTACTCTGCCTCGGGCCACCAGACTCCTGAGTGTGCTGGGTCCCGGGATAACACCTGTGATGATGTTATGACCTATGGGACTTCCAGGGAGAAAGCGAGTGCCCCCTGTTTCTAGGAGGGGTAGCTGCGTTATACTGGGAGACAGCGTCCTGTTGCTGCTGGTGCTTTCTGGAAGCACGAGTATGCGAAGATGGGGGAGAGTCCGGAGGTGAAGCCGCCAATGAGGTGTTCTGCAGCAGAGCCTGCAAAATGGCTCATCCGAAATTGACTCTGACTTCCTGGCTGCAGATCTCCGGTACCTCCTGTACCACCAGTGCTAAAAGCTGAATTTCCCAGGCTTCCCCCAAAGGGAAGATCCAGGTATATCATCAGTTCTGCCAATCAGAGGCACTCACATATCTGAGTTAACCGCGGGCAGAGAGAGGCAGAGCCCAAGGCAGCGGCGCTGCTGGTTAAGGCTCCCGAGCCAGCAGCTTGCTGATCTGGCCGGAGCATCCGTGGCAGAAGCCCAGCTCTGCTAGACCGAGTCTGCTAAGTGCTGCTCTGAGGTCTTCCTAGAAACCCGACCTGGAGTCTAGTTCTTCAACTCCCCCCACGATATTCTAAGTCCCATAATATCCTCAAATGCATACCTTTCTGCTTCAACTACCTGCAGTAGATTCTATTCTACGCAACCCAGCCGTGATGGACAGAGCATCCAAATTCACGACAAGGCATGACGGCAGAGGTCAGCAGGCAAACGCAGCCCGCCACCTGTTTTTGCAAGTAAAGTTTTATTGGGAGAAAGCCATGCACGTTCACTGTGTTGTCTATGGCTTTTTTTTTTTTTTTAAGATTTTATTTATTTATTTGTCAGAGAGCAAGCGAGCAAGCACACAAGCAGGGGGAGCAGCAGGCAGAGGAAGAACCAGACTCTCTGCTGAGCAGAGAGCCCGATGTGGGACTGGATCCCAGGTTCCTGGCATCATGACCTCAAGTAAAGGCAGATGCTTAACCAACTGAGCCACCCATGTGTCCTTCTATGGCTGTTTTTGTAAATAAAGTTTTATTGGAAGAAAACAATGCACATTCCCTCATGAGCTGTCTATGGCTAATTTCACACTAGAAAGGCAGAGCCAAGTAGTTCCAGTGGAAACCATATGGCCCATAAGAGCCCACGATATTTACTGTTTGGCTCTTTCCAGAACGTTTGCTGAACTACAGCAATTCCCTGAACTACGTACAGCATGGGACGGCTGAACTCCATGAGGCTGCCACAAAGCCAAAGAAAAGACCTATGCCAGCCAGAGGAGGAACACGTGGACTTTTCTTTGACTTCTTTACACTGGAAATCTTTTTAAATCCCACTTGGGTATTTGATAACTTCAGGAATACAATAAGTAGAATCAGAAGCCGCTCGATCTTATACTGAAATGACACTATTGACGATTGGCTGTCATGTATTTATTTTCTTCTTTTGGGGGTTGTGCAGAATCCATAAGGATGGTAAAAGCCGACATCAATAAAAGGGTTAACTGTCATGTATTCCCTGTTGATATTTATTCACGGTCAAAGGGAACCAGTGCCCGCATTTTTCATTTTAGGTGCCAGGCTTGTATGAGAAAGGTGTTATGGGAGCCTAGCCCCCTAGTACCATGGTGTCATGCGCTGATCACAACTACAGTTAATGACGTGTACGTGTATCTGCTTAGTTTCTCATTTTTTCCCCACAGAATGTAAACCCTACCACGACGCCCAGATCTGTCCTGTTCTCCTTTGTAACTCCAAGGTCTAGGGCACAGCCAGCACTCAAGAACACCCTCCGAAAGGAGACAGCATTCCAGATATAAGATTAATGCAGCCTTCTAGGTTTCGAGGGAGAGCTAAACACAGAGCGCTTTACCATCATCATCATCACTATCACATAAATTACTGACTCAGGCAGAAGAGGAACTAGCTAGCCCATCCAAACGTACCTTGTTTTAAATGATGTTGCATTTTTTTTAAATGATGTGAATATAAATACAGTACATTCAAGATACTTCCCCTTCCACTCCTATGGAATTTGGATGCTCTCCCGTGCATTCACCTCTAAGCTGTTCCCCAAGTCCCATCCATCTATTCCACCTCCAAAATACATCTCAAGTCTTCCCACGGCCCTTCTGCACACTTCCACGATCCTGCTTCCCTCTTGGTCCAGTACACGCTCTCTCAGCCAGCCTGCTCCTTTCCCTGCCTGGCTGCTACAATGATCTTTACGAAAAACACCTGTCGATGACATTACTCCTCTTTACAATTCTGCAAGGGCTTCCTACTGCTCTTAGACTTAAAAACAATTTTTTTAAATTATGCAAGTGTCAGATGTACAGGATTATAATTCAATATCTACATATACTACAAAGTGACCAGCACCTGAAAGCCTAGTTACCTCCCATAGAATTTCTCAAGATGGCAAAGGAGACATTGCTTGATCAGGCTCCTTCCTCCAGCCTCCTCTCATGTCTCTCTTCCCATGTTCCCCCAGTTCCTTACACATGGTCTCTTTTTTCAATTCCTCAGGTTAAATCAGCTTTGTCCTCTCACAGGATCTCTGGGAACGTGTCATTGCAATTCTGATGTCTGAGGCAGAGGACTGTATTTTCTTATTATTAGAGAATGTGGACGCAGTATCAGAGGCTAGTTGAAGTTCTACTGGAGGTAACCAATCAAAATGTCCAAATACTGGTGAAAGACAAGCATAATTAGAAAAAAGTCAGGGCTCCTTCTCCCACAGCCCCTCCCCCTGCTTGTGCATTCTCTCTCTCTCTCTAAATAAATAAATAAATAAAATCTTAAAAAAAAAAAGTTTGCTGGAAATAATTTTAAGGACCTGAGAAAATGTTTCTATAAGTAAACAAAAGTAGCCTATACAGTCTGATCTCATCTATAGTATGATATCAGCTTTGTGAAACATGCTGTAGAGAAAACAGATGGGAAAAAAGTACACTAAAAAGATAACATTGGTTATCTGTGTGCGGTAGATGTGTGAATACATATATCTATATGCATCTCTCTATATATCTTCTTTTTCTACATGATAATGCAACCGGTGGGGGAGAAGTTTTTTAGTAAGTTAAAAAAAAAATGGGGGCACCTGGGTGGCTCAGTGGGTTAAGCCTCTGCCTTCGGCTCAAGTCATGATCTCAGGGGTCCTGGTATCGAGCCCCACATCGGGCTCTCTGCTTAGCAGGGAGCCTGCTTCCCCCTCTCTCTCTGCCTGCCTCTCTGCCTACCTGTGATCTCTGTGCGTCAAATAAATAAATAAAATCTTTATAAAAAATGGTTTTCGAGGTTTTTGTACTTTTAAATAGAAGTCATATGAACTTGATGTCCAGATATATTGCTTATGGGCCATATCTGCACATTCCAGGTGGCTTTAGCCCATCTCCATGATTAACTGTCTGCTCTCCTGTTTTGTTTTTTAAAGATTTTATTTATTTATTTGACATAGAGAGAGATCACAAGCAGGCAGAGAGGCAGACAGAGAGAGAGGGGGAAGCAGGCTCCCCACTGAGCAGAAAGCCCAATGTGGGGTATGATCCCAGGAACCTGAGATCATGACCTGAGCCGAAGGCAGAGGCTTTAACCCACTGAGGCACCCAGGCATCCCTGCTCTCTGTTTTTTGAATGTGTATACAAACTTCCCCAGAGTCCAGGATTGTTAATTCTAAATCAAAACAGGGCCCCATCCAATTTCTACTTTATGGTAAAGCACCAGAAGGCAAAATATGTACCTCCCTCGTTCTGAAAATAGGTCCTTAGAGCAAGTCAATGTGTCATCACTTATAAAACAACAGAAACAAACACAAAAACTTTTGTTTCTGCAAGGTATAAAAACAAAAATACACACACGGATCTTCGAGGGCACCTGCTTTTCAGCTGTGTGGCCTCCTTTCTCCGCTGCTGGGAAGCTCCAGGTTAAGGAGTGCTCAACACAGCAGCTTGTGACAGATGTTCTGATTTTAACGTCACTCCTGGCTTCGCCTTAACTGACCTGTTCTTATCTTCAGTTTGCTCCGTACTCCGAATGCCCTCATTGGAAATGTTTATTTTATTATTTTTTTTAATTTTATTTATTTATTTGACAGAGAGAGATCACAAGTAGGCAGAGAGGCAGGCAGAGAGAGTGAGAGTGAAGCAGGCTCCCTGCCGAGCAGAGAGCCCGATGCGGGACTCGATCCCAGCACCCTGAGATCATGACCTGAGCCGAAGGCAGCGGCTTAAACCACTGAGCCACCCAGGTGCCCCGGAAATGTTTATTTAATCCTCCATTTTACATATTTATTCAAGCACCTGAAATCCCAATTCTGAAATGAGAGCTTTTGTATCTTCTCTTTTAAAAGGGAAAGGGGACGGCTGGGTGGCTCAGTTGGTCAAAAGTCTGCCTTCCGCTGAGGTCATGATCCCAGGGTCCTGGGATCCGATCGAGCCCCACCCACGTTGGGCTCCCTGCTCAGTGGGGAATCTGTTTCCCACTCTCCCTCTGCTGCTCCCCACTGCTTGTGTTCCCTCTCTCGCTGTGTCTCTGTCAAATAAATAAATAAAATCTTTCAAAAAATTTTTTTAAATAAATAAATAAATGAAGGGAAAGTAGGTACACATGCTACTGATGTCACCACAGAACTAGCTCCTCGGGAGGAAAGTGATAAAGAAGCATTAAACATTAAACAGTCTTTTATCCCCCAAAAGCCTTTCCTAATAATAAAAATATTGTTTTTCACTTCTATCCCCACATACCTTAAAAAGAGACCTGAATTTCACTATAAATTCTTGATATTCTGACACTGACTTAGTCACCACACAACTCAGAAATGTGTATAATATTCCCCGAACAAGTGCCTTTGTTTTTCTTCTTCCCATTGAAACTACCTATTCCTGGGACACCTGGGTGGTTCAGTCTGCTAAGCGTCTGCCTTTGGCTCAGGTCATGATCCTGGGGTCCTGGGATCAAGTCCCGCATCAGGCTCTCTGCTCAGCAGGGAGCCTGCTTCCCCCTCCCCCTCCGCCTGCCTCTCTGCCTACTTGTGATCTCTCTCTGTCAAAGAAATAAATACAATCTTAAACAAACAAAAAAACTACTTATTCCTGGTGCCATTCAAAAAAACCTCCAAATGAGCAACTATCATTTCCTAATGAAATGAAGGAATTGAAAAAAAAATTACTGCACATTCTTTTCGGCAAAGTGAACATTTTTCTTTCATTTTCTATATTTAAAGGGAAATCTTCTCCAAATCAGGAAGCACATTTTACAAAAACGCTGACTATAACAACAAACTGTACGTCTTATCAAAATGAGGCTCAAGACATACATGGTTGTGCATTTTTAATATTAGAGAACCCTAGACGCCAACAAGGGCTTAAAGGGGCCCAGGCTTTGTGGAACACTAGAGAATAACAATCAGTATCTAACAACAACTGGCACCAAAGGTCAGGAGCAAAGGGCTGTTAAAATAGCCAAAAAGGCAGTAACCCGAGATAGCATATCAACAGGGAAGCGAGGTGAGTGAAAGTGGGAAGCCTGTGAGGGTGCAGCCCAGGCCCACTGCAGGCAAAGAGCAGCAGTGAGGTCAAGGTCACTAGCGGAGTAAGCAAGGACCAAGGGGAGAGACAAGATCAGAAAAGTTTTTGGACGTTCGATCACACAGGGCTTTGAAACAATCATAAGAGTCCAGTTTTCATGATTTTGATCAGAAGCTACCAGAAAGTTTTGAAGGGAAGTTAAAGTTCTGATGATATTTTTTTAAAAATCACTGCTGTTTGGGGCTCCTGGGTGGCTCAGTGGGTTAGGCCTCTGCCTTCGGCTTGGGTCATCATCTCAGGATCCTGGGATCGAGCCTCACATTGGGCTCTCTGCTCAGCAGGGAGCCTGCTTCCCCCATCTCTCTCTGCCTGCCTCTCTGCCTACTTGTGATCTCTCTCTCTCTGTCAAATAAATAAATAAAATCTTAAAAAAAATAATCACTGCTGTTTGGACAGAGGCCATAGAGGAAGGAGAGCAGAAGCAGGAAGACCAAATCAGAGACTTAACAGTCCATCTAGGTAAGAGGGAACTGTGGTTTTTGTTGGAGAGGGCTGAGATGTGGTCAGACTGGAGATATTTCTTCAAGGCAGAGCTAGCAGAACTGGCTGGCTGCTTGGATGTTGGGTCTGAGCTAAGAAGACCACAGGAACCTCGAGGGTGGTAAGGAAGGTCAATGAGGGGGATATAGAAGGGCGGACTGGGTGGATGTGGTACCCCCCAGATTCTGTCTGGACATCCTAAAGTCGAATGCCCATCAGACTTCTAAGCAGAGCTGTTGAGGAAACGGCTAGAAATACGCATCTGGAACTCGGGATAGAAGGAAAGCGAAACACGGGGAGGCACCAGCTTATGAATGTTATTTACAGCCATGAGAGAGGACTTGGGATGGAAACTGCTTTGGAACAAAGTATGGCTAGAAAGAGAGTATGTCCCAGCACGGGGCGCTGCGGCTCGCCAGCCAACATTCAGCGGCTGGGAAAAGAAACAGAAACCTAAAGACGCAGGAGGAGGGGCGGGGGAGAAGGAAGGAAATGCGGGAGAATGTGGCGACCTGGAAGCCAACTGAAGAAAAAACATGGAAGACGAGGGAGCAACCGACCGCGTGGTGTAGTAAGGTGAACACCTGCACAGACCCCAGACTTCACAAGGGCGCCGGGGGTGGTGATGGAGGCAGCCTGCGAGGAGAGGCGGAAACGGGAGTGGAACCAGAACCTGGGCGGCAAGGCTTCCATTCAAACCAAGTGCTGCTTTTTGTTTTGCTCCTAAATAAAGGGATGGCTGGGACCTCGCAGGGGACGTCTGGGCGAGGGGGTGTTAAAGACGAGAGGTTTAGGAGCAGGTCCTTGTTAAATACATAAAAGCACCACGAGGAGCAAATGACCACAGACCAGGTGCCCGTGACTCCGCCGCCTAAGCGTGACTTCAGGTTCTGCACAGCGGGACGCGCGAGCGAGTCCGATTTCAGTGAGACAGAAAAAGCCTTTAACTCGGCTCCGGGTCCGGCCAACACGCTCTTCCGAGCGTTAAAGGGCCTCCTATCCCGCCTTGAAAGAGTCCTTTCCCCTCTTCCGCGTACGGCCTGACAACCGGCTCACAGCTGCCGGTCCCAAGTGCTCTTATCCAAACCCGCTTCTGGCCAAGACGCCGCCCAAACACAAAAGCCCAAACACAAAAACCCAAACCGAAAGTTTCCGCATGGGTTCCGCGGGTCCGGCTGAGGCTCGCGCAGGACGTCTCGGCCGCCTGCTTCTGTTCTGAGGATTTTCCCCCAGAAATAGGTGTTCTGGTCAGAAGGAAACTGGAAGCAAAGCAAGAAGGCTGCGCGGACCCTCACCGCAGAGGGACGAAAGCGCCCGCGGGCCCCATGCCCCGCTGCCCCGCCCCCGCTCCCGCCCCGGCGCCCGCTACTCGCCTGCACAGCGGCGGCCACCACCGCGCCCCACGACTCCCCTGTCTTCCTCTCCCCACGGGAGAAGCCGCCTGCGGCTACTTCCCGCGCGCCGCCGGGACTGAGGGCGCGGGACCCCGCGCGCAGGCCCCGCCCCTCGCGTGCCCATGCCCGCCCCTTCCGCGCGCCGCCCGGAGGGAGTGGTGCCCAGGTCCGGCGCGCAGGCCCCGCCCCTAGCCTGTCCACGCCCACCGCCCCCGCGCGCCGCCGGGTGGGCGCGGTGCCCGTGTCCGCCTGACGCGTCCTGCGGGTCAGCGCCAGGACACAAGCCCGCAGAGCGTGGTCCAGCGGCAACCCGGCCCAAGAACCCTCCTGGGTCTGCGTGGAGGGACGAGAGGGCCGGAAGTGGTGGAGCAAGGGCAGTCGCGTGGGGGACACTGTACCCGAGGCCAACAGGCACGCTCCATGCGCTGTTGCTGTTGCTTTTTAAGGTCCCCGGGCGTCCTGGCTCGGAGACCGTGTGTGCGGTCGATGCCAGGGTGTCTGCTCCGTACAGATCTGGGTGTTGGGATGAGGGCTGCAGCTGCTGCCTTCGCGCATCCCGGACAGGAGTCCCTAAACTCTGAAGGAAAGAATCCCCAGGCTTACCCAAACCCTGTACCCCTCCTGAGGTCCTGCCACTCTCCCGGTCCTCAAGGCTGCCCCCTGGCTTCTCCTTTCCCTCTGGGGCCCCTTCACTGACTAGTGCTGTCGTCGGCCACATCTCTGGGCAGGGATGCACGGCGCATCAACCCCTTCGGAAAAAGCCAGTTTCCTCTCTAGGGTTACTTCCGCCCAAATGAAACAGAATGGAATTCCGCTGAATATGAACGGAGAACAAAAATGCAATCAAAAATCATAAAAAGCGGGGCGCCTGGGTGGCTCAGTGGGGAGCCTGCTTCCTCCTCTCTCTCTGCCTACTTGTGAGCTCTGTCTGACAAATAAATATTTTTTTTAATCATAAAAAGCTTTATAAGGCCAAATATCTAATTCTACCCTATCTATCTCAAGACCCCAATCCTACTCCTACCGTTTCAACCCAGTTCACCAATCCTCTCTACCTCTATTTTTTCTAATTTTTATTTTTTTAATTTATTATTATTTTTTGATAAACATATAATGTATTTTTATCCCCAGGGGTACAGGTCTGTGAATCGCCAGGTTTACACACTTCACAGCACTCACAATAGCACATACCCTCCCCAATGTCCATAACCCCACCCACCTCTCCCGACACCCCTACCCCAGCAACCCTCAGTTTGTTTTGTGAGATTAAGAGTCACTTATGGTTTGTCTCCCTCCCGATCCCATCTTGTTTCATTTATTCTTCTCCTACTCCCTAACCCCCCACGTTGCATCTCCACTTCCTCATATCAGGGAGATCATATGATAGTTGTCTTTCTCTGATTGACTTATTTCACTAGGCATGATACCCTCTAGTTCCATCCACGTCGTCGCAAATGGCAAGATTTCATTTCTTTTGATGGCGGCATAGTATTCCATTGTGTATATATACCACATCTTCTTTATCCATTCATCTGTTGATGGACATCTAGGTTCTTTCCATAGTTTGGCTATTGTGGACATTGCTGCTATAAACATTCGGGTGCACGTGCCCCTTCGGATCACTACGTTTGTATCCTTAGGGTAAATACCCAGTAGTGCGATTGCTGGGTCATAGGGTAGCTCTATTTTCAACTTTTTGAGGAAGCTCCATGCTGTTTTCCAGAGTGGTTGCACCATCTACCTCCATTTTTTAATACTGAGAAAATCCCTACTCCCTGCCAAAATTTCCTCTGCCTGTACTTCACCTGACAACCCTTCAAATCAGTGCTTTTTGTTGGGTCCACGGTCAAAGGAGTGAGACTGATACAAAGCGAAGGTCAAGCAAAGCTTTATCTCACGCCAAGCATCGAGAATCAAACTGGCTGGCCAGGGCTGTCTCTTGCAAAGAGGCGACCCCTCCCAGCCTCACAGACTAACTTTTATAGAGTAAAGGCCATGTGGTTGAGCTTGGCCACACACAGGTGGCCAGTTGAATTACAATTCACCCTATAGTAGCTATTTGAACTAGACTATCACTCTGGTCAGAATTGGCGCCCAAAAGGCAGGGCCCACATTCTTGGGTGGTTAGGGAGGTGCTTTACTGATTGGATGTCTCCACCGGCTTGACTCATCCTTGTATTCTGGGCTCTGTTACCTCCCCCTGACCTGACACGTCCTGGTATATGGGCTCTGTTATCAGGGGCTGGTCGGTCATATTTTACTGGTTTCCCAGACTTGTTTCTAAGTAAGTTCCTCTGGTGGGGGGGCAGGGTCAATCTAAGTTTACTGCATAAACAACAAAATGGCTCGCTCTGGCTAAGTAGGCCCTTACACTTTTCAGTTTTTTCACTGAAATACCACTAATGACAAGTTTGAGAAACATTTATTTTCCCATTCACCACCACGTGGCATGCATAAATCAACCCTGAGTCACCAGTGTCAAGGGCAAATTTACTTGAAGTGTTCCATTTTATATTTTAAATTGATCCAAATTTGCATTGTTCTTCGTAAATATTCATGTGATATACTAAGAAAATGTGTTAAATTGGCTATGAGTTTAATTGTTTTTTTCCTCTAATTATCAAGTATACATTTCAAGAAAATGCACCAGTCATTTATGCCACAAATATCTGGTATCTCTGTAACCGGCAGGAGGGATATAGCATCAAGAAGACACACGTGGTTCCCAGTCCTCATGGAGATTTTGCAGTCTAGTCCAAAAGAAAGACAAAAGATGTAAGAACAAGCAAGGCAACTCAAGATCCATTCATTGGTCATGATGAATGAATGAATGATATGAGCAAAGTGGAGAAGAGTGCTAATTAAATCAGAGAAGAGATGCCTCCTCCCCACATGTAAAATGTTTTTCTTGTGGCTTCACACCCCTGAAATGTTTGGCATTAAATGCTGTTTTCAAGATCTTGAACCTCTGACCTCTTTAGCTTACACCATCATTTTCCTGGATATTTAATGTATGTCCAGCATACCCACACATAACTAGGTAAGGATGGAAATGACTTGAATATGATTAATGAACTTGACCTGATTGACATACATAGATTATGGCACCCAATACAATTTTAGGATACATATTCAAGTACACAGGAAACATTAACAAAATCAGACAGTAACAAAACTAGACCATATTTTTGGCCACAGAGCACATCTCAACAAAGAAAAATAAAAACAAATTAAAAAACTGAAATACAGATTTTGGTCTAAGTATTACTAAAAATACCATATATCAAACCTTGTGGGATATAACTAAAAATATAACTAGAGGAGAATTTTTTTTTTTTAAGATTTTGTTCATTTATTTGACAGAGAGAGAGTGCGCGCACAAGTAGAGAGAGAGGCAGGCAGAGAAAGAGAGGGAAGCAGGCTCCCTGCTGAGCAGAGAGCCCCACGCGGGGCTCGATCCCAGGACCCTGGGATCATGACCCAAGCCGAAGGCAAAGGCCCCAACCCACTGAGCCACCCAGATGCACCTAGAGGGGAATTTCTAATCTTAAAAGTATGTATTAGAAAACAAAGCCAATAAAAAAAAAAAAAAGAAAAGAAAAGAAAAAGAAAAACAAAGGCAGAGAATCAACTTTCTAAACATCCATAACAAGAAATTGGGGGGGGGGGCAGGAAATTAAATTCAAAGACAGAAAAAAAAAATGTAAATAATGAAAATAAGACCAGAAGGCAAAGAAATAGAAAAAAGTAACTGAGGATCAACAAGAGTAAAAGATGGTTCTTGGAAAAGACTAATAGAATTAGTAGGTACTGGTAAAACTACTCAGGAAAAAAAAGGGACAGAAAGACACAAATCATACTAGAAGTAAAAAGGAAGCACTGCTACACTACAAATTGTAAGTAATTTAAAAGATGAAAGATATTATTAACAACTTCATTCCAATAAACTAGGTAAAATGAGCTGGGAGAGACAGTTATCATGTGCCTCTGCTTCTCATGTTCCTGTGTGTCTTGCTGGGTTCATCAAGAACGCATGACCCTTGGGGCGCCTGGGTGGCTCAGGGGGTTGGGGCCTCTGCCTTCGGCTTGGGTCGTGATCTCAGGGTCCTGGGATCGAGCCCCGCGTCGGGCTCTCTGCTCAGCGGGGAGCCTGCTTCCTCCTCTCTCTCTGCCTGCTTCTCTGCCTACTTGTGATCTCCGTCTGTCAAATAAGTAAATAAAATCTTAAAAAAAAAAAAAAAAAAGAACGCATGACCCTGACTACTCCTTAACTGAGCCATTTCCCAGGCTGGTGTTTATAGTGAGCAACCTTGAGACATGAGGGGATGTCTCCCTCCAGGACAAAGAACAGGCTTGCTTTAAAAGTGGTGGGTTCCTCAAGTTCCGTGTTCCTCAGACATGACCCAAACCTACTGCGTGTGTAGCACCCACCTAAGCCTCTTCGTGTCACACTCATGGGACGTGTGACCAAGAAGAACCACTGCAAATATGCTGATGGTTACACTTGTTGCTGTGCCATGGGTAACCAAGTCCTTTGTTTCTGTGCTGGGAGTCTTGTGTTTTCTGACAGCACCCATTAAATAGCACCTAATTACTAATTTATTAGATAATTTATTAGATGGTAGGTGGGCTAAAATCAAATCCCAGACCTGACAAAATGGACAGCTGGGATTCTAGTGATGATAGAGTGAAGATGTCAAATCTCACTGCCCCCACTGCCCGCCGCACCAAAAAAAAAGTAAACTGGAAAAAATTGTCCAAGCAATCATTTGAGGACTCTGGAAATTGACAAGGCAAACAACAAACTGAGAATCATTTATTCATTTTTCAAAACTCTGCAAACTGTGGGCAGGAGTAGTGGGAGTCTGTTGCATTCTTTCCAGAAGCTTTTCTGATCTCCCAAACCCCACAGACTCCCCACCTGGGTTGGGGCACACTGGGCCAGGAGCTCCACTGCTGGAGAGAGCTAACTTGATTTGCAATGGATGGCAAAAAGTTCACTCCTAATGGTGTTGGCAATAAAAATTGCAAACTTGGGAGGAAATGAATGGGGAAAGCCCACAGCTCTGCCAACCTGAAGTTGTGGTCTCGCCTGAGGTGAGTAGTAGACCAGCGGACTAACCATAAATTTAACAGGGAGACCCTGGAAACGAGAGCCACTGAGGGTCAGGATAAGCTCATCCCATATCTCTGCATGGCTGGGAAGCCACCTACATACACACAGGGGAGACACCAGCTTGCCCCTGTAGCTTTCTGCCCTTGAACCCTGGTTCTAGCGCTAACCGTGTGACTGTGGGCAAGTCGACTCAACTGTTCTGTGCTTTGGTTTCTTAGCTGGTACCATGGGGGGAAAAGCACTGTTCAGAGGAGAAAATAAATTAGATCGCCTGAAGTAGAATACAGAGGAGCAGTCATGTAGTATTACAAAAGAGTTTACCACGCCTCTCAGAATGTGGTATAACAACACTTCATCAGAATCCTGCGGCAGAGGAGGGGGGGATTCCAAGACTCATTCCAGAACTAATGAATCAAAGTCTCAGGGTCAGGGGAAGGAACCTGAGAAAGGTCAGTATTTTACAAAAAGACTAGTTGATTCTTATATCATCTCCATGTTTGAGAACTACTACTTTCAGGTAAGATATTCTAATTTTCTGTTTAGGGTCTGTGTCCAGAGAAACTATCATATTTATGCCAGGACCCCCACTGCCTATCCCACAGTAGATATTTCGTCAAGCATCTACTGAATGGTAGGGAGTTTTATTCTTGAGCTAATCAACACCCAACCCTCCAATTCTTGCAACGCAGAATAAATAACAAATTGGGCTTAGACTCTAAACCTATTTATTTATTTATTTATTTATTTACTTACTTACTTACTTATTTATTTGACAGACAGAGATCACAAGTAGGCAGAGAGGCAGGCAGAGAGAGAGAAGGAAGCAGGCTTCCCGCTGAGCAGAGAGCCCGATGCGGGGCTCGATCCCAGGACCCTGGGACCATGACCCAAGCCGAAGGCAGAGGCTTTAACCCACTGAGCCACCCAGGTGCCCCGAAACCTTTTTATTAATACAAAAAAGCTAAAATTACTCTAATATCGCACAGAGCAGTGACTCTTTAAAACTACTTGAGTCATAGACTCCTTCAAGAATGTGATGAAAACCACAAACTCTCCAGAAGACTAAAGATGTACGTACACTCATGTAAATCATTTTAAGGGGTTTACCCCATGTTAAACTAACCTTTCATGCGAAAACTGACCTGTCCGTCTCCTGGAACAAAACAGTAATTTCTTGTCTATCCCCAAATCCCTATTTCTAGGGGTAAAGCACAGAACATACTTGGTGCCAAAGAGATAGTTGTTGAATGAATGAAATGAGTCACTCACTGATAAATGGGTATATAGCATCTGGGGTGGGGGTCACCTGGAACTCCTTCCTTGAGTCACCCAAGGGTGAAGTGGAGAATCAACGAACAGAGGTTACATGTCTTATTTAAGAGCAGGTGTAATCTTGGATTTCTGGAGGTGGTAATGAGAAAAGAGGTCATTTGGACCATGTTCTCACTGAAGATGAACATGAGGAAACAGTAAGCATCTGCTTGAAGACATAAAAGATAGGATTTATCAGGTCAAATTAAGGAAGAGGATTAGAGTTCAGGAAATAGTGCCAGAGCTCTTTTGCCCTTGTCTAAAGGAATTAGTGGAGAGGCAGAGGTGTATTTTCATCAACAATTAGAGTGGAAAGGGAATGGTTGGGTTTGGTCTCCACCCAAAGACTGGAGCCCAAGGGTTGTAACCTGGAGTGGGGGTACAGAGTGCAGTGTAGTGGGTCATCTGGAGGGGGGCAGAGACTCTAAAGCCCGAGGTTCCAGACTGCTAATGACCTTAGGCACGTGGCAGAGAGAAACAAAAACCTCTCAAGGAAGATGAAATCACCCCAGGTCTCAAATTATTTCTTTTTCTTCCCCCACCCCCTCCACAACAAGCAAACAAAGACAATGCCAAGACAGCACTGAAGACCAGTGACATGAACTAGAGACAGCAGAAACAGAACCACCGCGGGCTGCAGATATTGGAATTATCAGACACAAAGGAGAATGTATGGAAATAAAATCCTCACTTTAAAATGCAGCAAGGAACTGGAGACCATAAAATATAACAGAGAAGATAAGAAAAAGAACCTAACCAAAGCCAAAACCAAAACACACAGAATTTAAAAATATAAAAACAAATTATGAAACTTAATGAGACTAATTGACTATTGTCAATTAAAAATAGCTGAAAAGTGAATTCATGATTTATAGCCACAGCAAAAGAACCCACGTAGGATACAGAGAAAATAAATGTAGAACATCTAGAAAAACGAGGATCTAGGAAACACACCAAAGAACGTCTAACATGTGTTTACTTGGAGCCCCAAAAGTCAAGGAGAGAAAATAGTGGGCAGAAGTGACATTTAAAGACTGTAGTTGGGAACTTCCCAGAACTGATGTATCAATCCACATAGCAAGATGCCAAACAAAATCCAAGTGGAAAAATACAATGAAATCCTCACAGTTTCTAAAACTGTAGAAAAGTAAATACAAAGAAAAAACCTTGAAAGCAGCCAGAGGAAAAAAGATTCTGTTAGTTTCGATGGAGCAAGAGACTAATAGTTAACTTCTTCATAGCTATGATACAGAAGTCAGAGGCAATGGGAAGATAGCTTCAAGATCTTCACCCCCAAGAGGATTCCAGGCCCAGAAAAAAAATTCCCTTTAAGAGCGAAGGAAAAAGGGGCGCCTGAGTGGCTCAGTCGGTTCAGTGTCTGCCTTCAGCTCAGGTCATGATCCCAGAGTCTGGGATCGAGCCCCACCTTGGGTTCCCTGCTCAGCGGGGAGTCTGCTTCTCTCTCTGCCCCTCACCCTCGTGCTTTCTCTCTATCACTGTCTCTCTCTCTCAAATAGATAAAATCTTTAAAAAAAAGGGGGGGGGAGGAAAAATAAAGACATTAAAAAAAAAAAATTCAAGTGAATCTGCCATGAGTCAAACTACACTAACTTGTTCCAGACGGTAGCTCAAAGACACAGCAAGAAACAGAGAGCAAAAAAGACGGCAAATATATGGGTAAACCTAAATGAATACTGACTATACAAAACAACAGTAATGACATATATATATATATATATATGTATATATATATATATATATTTTAAAGATTTATTTATTTATTTGACAGACAGAGATCACAAGTAGGCAGAGAGGCAGGCAGACAGAGAGAGGGGGGGAAGCAGGCTCACGGCCAAGCAGAGAGCCCGATGCGGGGCTCGATCCCAGGACCCTGGGATCATGACCTGAGCCGAAGGCAGAGGCTTAACCCACTGAGCCACTCAGGCACCCCCAGTAATGACTTATATTTAAAGAGATACAAAATATATGACAACATATAAACTGAGAGGGAGGTAAATGGAGTCATAAGGCAATTGTCAACAAATGTCAAAGAATTCTGATCACGCAGAGAATATATATCGTTATTAATGTTAATGTTATTGTTATTAAACGATGCATTACTTAGCTTGCTATGTCCGGAAATTGAGACCTCTAGTTCCAAATAGTATCTGTGGGTCAAATACAAATAAAAATGAAATCAGAAAATTCTTTGAAATTAATGAGTAATTAAAAAACACATAACCAGACGTGTAGAATGGAGTCTGTGATAGGCAGAATTCCAAGACAGCCTCTGCGCTCCCTCCCCATCCCCATAGTCACACCCTTGTGAGGGCAGAACCTACCAACTTTCTTCTTACCAACAGATTGGGCAAAGGTGAAAAGATTTTGGAGATGCCATTAATGCCGTTATTTTGTTGGCTCTGAGTCAAAAGGGAGCACCTCCTGGCTGGCCTTTTCTGAAAGAGACTCAAAGTAGTGTCTCTCCAGCCGGCCAGGAAGCAGCATGCTGTCAAGTCCTGATCCACTTGTATGGAGAGGCAACCTCTAGTGGCGGAGGGCTGTAGGGAACTGAACTTTGTTAGCAACCTGATGCGTGTGGAAGAGGACCCCAAGCTCCAGCTGAGAATGCAGGCCAGGTGACTCCCTGTGGCATTCTTGTGAACCCCTGAACACAGGACCCAGCTAAGCTGTGTGCAGGCTCTTGACCCAGAGACACTAGGAGATAACAGAAGTATGCTACTGGGGACGGGCAAGTTTGTGGTCACTGGTCACAGAGCACAGAAAATGAACATACAGCTAAAGTCGCATTTAAAAGGAATCTTAGTTTTGTTTTGTGTTTAAAGATTTTATTTATTTATTTGACAGATGGAGATCACAAGCAGGCAGAGAGAGGAGGAAGCAGGCTCCCTGCTGAGCAGAGAGGCCAGTGTGGGACTCGATCCCAGGACCCTGGGATCATGACCTGAGCCGAAGGCAGAGGCTTTAACCCACTGAGCCACCCAGGTGCCCCAGGAATTCTAGTTTAGAATATATATTAGACTAGGAAGTTGAAAATCTGGGCTAAATATATTGGTGACAAGTAATACAGAAAAGTGACAGATTATTTTGTTTAGTTGAAACTTGGGCTAATTCCAAACTTTGTACAAAAATGCCAAGAGGTGACAGCGAAAATCTCGAAGAAAAAAGGTATAAAGACTTGTTTTACCAGACATCAAGAATTTTAAAGTCTTTAGTAATTAAGGCAATATGTTACTGATGTACAGACAGACTGACCGATGGAACAGAACGAAGAGCCCAGAAATAGACTCGTAAATACAGGCATTTATTGATGACAGAATTGGTACGGCAAATCAAAACAGAGAAAGATGAGCAAGGAATTAAGAAAAAAATGAGAATAAGGTTATATATCTTAGCCTATATGCAAAACTTGATTCAAGTATAAAACAAAATTATACTTAGTTTAGAAAATGTTACAAAAGAAGATATTCGTGACTCCAGGATGGAGAAGTGTGTCTTCAACAAGACACAAAACCAACAACAATAAAAAAACAAAAGCTGATACATTCCATTAGGTGCAGAAAGATAAAGACTGTGAGAAAATATTTGAAACAGTTATAACCAAAGCATTAGCCTCCTGAATTTATAAGGGGATCCTGTGAACCAAAAAAAGTCAAAACAATCCCTTTTTAAAAAATGGGCAAATGATTTCAACTGGGACTTGACAAAAGAGGAAATCCAAACGGTAGGCAAAGCTGTGAGAAAACAAATGAATCTCATGGAAATGCAAATTATGCAACACCAGGGAGAATGCCAGTTTCTTTAAAAACATATACATGTATCTAAAAAGGTAACCAATATACATTAAAATGGTTGGTGGGGGGGCGCCTGGGTGGCTCAGTGGGTTGGGCCTCTGCCTTCGGCTCAGGTCGTGATCTCAGGGTCCTGGGATTGAGTCCCGCATCGGGGCTCTCTGTTCAGCGGGAAGCCTGCTTTCCTTCCTCTCTCTCTGCCTGCCTCACTGCCTACTTGTGATTTCTCTCTGTCAAATAAATAAATAAAATCTTTAAAAAAAAAAAGGTTGGTGGGATTACGCGTGGATTGTAGTCTCTGCCCTATTATTTCTCAAATTCTTAGATGTTGCCTTTACAGTATCACACGCCCAGGAGATGTTTGAAAGTCTTCAAGTCTGACAATACCAAACGTAGAGCCTTCCCCTGCCGCTGGTCAAAGCACTGATTGCTACAATCGCTTTGGAAAAGTGAGATATAACCTAGTACAGATGAAGATACACATACTCCATATGCAAACAGTTCTACTCTTGGATGTAAGAGATCCTACACCGGGCACCCGGGCAACTCAGTCGTTAGGTGTCTGCCTTCAGCTCAGGTCATAATCTCAGGGTCCTGGGGTCAAGCCCCGCATCGGGCTCTGCTCAGCGAGGAGTCTGCTTCTCCCTCTCCTTCTGCCTGCCTCTCTGCCTACTTGTGCTCTATCTCTCTGTCAAATAAATAAACAAAATCTTAAAAAAAAGAAAAGTGGCTTGAGGGGCGCCTGGGTGGCTCAGTGGGTTAAAGCTTCTGCCTTCGGCTCAGGATCAGTCCTGGGATCAAGCCCCGCATCGGGCTCTCTGCTCCGCAGGGAGCCTGCTTCCTCCTCTCTCTCTGCCTGCCTCTCTGCCTGCTTGTGATCTCTGTCAAATAAATAAATAAAATATTAAAAAAAAAAAAAAGAAAAGTGGCTTGAGAAGAACTACTACACAAAACTGGTAAGAATAAAAAGAAAAATAAGAAAACAATTTTCATTACCATCAGACCATGAGTTATGCCTAGTGGGGAAGGTCAAGGGCGTGGTCAGTTCAGGGCACACAGAAGCCGACTACAGCGCTGGCAATGCTCCATTTAACCTGAGCACTGGTTATATGAATGTATGCTTTACATTACTTCTCTTTAAATTATACATATTTAACGACTTCTGTATTATGTCAGATTTTACAATTTTAAGTTGAAAATCTTATTCAGGCAATATAATACCAACTCTTTAAAATATATATATACACATATCTATAAAAGTAACCGAAATACACCCAAGTGGATGGTAGATTGAGTGGATTTTACTCTTTGAACCACTGATTCTCAAATTCTCGTGTTGCCTTTTCTTTATTAAAGTAGTAATCACTAGTAGTTACCAGTGCTAAGAGATTGTACCAGACCAGTGTTATTTCTCGTCTATCCTGATTCCAGCAAGTAATATGATCACTTCTAATATATTATGGATAAAATGGAGAGATATGGACTGAAAAACAGTGCTTTTGGTGGTTTAGGGATAACATCCTTGTATTTCCTTCCCAAATTTGGAAGCAACCATGACAGAGAAGTTAGATCAAACATCACGTTTATTATTAACAAAGTTAACATGTGTTTTCAATATGTAGCAACGGAGATTGGCTAATAGTCCATATCCCTGAATTAGAGATTAATCCATGTAATCACTGGCCTAGTTAGACAACCATGGGCTTCCCCTGTGAAGAGACAGAGTTAAACTCCTTGGGCAGTCAGTCTTTAGATCCATATATTCTCCTTCACTTTGAGCATCCTAGAACGTCTTAAGACTCCAAGTCGGTTCACTTCTTATGTAACATTAGTTGCCCATAGAGCCATCCTGTCTCCCTCAACTAAGTTAAGCTCCTGGCAGTCTGGCTGTCTTATTCATTTTTGAAACTTCTAGCAGACTATGAAGTACATGGTAGATAAACACTTTCACACTTGTGTTACATATCATTTAAGAGCCACAGAACAGAGGCTATAGTGAGAACCTTAGAAACTAAAGATCAAGAGACTAGAACTGGACCAATGAGAAAAATAGAGCTATTTATTAAGTACTTCTATGTGATAGGCACTGATGCTAAGGGTTTCACAAACACCTCCCATTATAGTAGAGATTACCTTAGCAATAGATGAAGAAACAGAAATACATGGAGTTCATAAAATCCTTTGTGTGAGGTCACATAATCATGATTTGAACTTGGCTGTGACTCCAAAGCCAAAAAGCCCTGACCCGCTGTTGAGCTATACTGAAATCAAGCCAGCAAAACCTTTTGAGATCTACCCCTAGTTGGGGTGTGGAAGGCAGTGCCAGAGTGGGGGAGAGGGCTCTGGAGCCGGACTGCCATGGGTCACACCACTGATGCTCATGACTGAGATACAGGAAGGCTCCTTAACCTATTGTTGCCTCCATCTCCTCATCTGTGAAATGGTAAGAATATCCTTAGTTCACGGGATTATCGCCAAGATGAAATGTGTCGCTACAAGTAAAATACTTAGCATAGCATCTGACACAGGGTATGTGTTCAATAAATATTAACCTAGGTTTACCGTTCCTTCTCTGCTACTTTTGTTGAATTTTGCCCAGGAACCAGAATGTCTCCTATGATTGCATTATGAAGGGGAAGAAAAAAACTTGAGGAAACTTGGTATTGAACAACTGCAGTTAATTTACTTAAAACAAATGAAGAGATTTTTAGGGAACTGAGGGCTTAACTCCTTTTCACCCAAACTTTCAGTAAGAAATACACAAAGGCTAAAAAGGAGGTAGTTTAGAGGTGGTATTCTTCTTTATCTTTCTTTCTTGGCCAGCCCCTGAGATGTTTAAATGAAATACCGAATAAAAATCACTCTCTTGGGTGCCTAGGTGGCTCAGTCAGTTGAGCATCTATCACTTGATTTCAGCTCAGGTTATGAACTCAGGGTTGTGAGATCGAGCCCTGAGCTGGCCTCCACACTGGGTGTGGAGCCTAATTTAAAAAAAAAAAAAAATCACTCTCGCTACAAACTATAGCCCAAGCTACAAGTTTGTAAGAAGCTTTAAAAAGACAAATCCTGACAGAAACAAGTGAAGTCAGTTTGTTGAAAGATTTTTTTTTTTTTTATTCTACAAGAATTGATTGGTGCAATCCCGGAGAACCAACATCTGTTTAGAGAAATTTTTCTTTTCAAAAGTAAATGAAAACCCCCTTTGAATTATTTATATATTAACTTGTTTAATTTTTTAAAACAATAGTCATAGGGTCTGCTTTGTCCTATTTAACTACAAATGTTACACATTTACAAACTAAAGCAAAAATGGATGTACAGAGATTTAAAGGAAATCTTTCAAAGGTAAAACTGCTTTTCAGTCCACTATATTTTCAGAGTCGATTATCATATCAGTCAGGATGAAAGCTGTGAACCACAAACCATTTGTTTCTTTAATAGAAAAAAGAATGTTTAGATTATTAGCAAAGTAATATCTTAACACAGTTGGAATTTTAGTAATAAACTTGTGTATCAAGTCCCTTTCCATTATTTATTTTACTTTAAAAATATATACAGCTAGTGATGTTAAATATATATTGTAAGCCATCTGTCTAAACATAAATATTTGGGAAACTCAAACTGTTCCAACAAGTTATGAAAAGATTAAAGAAAAAAGATGAGCTACAAATTATACAGTAGGAGGAAGAAAGAAAAATGGTCTTGACATTTAGGTCTGGATAGAGATGTATTTTCTAATTTATCTATACACACCCGGTTCAGTACAGACAGCCATCAAATTTGAACCAGTTATATACAGACGAGACTAAGCCTGTACCATCTTCTACAGCAGGTGACAGGGGCGATTTCAGAAATTTTAACAGGTCTCAAGAGTGTCATCAGAAGTTATTTATGGTAGCAGTCCAGTATGATGAGGTTTTGATAGGCACAGATCAAATGACTGCATTACTTTTGCTAACTCCAGGCACTGATGGTACCCAGCTCTGCTTCGTTATGGTGTTAAGTGTCTGAAGGCGACAGAGCAGACAGGCAATTAGAGAGAAGGACACTGGACATACGCCCATGCTTATCAGTCACATTAAAGCTAGTGCTGAAAATGCGCAAATCTATCTAGAGGGACACTTACAAAGCTGCAGGACAAATCTACTGCAAGAACCCAAACAGATAAATCTGCAAAATCTTAGACTTCAGTTGCTGATACACAGTTTAAGGAGTTGCCATTTGGTCTTAGAAATTTTTAGAATTCAAGGGTTGAAAACGGGTTCATCCCGTGCTACACAGTGGGCATCTGAAGTTAGCAGGCATGACAACTGTGAATTTGTTTTGCTCTTACATGCAGAAGCATATATGCTTTTCGAAGATGGTTAAAGACAGCTTAGCATTAGGAATTAATTTCTAGTCCGCAGTGATAAGTGACTCGAACTGCTATTCAATCAGTATGCTAGCTTTGTGTCACTTATCAGAGTCTCTACAATAGGACAGCCTTGTTCAGCACTCCACAGTCTGGGGGGGGGGGGGGGAGGCAGGGCAAAAAGCGGCTGCATTTTTTTTTTTTTAACAGCAGAAAAGCTTTAAACACCTATAGTTTTGCATTTGTCTCGTATTCTCTTCTGGAATACCTGAACAAATCTTATCTCGACCAGCTCAGTCTACACAAGTTATAAAACACAAAAACAGTCTAAACCCTATAGTGTACAGAATATGCACTGTTTAATATTCATTAAATGCAGTACAATTGATGAGGATTATCAAATAAGAAACACACAGCATTCTAAAGTTTTAAATCATCTTGGGGTGGCTAACCAGAGATTGTACAAATTACATGTGCAAGACAAAAACCAAAAACCAAAAACCAAACCAAAACAAGAAAGAAAGAAAAAAAACCAAAGAAACTGACTTCTCAGTGCATCACACCCATCAGGATAAAATATATGGCACTTTTACAATACAAATATTACAACTCTTAATTTAAGCCAGGAATGACTCAGACATTGAAACCACATTAGAGCCCGAACCAGCCAATCAAAATGTTAAAATGAAACAGACCACCTTTTGTCTCTGTAAAAGCTCTGAAAATGTAATATGTGCCGATAACTCGCTAAAACTTTTCTCATTTCGTTTGCCTCCCATTATAGAATCTTATGTTTTTCTGTAATTACTCTCCCTGTTTAACAGTCTAATTTTTAAGGCCTGTATAAACTGTTACACTATTGAAACATACTATTTTCCCTGTGGTAAGAATGTCTTCATGAAAAAAGAACATATCTGCTTATAAGTCATAGAATAAACACAAAAACCAAAAATCTGACATTTCCCAAACTAGCAAGAAATAAATTATACCATGATGCATCAATTTAAAATTATATCAATATTAACTAACATTTCCACGGTGGCTCCCCCCACCCCCAAATTAAAACAGTGCAGAATAGGGCCTGGGCTACAGTTAATCACGTTCGGTTTTCTGAAAAACAAAACTTTACTATAAACAATTAAAAGGTAATTTTCTTCCTCCACAACACACAAGACGTTAAATTGAAGGTTTTTAAAATATCCACTACCTATAAGAAAAGTACTTTTAAATGGCTAAAAGGAATCAAAATACCAAAGTTTAGTGTGCGAAGAGTAGATAGAAACAACTGAGAAAAGATCACTGGTGCTGACTATTTAACGTGGGGAGCCCAAAATAAGTTCCAAAGTTTTTCTACCTTTACAAATAAAAAAAGGTGTCCTTTCCACAGTTTGGGGATATGCACGGTACATTCCCCCCCAACAAGTGTATGAGGAAGGTTTAAAAATGTTGCCAATATTAAGTTCTTCGGTACCTACAATTAATTAGAGGACAGCAATATTATGGTGGCAATGGTGTGTCAACTCTCAAACCGTAGTTAGGATCCGACTCGAGTTGTGGTGGTTCTTTTATCGGAGAAAAAGCTTTTCAGGAGAAACACCTGCCCTATGCTGACCACCAGGAGAATGAGGGCTTCTCCTACGGACCAGTAGGCCACTCTGGTATTTAGGTCTTCTGCTCGGCTTCGGCCTTGAGCTTCTCTCAAACGGAAGTGAGTCTGATAGTCGATGACAGACTTTAGAGCTTCGTGAATGGAGACACAGGCAGATTCCATCTAAAGAGAAAGATTTCCCGTTAGTATGTGTAACTCATCTTTCGATCTCATCTCCATTCCTCACTTGATTAGCCTGCTACTGAAGTGGCTCTGGCTCGCTCACTTGTGCAGGCCAGTGGTGCTCGCCATGCCCTCCGAGGGCAACTCCTGAGGCTGGAGATTCAGGGAGGAGGCGGCTTGCACCACCTGGGAAGGTCACAGCTGTAGCAGTGCTCAGGTGCTAGATGGAACACTGAGCTAACAGCGGCAGCAGGAACACTTAACAGTTATGGTTGGTGGTGACAGAATTTCAAGTTCAGGTTCCTCCATGAGGAAGACTTAGGAGGACGAGAATGGCAGGTCAGTAAATTTGATGAGTAAGAAGACGACAAATCAAAACCCAAATGTCTACAAAAATAGACCAAGTATGACACAAAAATAGATTGAATCAGTCAAAGTTAACGATTTTAAAAGCAGTTGAGTCTGAGAGTGACCAGTCAGAGCATCATAGTCTTTCGTTTTTAATTTACCCATTTGCTAAATATGTCACCTTCCTCCTGCCAGTCAACGGAACCTATAGGACCATTCTTGATGGGAAGAAGTTCCAGCTTCACCATGTCATCAGTCTGTAAGCCGTCACGTGACGGCACCTCACCTCTCTACAAGTTCGTCACATGATCTGCTTCGAGAAGGGTTGAATATCTAAACTTTATTTTATACGGCAGAGTTTAGTATTCTTCCACTGCTAAAAACTTAATTCTAGTGAGGAAATACACACTTTATTATTTTTATATGTTTTATCATGTAATTATATATTTTATATAACATATATTATCTATCTATATATTATACAATATTAGTATATATTATATAATATACATACAATTATATAATTATACAATTATTAAATTATACTTATTCTATATCACAAACCATATATTAAGAATTCTTAAAATAATCTGAGGGTTTTTTCCCTCATCACTATGGAAGGAACGTATATTATGCACAGCAATACAAAGGAAAAACATTTTTATGACAGAGGTCAGTGATGAGGACCACTGAGTGTGGGAAGCAAGGGAAGGAAGGTGGTGAAGATTACTACTTTCCTGTATTCTGGAAAATTCTCCACTAAATGAAGTTCATCTTAGCAACCTTCCAATGTTCCTTTCTGCTCCTCTCTGCTTTTGGACCCCAAAATCATTAAGCTAACTCAGTCACTATAATACCTCTACGTTACAAAGTTATTTGGACTCACGTCTCCTAACGTGTTTATAACTTTTACAGCTTCTTCCCTCCTTTTACTAATAAATCCACAGAATCTCTCCAAAGATTCTGGGAATATTTTTTTCCTGCCTTAATTTTAATGAAGGAATATAGACACTGGAAAAGAATTCAAACATTTAATAAAGTTCTACCAAAGTAAGTATGAAAGAAACCATTTTAAAAATATTCCATTAAAACGGTTCTAACAAGTGCGAGAAATATGTGGTCCACAAACTGCAGGTGTCTATTAGAATACCCGACATCTTTGCTATTCTTGTTTAGGCCCCGAGGAATCAAAGATTAGCAAAAATGTGCTAAAACGAATGCCTTCTAATTTGTGGTAGGGGGCTACAATGTGCTTCCAACCGATCTCTACTTTCCAAGCATTGTTGGAGTGGTATGTGGGCTAACCCTGGAAGTATGCACAGAAGTAAGGATCTGACACAAATTCAGAATGTTTAAGGATTCCCTGAAGCCCGACATGGAGTGAGGGTTAAGAAGTGCTGGATGAAAGAAAATCACACAAATTAAGGGACCAACTGTATGGATTCATATAATTTTTGAAACAGAATATGCAGGGAAAAAAGGGAAACCCTAAGCAGAAACGTTCATATTCAAGTTCACATTCAGTCCAATGAAACCTCATGTCAGTAAAGAACCCACAGCTAATCTTGTTTCACCAACAAGTATTCCTCACCCATTTTCCTCCCCGCTCTAATTAACTTAAGGCAAATCCCTTGTGTTATCATTTCAGTGATACTCTAACACTTTATACTCATTTCTGAAAGGCAACCCTGAAAACTGTAACCCCAGGGGCATTATCACCCATAAAATAATCAGAAATAGTTCTAAAAATGTTTCAATTGAAAGTTAATGTTCAAATTTCCCCAAGTATCTCAAATGAGTTGTTTCCAAATCAGAATCCAAACAACTTGGACACAGTCACTTGGCTGATGTGTCTTTTAAGTCTACTTGAATCTTTAGGTTCTCTTCCTGCTTCTTTCCCTTCCTGTCTGTTGGAAGAAATGGGTCCACCGTCCTACAGCATTTCCAACTTCCTGGATTTTGCTGACCATGTATCCTCATGGTGCTCCTCCATCCTGTTTTTCCTGTAAACTGGTATTGGAGCAAGAGACTTGAAGGGATTCAGACACAATGTTCTGAATGGGAACACCTCCCCAGACAACGCTATGTACGTCCTCAATGCAAAGACACATAGAAGACACACAACGCCTAGTTATCTCTCCATCCGGGACTGGTCATTAGGTTGAGGTGGTATCAGTGTGATCCAGTCACTGTAAACCTCCCCTCAGCCTTTCACCTAGTGGTTTTGCAGGGACCGGTAATCACAGTCTACTCCAGACCCATCGCCTTCCACAGGTGAAAAACAGGAATTTACAACAACTCTATAATTTTTCTGCATTTACCAGCTGGTAATTTTTTTTCACTTTAAGGTGTGAAGAACTGCTTTGTAAGTATCATTACTGTATGAGGGACTTATTAGCTCTTTGAAAGGAGAAAAGTTAAGACTAAGAAATAAAAAACGTGAGATGAATAAATGGATAAAAAATACCAATTGTTGGGGCGCCTGGGTGGCTCAGCGGGTTAAGCCTCTGCCTTCAGCTCAGGTTATGGTCTCAGGGTCCTGGGATAGAGCCCCGCATCGGGCTCTCCGCTCGACAGGAAGCCTGCTTCCCCCTCTCCCTCTGCCTGCCTCTCTGCCTGCTTGTGATCTCTCTCTGTGTCAAATAAATAAATAAAATCTTAAAAAAAAATAGTAATTCCTCATTGTACTATTAAAAAAAAAACCCAACTGCTTTATTACCATGTATTTCTTTTATTTATCTATTCAGGCTTTTAGGGCAAGCTACCTTCCTATTCAAATTAAAATTCATGAAGGTTAAGTTATAAACAAGGGCCCCAAAGATAAATCTTTTTACAAAGCAAAGTGCTGGGACACCTGGGTGGCTCAGTCGTTAAGCACCTGCCTTTGGCTTGGGTCATGATTCCAGGGTCCTGGGATCGAGCCCCGTGTCAGGCTCCCTACTTAGTAGGGAGCCTGCTTCCTCTCTGCCTGCCTCTCCCCCGGCTTGAGCTCTCTCTCTCTCTGTCAAATAAATAAATAAAAAATCTTTAAAAAACAAAACAAAGTGCCATTCTTACAGGATGCTAAAATTCTAAAAGCACGAGCATGTAAATACATCCTGTTAATGCTCACAGTAGGTTTAGGAATTAAGGCTCTCACACATTATTCAAAACTGCCTCTATCACCATATCACTTTGGCTAACAGACTAATTAGAACCTGGGAAGAATGATATACCAGTTTAAGGTCCTAACAAGTAGATGGTAAATAATTCCTCCGGATACCCAACTGAGTATCTTTTAGATACAATCTAAGCTTAGACTACATTTAAACTGGAAATTAAAGAGCCCTTCTCATCACCTGAGCAGCATCTGTTCATTAACTTTCAATTTCTTTCCTTATCTTTCTCTCCTTAAGGTCTTCTTCAAAATAAAATCCAATCTACCTTTATCTTCCTTAACTATTTTTTATTTTAAGATCAATTGATTTATTTTAGAGATGGAAGGGGCAGAGGGAGACAGAAAATCCTCAAGCAGATCCCCGAGCCAAGTGCAGAGCCCTACTCAGGACTCAATCCCAGGACCTTGAGACCCTGAGCCAAAATCAAGAGTCAACTGCTTAGTGCTGATGCTAAATTTTGTCCCCCTGTAAAATTTTGTCCATCTGTAAAATGGGAAGAACGTGGCATGGCTCCGGGGTGTCTGTGAAAGAGATTCACCATTTGTGAGCACTTCGGACAGGAGCCCGGGGGCCCTGCTGTTGTCATGAGGACTTCATTCATCTTGAGATGAATCAGTCGGGGCTTTCTTCCCGGACCTTATAGAGTAAATAGTATCTTTGTGCTCTGGGCCAGGTTGTCCCCTGGGGTAGGGGAGACGCCCCTTCTTTCCTGGGTGCCAGCTTGGTATCTGGTAGTCTTGCTAGTAAAGGCCTATTATCAAAGTACAAAACACAAGAAACCTGCCGTGCCCCAGGCCTGAGTGCTCAGACACCTGGGCTTGGAGAAGAGCGCCAGGCAAAAAAAAAAAAAAAAAAAAAGAGTCGACTGCTTAACCAACTGAGCCACCCATGCGCCCTTTACCTATTTTCTGTTAGATGACTTACCACTAATCTTTAATATTTTACTTTAAGTTACAGCAAACACTATTCTAGTAGCAGCGTGAATTGACACTAAACACTGGTATAACACTGCCTGTGGCATATTCATGCATCAGTTAAGGCATCATTTTATTTCCAGTTAATGAAATCACATCCCTCCACATCTTCACAATGTGGGGGCACTGTCCAGTCTTCCTAAACTTCTTTTCCCACTGAAATGATCCTCCTATTTCAAGGTTTGTTTTCTTTACACCTTAAAGTTCATAACATCCTTTAACAGTGGTTTTCACCAAAAATGTCCAAAGTTCTCTGTGAAAGGCTTAATTTACTATAAGAACTAAGATAGATCTTAAAGACTGTGTAAAAGCCTCAAACTTCTGTGTTCGTCAGTAAGTTAAGGCATATTAATTTATGCTTCCCCCTCTTTAAACACACCGCTACATTGCTAACGTTTTATTTACCTGGGTAAGAGCACTGACTCGGTTCTCACTAGGAAACAAAGGTGGGTCTTCTCCAACTTGAAAATCAAAATAGACGGTTTTGTGTGTGAAAGTAGAAAATTCATTGCTGAAACAAAATTTGTATGTCCCATTTTTGGAGGCTGTGAAAGTAAAGCTATCATACTGTTTCTTCATCTCTTTGTATAACACGTTACCATCAGGATCTTCTAGTCGACAGTCTACATCATAGTGACCGCCAGTAATCACCTACAGAGAGAAGGGGGGAAAAGGAAGACATCATTGCAACTAATGAGTTTGAGAAAGTAACCAGATTTCCTGTCAAAATGACAATAAGGCTATCGGCAAAGGATTTTCCCTATCCCAGGCAATTTTACTTTTTTTTCAATCCAGCAGGGGATGGAATTTGGGAGGCAGATGTCAGTTCAACTGAAGCTTTATAGAAACCAAACAAATTTCCTTATAACAAGAGAGAGGGACTAGCTAACCAGCCAGGCAACTGTTCTAGTAAAGGGAGGGAAATCACTCAATTCTCCCAATGACCCTACCAGAGAGGGTTCTTGCTCTCTATCTGACAAGCTGAGAAATGGAGGTAAGATAAGCAACCTACCCAAGATTGCTCATCTAGCAAAAGGCCGAGGCAGAATCTGAATTCTAAACTCAGACTCTTATCCCTTAAGCTCACTGTCATGTAATATTCTCCCTCCCCAAATCTTCTCCCGTGGTTTCCTCTCAGCACCATCCAAGCACACACACGGATAATTCAGTAAAGTAGGAAAGTAGACCGGCCCCTGGCATGACACCCCAAGCATGTTTCTATTACAGAACTTCAACTCATTTTACTGACGAATTACAGACAGGTTTGTTTCATAAGTGCTTCTATAAGTCAGTTATATGGAATGTGATACATATTTTGTTTTGAACTACATTATGAACTGAATAGACTTCTGGGGTATCTAAGAGTTTATCATTATCTTACAAATTTGTTCTCCAAAGAAACATTAAGGACTAAACTATATTGTCTGTACACTTGTGATTAAAGCAAAAACAAAACAGAACAAAACAAAAGCAAACAAATCTGCTTATCTGGAAAGCTTGTATTTTAGAGCAAGCATGTTTGAAAAGAAAGCTGGGGTGGGGGAGGTAAATGAAATGTTCTGAAGAGGATTCTGGAGCTGTTTTCAAGGGCTTATGCTTAATCAGTTACAGTTATAGGCCACCGGGGTTGCACAGAAGGGGAGGGAGATTTTTCCTGAGGTAATGGGACGGGCATAGTCAGAAAAGGATTAGGGAGGAGAAAGGCCTCCTTAAAGGAGGGAGAAATAAGCGGGAATAGAGAGGGAGGGACATAGGACATAGGAAAGAAAGGGTGCAAGTTGCAAAGTTGGGAAAGATATGAGAGACATGCGTTTGAGGGCTCCCAAGCACCCCGAGATGGGGACGGGGGTGGGTACAAGCCTGTACTTTCAGGCTTGAACCCTCCTGGTTAGCTTAATATTGACTTTATAGATTTGTAGGACAGAGATCCAACTCTGCACTTCAAAGGACTGGCTGCTAATGTGACCTTTTGTCACGTAGGAGACAAGACGGATAACTGAACTAACTACAAGATCATTTTGATAATTAAATGAAGTATAATTATGTACTGAGGGAACTGCAAAAATAAGCATATATTAACATAGGGATATAATGTTTTGACGTAAAAAGCGTCTTAACAATTGGACATTTACCACTCCTCCAAATGTCAACCTTTCCTCCAAGTGAAAATCATGACTTTTTTTTTTTAATATTTTATTTATTTATTTGACAGACAGAGATCACAAGTAGGCAGAGAGGCAGGCAGAGAGAGAGGAAGGGAAGCAGGCTGGATGTAGGGCTCAGATCCCAGGACCCTGAGATCATGACCTGAGCTGAAGGCAGAAGCATTTTTTTGTAAATCCAAGCGTTCACGTGTGGCCGCTGTATTTGATCATCAAATGTGTACACAAATGGAATAGGACCAGAACTGATCATCATGCCACTTCTCCTCCACCAAACTTTAAAACAAATAATCTTATTTCAGATTAAAAAAGTACCCCTTCACAATCTGTCTGGTCACAGAAATTAGAAACTGGGAATCATCCCGAACTAAGTGTCCCTACTTGTCCAGTTCTCACAGAAATCTCCTGACGTTACTGCCTCTCTCAAATTCATCCCATCTCTTCCATTCCTAATCCAAGGCCTACCCTAGACAGGACTAAAGGCACAACTTCCTAAAAGGTCTTCCCACAACCCGATCTCTCCTCCCTCCAACCCAGGGGTTCATTCTCAGCCTCAGCTCCCTTAGGGCTGGAAAATTCTTCGTGGGAGGGGCTGGGATAATTCTTCACCACAGCCCGTTGAGCAGCCTCTCTGGTTTCCAACCCCCAGATGCCAGTAGCCTCCCCACTCCTCACATGTAGGGGGGCAACCTTCCCACCTCCCCGTCCCCCATTCGCTTAAAACCTTTTCTCAATTCCTGTGACCTCCAGAAAAGTAAAAACAATGCCAAACCACTCCTCTGCACCTCCTTCAAGGTAGCCTTAGCACCTCTTTTATACCCTTCCTCACTCTGTGTTCCAGAAATAGCAGAGGGCCAGAAGGTCTCTGAACCAGTCTGTTCTACACCTGCATGAACAGCCAGAGGTTAAACAGGTCCTGTCTGTTAAAGAATCAGGACCCACAATGGCAATGCTTACCAATCTACAGCTTATTAAAGGAGAAAAATAGAAACTATGAGTCAAAAGCTGTCTCACAGAAAGAGGTTGGGAACTTAGGTGTGGGTTCCTTTGTCCTCCCTCTGTGGGGGCTGAAGCTGGACACAGACTCACAGATGAGGAAGCACCCAAGTGTGCAAAGAACCAGTGAGCTAGTGAACCGTGGAACCAGTGAGCCCCAAATGGAGGCCTGGCTGGGTTTTTTTTTTTTTTCCTATTTTGCTGGTCACATCGAGATATTCCTACCCAGTAACCAGTCTCAACAGCACAGCCTTTTTAGGGGGGCAGTTTCAGCAAGAGTGTTTCATCATCGATCTGTTACCAATAAACAGTGCTGACAAACCACTAGTGCTACTGGATCCACAGTTACAAAGCAACACTATTACTCACTGTATTTAGTCGGGGCTCAAGCTGATTTCAGGAACTGAGTCTCACAATCTACCTGCCTAGGATGCCCTTCCCCCTCTGCCATCTTGTAGAGTAAATTCTGTATCTCCTAGACACAGCTCAAACATCAGCCCCTCAGCTACCTTTCACTTGAGGATCCCTCTGCCTTTGGCCAGTACTGTACCCAGAGTGCACTTTCGCTCTTGCCTTTAACACTGCATGACTGTAATGTGTCCATGGAAGCTCCCGGAGGTCAAGGTCAGTCTTACTGATCTTTGGGCAGTGGTGTATATAGTAAAGGAGTTGAGAATTTAACCTGGGACTGCATACTGATTCTGTTCCTGGCTAAGTTTTGTGACCCTGTTTAAAGCTTCCAAAGCCTCAGCTTTGTAAGTAAAAAAAAAAAAAAAGAACTGTATCTATATCCTCCTACATAAAAGATCTAATTTTTTTTAGCCCGGAATAGTAGTGGTAGTATTCTCAGCACCAAGCACAGTGTCTGATGGTGACACCTGAAACACACTCACACTTTGTACTGCCACCCTTGCTATCTTCTCTTCTGTCCCCTGGCTCTGATCCATGAAGTTAAACAAACCAAAGGGTGATCCTTAGCCTCCCCTCCCTTCACTCACAAAAGCCAAATCATCACCAAATTCTTGATTTCACCTACTAACTTCTCTCCAATCCCTTCACTTTCCTCCTTCCCCACAGCTCCCATCCTAGAAGCCTGGCCCACTCTTGTACTCTCCGCATCAGTCTTCCACAGCCACTCTCCAACACTCTATTATCTCTACTTGCACAAGTGAATATCCATATAACTACCCAAAACACCTGGATCACAGCACTGCACTACTTACAACCCTGAGAGCTTTCCCATACTCTTAGGAAAAACTAAAATCTTTAACTAGGCCAGCAAGGCACATGGTCTGGCCCCTGACCTCCCTTCTTCTGGCTCCTTATTCCCAACTATACTGGATCTCTCAATGGTCCTCAAATACCCAGTCACTCTTGCAAAGGTTACTCCCTCATCCCCCTTAACAAAGTATGTACAACTAATCCTTTAGAGTTGAGCTTAAAATCACTTCCTAAAGGAAGCCCTCCTTGCTCCCAAAACCAGATCATTTTATCTCCTATTTTCTGCTCTTAAAGCAGAGTCTTTTTTTTTTTTTAAAGCAGTGTCTTGATGAATGGGCAATTACTAAGAAAAGCATAGGATGAGGAGAAAAAAAGGGAAAGGGTAGAATGGGTAGGGAATCAAGAATGATGGCAGTGACCCAAGCTTTATGAACCACTTCTGTAATCACCAGCATCTACCACTCAACAGCCACTCAAATGTTAAGTCAGCCTACCAAGGAAAACAGAAATAAAGACTGTTGTAACAAACTTAATAAACGACATTCTGTGAATTAAAGTCAGTTTTCTATAAAATCCTAAAGACAAAAAGGGGCCTCTCACTGATCACACCTCTCCGTTCTACACCTTTGGCAGGTGCTCACCCGGCCTCCCATGGAGCTCTTCCCATGACAGGGGGCAGAATTCACCTAGCGTCCTAGTAACATCCGTGGAAAAACTGAAAAGCAGTGGAACGAGATACTGGCCGTCCTTCAAATCTGATTAAAGTGGAGGTTCGGGTCAGGGAGAGCAGGGGACGGGACGCTAAGCGCCACAGAACAGGAAGAACTTTTTCTTAAGAAAGGAGAGTCTTTCAAGGAGGGAAGTTCGATGGGCGTTGAAATGCAGGCCACCGGAGCATGGAAGGAGGACAAGTCACAGCTACAGGAAGCATTTCTGGAATCCACGCATCTTCCTATCGGGTCTAAAATGGCCCTCGCCCCAGGTTTAGAACAGGAAACGCCAATGCCCCGCATCGGCTACCTAGGGGTGATTCCTGACTCGGCCAAAGAACGGAAAAACCACGGCAGGAAGGAGGCAGCAAGCAGGCTGCAGCCCCGACCCCGGAACCGCGAGCTGGGGCCCCTGGACTTCGAGAGCACGGAGTACCTGGAACTCGAGGGTGCACTTGGTGCCCTGCGTGATGTCCTCGTAGAAGCACTGCTTGGCATTGTCCGGCAGCTCGAAGGTGATCTCGGAGGCGCCGCCGGGCCCCGGCACCAGCAGCAGCAGCGCGAGCAGCCTGCAGCCCCAACGGCCCGCGGCGGCCGCCCAGCGCTGCGCGGACCCCGGCCCCGGCATCCCGAGGCGACGGCGGCGGCCTCAACGGAGCTGCGGGGAGACGCGGGGTCAGGTCGGCGCCGACTCGCCGCGCGCGGCAGGCCTCAGCCCCGGCGGCCCGCGAAGACGCACGGCAGAGTCGCTCCGAGCCTCGGAGAGATTCGGGAGAGGAGCGAGCCGCTGGGTGCCGGCGAGCGGTGCGCAGGGACCGGGGCCTGGCGCCGGGAACGACCTACAGAGCGGAGATAAGGCCGGCACGGCACCGGCGGAAAAGGCCTGAGATGGCCGGAAGTGGGGCGAGCGCCTGGAAAAAGGGGGCGGGGCCAGAGGCACCTGCTCCAGCAACCCGGATGTGCTCTCCCCGCGCAGAGGCGGAGAGGCGTTGGAGTGTGTACGTGGAAGCTCGCGAGACGTCGGCTTCGCTGCCGTCGGCTCCGGAGGCGAGGGGCGGGGCCATCGGCCTGAACGTGGCGGGGCGGGGCTAGAGAGAAGGGTGTGTCCCGCTGGTGTCTGGGTGGGGCGTGCCGCTTGCAGGTACCACGTCAACCGCTCTGCTTCAGCGTTTCCATCTGTACAATGAGGACAGTGCTGCCTTACCCACAGCATTATTACAGGGCTTCAGTACTTGCAGAGAGTACCTTACTTTTTGGCACTGTAAGCACTCAATAAGCTTTTGTTAAATAAAAATAAACGTCGTTTGAGCGCTCCTTATCAGGCACCGCGCCAAGCGTATTACACATACCTGCGCAGTCAGGTATGATGACACCTGTTTTCGTGATGAGTAAATTGAGGATCCGAAGTTGAGTAACTTGCCTATGATCACAGCCTGGTTTGTGCTGGAGTGCTTTAAAAAAACTGTAGGTAATAGTAATAGTAACAAACGTGTTGATTTCTTAAATTATGCATTTTCTTGTGCATACGAACACACCTTAGGGATCATGCCATTTTTAAAGAAATGACCATGGTGAGGCTCACGCACTCGAAGATGATCAGAAGAAGGTGGTAGAGGGCTTTATGAGAAGTAAATAGGGTGAGGTGGGTAGGAGCCAGGCAGGGAAGGGAGGGAGGCGGAGGAAGAGGCTGGGTGGGGGTGAGGGGTGTTGGTAAGGAGGGAGGTGCAGGACCTCCACTGGCCTGTGGTGCCCAAGGCCTCTGCAGTGGGGAGAGGACCCCTAAGGAGATAAGATCTGGAGGAGAATGCACCTTGGTGAGAACTGCGCCAGAAGCAGAAGCATTGTTTGCGCCTGGAGAGGAAGAAAGAATGAATTTCAAAATAGGAAGCAAGGGTTCTATTTTCTTTTCTTTTCTTTTGACATTTTGTTTATTCATTGGACACAGAGAGAGAACAAGCTGGGGCAGCAGCAGAGGGAGAGAGAAGCAGGCTTTCCAGGGAGCAGGGAGCCTGATGGGATCAGGGGCTGAGCTTAAGGCAGATGCCCAGCTGGACTAAGCCACCCAGGTGCCCCTCCCACTCACCTGCTTCTAAAGTGTAACAATATCAGAGGTTGGTAAGCAACGATGTTGAGCAAGAAGATCCCTCAAAAACTGCTAGTCTCCTCCTTTACCTAGGAAAGCAGGAGATATATACATATGCCTAGAAATTCCACTTTGCATATATTTTAAAGTGTATACCTGAGGGAGCACTTCTCAAAGTGTGCCCCAAAGACCCCTGGGAGCCTCTGAAACCCTCCCAGTAGGGTCTGAGATTCTTTGAGTGGAGGCTTTTTATTCATCATGTATCTCAACCAAAACAACAAATAATGGATTGAAAGTAAAAAAGCAGACGAGCGCCTAGCTCATGAATCCTGATTATTAAAAAGATTTACAAAAATATGCAGCAATATCACTCATCACTAAATTTTTACTCGGGACATATGGCTATTTTTCATTTAAAATGTGTTATTTATGTTGATATGGATAGCAGGTTGAATTGTGTCCCCTAAAAACATACATCTGAGTCCTAACTCCACATCCCAGTGAATGAGACCTTACTTGGAAATAGGGTGTTTTTGCAGAAGTAATTAAGGATCTTGAGTTGAGATCACCCTAGATCTTGGAAGGTCCCTAAATCCAGTGACTAGTGTCCTTATAAAATAAAGGAGAGGGACATTAGAGATACACAAATACACACACACACAGGGAGGAGGCCATGTGAAGTCAAAACCAGAGATTGGAGTGATAGGTCTACAAGCCAAGGGATGCCAAGAATTGCCCACAGCTACCAGCAGCTAGGAGAAAGGCCTGGAACTTTCTCCCTCAGAGTCTCCAGAAGGAACCAAATGAGAGATTTGCTTGGAATGCAGTAGAAACTCTGTACAAATGTCCTTTAAAAGACTACCATTTTTTAAAAGTTATCTTTTAAAAAAAAAAGATTTTACTTATTTGTCAGAGAGAGAGAGAGAGCACAAGCGGGGGGAGCAGCAGGCAGAGGGAGAAGCAGGCTCCCCGCAGAGAAAGGAGCCCAACATGGGACTCGATCCCAGGATCCTGGGATCATAACCCAAGCCAAAGGCAGACCCCTAACAGACTGAGCCACCCATGCGTCCCTGTGCTAGTATTTTAAATGGGAAAAATACTCATTCATGCCTTGTCCATATGAAAAACGCGGCCAAGTTTCCTACATATCAGTAACATCGCTTTTCAACTCCTGTAACAATTTATTAAGAGCATGACTGAAGCATTTAAAAAACTTATTGTTGGGGTGCCTGAGTGGCTTAGTGAGTTAAAGCCTCTGCCTTTGGCTCAGGTCTTGATCTCCGGGTCCTGGGATAGAGCTCCTGCATTGGGCTCTCTGCTCGGCGGGGAGCCTGCTTCTTCCTCTCTCTCTCTGCCTGCCTCTCTGCCTACTTGTGATCTCTGTCTGTCAAATAAATAAATAAAATCTTTAAAAAATAATAAAATACTTATTGTTCCGTTATTTGACAGTTCCTGAGCTCATGAACAGTATGTTTGTATGCAGCACTCAAGGAGACTACACGGTATTGTGCTTTCCTTTTACAAGGCAATGAACCCCGCACTGCAAGGTCGAGAAAGGACATACTCTGTTGGAGATACATAATAACACATCACATAGGAAAGGAAAATTGGATAAAGTGAGGAAATTAAAAAGTAGCTACTTTCTAACCGCGCCCCAGGGAGGTTTGTGGGTGGGAGGGAAGAGGGACTACGGTCTTGGTGGAGGTCTGGCAACTGGTGAGGTTTGAGCGAGAACCGGCTAGTGAACAGTGAAGTGGGCAGTAGGTACCTGCTGGAGGTTTATCCGGGTCGAAACTCAAGGAATAGTTAGTCTTCTCAACTTGGCAATTAAGGCTCAGTCAGTGACTGAGAAGCGCTGCCTGAAACACTAGGACAAAACCCCAAACAGCCAATAAAACAGCTCCTCAAAATGGCTAGCGTTCCCTTATCTTTCTGCTATGCAGTTCCCAGGAACGAAATCGTGCATGGAAATGCAGTTTTGATGTGATGCTTCTGCTCGTGTCACGATCACGGTCACTGACACCAACGATCATTTCCTGTGCGTGACCTAAAGTATCTTTTAAACATCTGGCACCGAGTATTTACTCTCCTTCCCCTTCCTCTTTTTGCTGACCAACAGTGAGCACCATGGTGAACCAGAACTTTACGTTCTTTCACATTTTCCCTATATAATTATAGCATATATATATTTATATTTACATGTGCATTTACAGGACTCTCACCTTAGCGATCTGTGACTTTTGACTTTGAGATGATCTCTTCCCCTGAAATGTTGTTAGCCAGCAACTAACCAGCAGGATCAATTTCTCAGAAGACATTTTTATTTAATGTCCTAGTCTTTTGGGTTGCTGTAATAAAATACAATGAATGGGTAGCTTATAAACAACAGAAATTTATTTCTCATAGTTCTGGAGGGTAGGAAGTTCAAAATCAAGTTTACAGCCTGTTGCTTTCTGGCATAGGCCCTCTTCCTGTATATAGCCTGTGCTGCTTTCTCGCTGTGTCCTCACAAGGAGGAATGGGCAAGGGAGGTCTGTGAGGTCTGTTGGATAGGAGCACTGATCTCATTCATGTGGCCTTTACCCTCAAGACCTAATCACTTCCCAAAGGCTCGACTTCCTAATATCATCACTTTTGGAGGTTAGGATTTCAACATAAGCATTTTTTTGATGGGGCCGGGGGGCTGGGCACAGAAACATTCATTCCATAGCCCTTAATAATCCGGAGCTGATACCCATAATGGACAAATCACATAAATAAAGATTTATTTATTTGATTTATAGAGAGAGGGAACACAAGAAGGGGGAGTGGGACAGAGAGAAGCAGGCTCCCCACTGAGCAGGGAGCCTGATGTGGGGCTCCATCCCAGGACCCTGGGATCATGATCTGAGCTGAAGGCAGATGTGTAACTGACTGAGCCACCCAGGCGTCCCTAAAATACACATTTTGGTTCGCAGGTACCTGCAGATTCATTAGAGTGGGCTTTGATTTAGAGTAGATTTGGAGTAAAATTGTCTGCAGTCCTCAGATGGTGAGAATTCAGAAACTGAGGGATCCCTGCGTTTTTGCCCAGCTCCCCACAGATGGCTCACTAGTAAAGACTTGGAGGGGCACATTAGTCTGTTATTCTTTACTGTTCTTTAATCTCTCTGAAGAGATAGCCACAGATTTGTCCCCCAGGATGCACAGCCAGACTCTTGCGAGTTCCCAAATCTGCCAGGACGTACACAGCGTATAATTTTTCCAAGGCGGCACTAAATCTATCGTATAAATTGGTGTGACCTCTTCAGAATGTTGCTGCCAGTGACTGCCTACTTGATAGGTAAGAACAAACCTGCAAGGACACCCTGATGTTGGCCAATCACACGAGTCTCCCGTGCGTCTCCAGAAAAGGGCAGACGCTCAGAAGCCCCTAGTCCTCAGAAGTCTCTCCCCAGGGAAGATGCAACGACAGACCGCCTGGAGGCCAGAAATCCGCTCCACCCGTACTGTCAGCGATCAGAAAGCACAGAAGCCAGGCCCAGGTTTTCCCCTCTTCGGAGACATTTCTCCACATTGTAGAGTTAAGATTTTAGGTTTGGAGCCCACTCTTAGGGCGCGATATTTTAAATACGCAGGGAAAATGTGTTTGTGTTTCGAAAAATGGAAGTTGAGGACAGTCATCCACACACCACCTTCCTTGAGAACATCAGTTTTGCCTTCTCCCCCTCAAATGCGGGAAGGAACGGAGGAAGAAGCCCTCCACCTGGAAGCGACAGGTGCTGCTGTGCACACGCAGGGCTCTGGGAGCCCTTACTCCCCTTCATCTTTTAGTCCTTAGCCGCACCAACACGACGCTGGCCACCAGGGGGTGCTGCAGCCTTTGTAATATTCCTGCCCAGGCACAAACCCCGCCGCGTTCCTTTCTCCTGGGGGATTTGCAGTCCTAGCACATTAGGATAAAAGTGGTCAGTGTGAATGGATCACAAAGCCTCTGGAAAGCCATGTGATTATATTTGGATGTTTTCCCAGGGCCGCAAAGGACCTCTGAAAAGTTTGAAGCGTGAGAGAATTAGGATTAGGCTTAGGACCCTAATTAGGATTAGGGTCATATTGTAAAAAGAGCATCTGACTGCCCAAGACTGGATGAGAGAGGTAAAAAGTATCATCAGCTGAAAGACCGGTACGGTGTCCCCGAGAAAAGATGGTGGGGACCAGAAATCAAAGCGAGTTGGCTGATGGCTGAGGGGTAACTGTTGGGAGGGGTGTAGGATGGAAGAGGGTATGAGTGACTACAGGAGGAGGAGAAAAGCTACTGGCCAAGGTGACTGAGTAGCATATAAAAGATGCTGGGGGACAAAAATGGAGAGGGGGTCGGGGAAGAGAGAGAGACAGAGAGATTTGATTCATTGACTTTTCCTGAGGTTAAGGAAATGTTTCCCTAAATGAAGCCAAGTTACTCAGGTTTTCAGAGTAATACTCAGGAATTCAACGACATCCTGGTGATGCTCAAGAAGCTGGAACAGTCTGGCAGTGGAGCAGAGAGCGATTATCACCGAGAAAACTGTAAGGGGGCATTCTGTGAATGAGAACCTGGGGTTTCTAGGCATAGGCACTGTGCTGGGTGCTTGGTTGTAAGGTTGGTAACTGACAACGTTTCCAGCGTGGCTTCTGACCCACGGAGTAAGGAAATACTGGTTTGAAATACCAAAAAGTCGAGCATCTTTATTTTTATTATAATCTCCTCCTTTTAAAACGAGCACATGAACTGAGCCGAAGGTAGGGGCTTAACCGACTGAGCCACCCAAGTGCCCCTGGCAATCTTATTTTAACTACTGGAAAATGCTAGGATTATAGAGCATGACATTTTCAAACAACTGTATTTACTGGCTTACCCTTAATTGGATATGATCGTCTTTTTCATATGTAGGAATATTGTGGTTGGAAATAAAATTACATTGACAAATGGAAAGGAACAGTTGCAAATGGGTGGTTAGGGCAGGAAGCAACTGGAGAGAATCTTAGTTCATTTGCATTGTGCTTAACTAGCGAGGCTAACAACATTCAATGTCCTTTATATCACATTGTATAATTGGGTAGCAAGAACTAATAATAAAACAATGTCTTTTAGCTTAACATTGGCACTTGGAAAATAACATTGGCCGTGGTCTTGCTGAACGAGGCAGACACTGCCGTATTAACTGAGAAGAGCCTGGTTAGAATATCCTTCAATAAGGTCACCCTCTATGAGCCTCTAACCTACAAATTATTCTGGATCACACTAAACAGAAAAGAGAAGGCTGGTCTGTCTCTGAGCAATGGTCTCATTCTATTGTTGTCACATTTATTTATCTAGAAATCTAGGAATCATCCAGGATTTCCCTATTTTCCTTGGTATTATTTTGATTTAGTATTTTTTAAAAGATTTTATTCATATGACAGATAGAGAGCCCAAGTAGGCAGAGAGGCAGGCAGAGAGGGGAGGAAGCAGGCTCTCCGCTGAGCAGAGAGCCCAATGAGGGGCTCGATCCCAGGACTCTGGGATCAGGACCTGAGCCAAAGGCAGAGGCTTTAACCCACTGAGCCACCAGCGCCCCTTGATTTAGTATTTTGATATTGAGAAGGAGCTCTGATAACTTCGATCTGATGCTTCTTGCCATGTTGCCAATATTCCTTCCATGGGTCAGGAGGTAACCTGGAAATGTTATCAATTGTTGTTGCTACACCAGCCCTATAATCAGGAGCTGAGAAAATGACTGCAGAATGTATCTTGAGGAGTGCTTTGGTGGCTCAGTCAGTTGAGCATCTGACTCTTAATTTTGGCTCAGGTCATGGTCTCAGGGTCATGAGATCAAGCATCCCCCCACCTTCCCCCTCCCATTCCCCCCATCGAGCTCATGCTTCGCAGGGACTCTGCTTGAGATTCTCTCCCTCTCCTTCTGCCCCTCTCCCACTCACAGTTCTTCTTTCTCTAAAAATAAATTAATAAATCTTAAAAAAAATGTATATATCTTGGGCTCGACTGGGTTTCAGGTGAGGCCGACTTGAATCGAAATCCTGTATTCCTTGACCGCATACACACCCTGAATCACAGTGATGTTTGGAGACCCTGGAATGAGGGTTAGCTAGCTAGCATTTAATAATCCTCAAAACTGAAATTATTATTCCAAGTGTATGTTTCCAAGGTAAAATGGCCAAGGTCCTAGGACAGAGGCTAGTAGTATGATCAGGGAAAGAAACTTTCCTAAGGATATCCAGCAACCTACTCAAAACCTTCTAGGGTTGGGAACAGATTTGGGTCTGGAAGTGGATGAAGGTTGCTCTTAACATTGATCCTACTTGGTGGCTGTGACTACATAAATCAATTAGAACTTCATATATTGCTTATTGGTTTTATCCCTGTGGATGCCATGAATTAACCACAGTGAAATCTCCACATAGGACACCCGGTTTTAGGTGCAGTTAACAGCTCGGTCTCTGGGCGCCTGGGTGGCTCAGTGGGTTAAAGCCTCTGCCTTCGACTCAAGTCATGATCTCAGGGTCCTGGGATTGAGCTCCGCATCGGGCTCTCTGCTCTGCAGGGAGCCTGCTTCCTCCTCTCTCTCTGCCTGCTTCTCTGCCTACTTGTGATCTGCCAAATAAATAAATAAATAAAATCTTTAAAAAAAACAAGCTCAGTCTGTTGCCTATTATACGGAGCAGAACGATATTCTGTGGGGCACTGTCTCCAGGGACCCTCCTGACCCCATGAGTTTAGGGAGCCATTTTCCTTCAGCTTTTCCCACCAGCCTTCCCAGCTGACTAGGACAGCCAGTAAGGCCTCCTTTAGTAGTGCAGATTATTTTCTCTCCAATCTATCCCTCCTGGCAGGGGTGCAGTCTTCAAGGTTGCTTTGGGGAGAGGGGAGTTCGGAGGGATGCTTTCATACACCAAATCCGACGTGGATGTCCTCTGAAGTCTGAATTCATTCCACAGCCTCATGCAAAGGAACTTGTTGCCTTTCGACACATGGGTTCATGGCCAGCTTGTATTTGCCTGTGCAGCCATCAAACTTTGAGAATCAGAGGTGATTTCCTGAGCCAGCCCAAAGAACGGCAACACCCACATCGAAATATAAGCTATGGGAAAACTGAGCTCCTTCCAAAGCCATTTCCATGAAGTTCACATAATGTGAGTTAGTAAATTCTTGTAATTCTTTGTAATGGAAAGCTCTCATTTTCTCTACTCCGGTTCTATACCTCACTCTGTCTCAGTTTGAATTCTGGTCACCAGCCAAACCACAGTGGGACTTCCCGTAGGACTGTTCACTTTCTTCTGTAAGGGAGGTGAGCCTCTGGAAAGGTAAGCAGGAGCAAGTATTTCAGTTCTGGGGGGGCTCCTGGATTCTCCAATCCTGATAATTGCTTTTCTAGTCATCAGGATCCTCATTTTCCCACACTGTCGTCCTGATTTCCTTTAAAGACACGGAGAGATGCTGAATTCAACTATTACAATAAGGCAAGCCCAAGAATTAATCTCTGGGTTTGGTTTTCAGGGATTTCGGGTTTAATCAAGCAATGGAAAAGTTTAGAGTTTGATGCCGTGCTTTGAGGGAAACATTTTACGATCTGAATGGGACTCTCTTTCACTTTATTACCTGCTTCCTTCGAGAACAGTTCTCCCACCTAGTACCCTAGACATATGCCCCAGACATTTGCTATCTCACTACTGCATTCCGTGGGCAATCTGCCTCACAGCCCAGAATCTGAATCTTTGTCACTTCACCCGTTTGACTTTTTAGGAAATATGAATGAAATATACTTTAGTAATCGTTTGGATGAGCTGGGGCTTGTGATTAAAAACAAATGAATAGGGGCGCCTGGGTGGCTCAGTGGGTTAAGCCTCTGCCTTCGGCGCAGGTCATGATCCCAGGATCCTGGGATCAAGCTCTGCATCGGGCTCCCTGCTCCACGGGGAGCCTGCTTCCTCCTCTCTCTCTCTGCCTGCCTCTCTGCCTACTTGTGATCTCTGTCTGTCAAATAATAAATAAAATCTTTAAAACACAAATGAATAGCATGTTAAGTTATTGGGCATTTTAATGTTTATGCTGATTATATATGAGCTCTTGGACTTGTCTCCAAAGGTCCTGACAAAATGACAGGCTATCCCTCTGAAACCATTGCTCATTAGTGTGATAACATGTGCTCAGAAAGTTCATCTCATAATTGCCCTTATTCATTTCACTTTAGAATATGATATCCATAAGTTAAAAAGAACTCTGATCATTTAATGACTCATGCTTCTGTTTCTTTTAGCTTTATGCTGATGAAAGCTTATTAAATTTCTTCAACTTGTGTGACTTAGAATCTGATCCCCGTCAAGGAAAAGCACAGAAGGATCATGTAATGTAGCTCAGATAATCACCTTCGGAAAATAAATATCATTAGACAAATTGCATACAGACCTTTCTGCGGGAAAAAAAAAAAAAATCTGCTTTTTGGCCATGCCCAGACAGCAGTCAGTGACTATCTGTCCAAAATCCAAAATGCTTAGTCTCAGCCGACTAAGCAAGAAGAAGAAAAATATTCACCAGCAATTTCACCAATGTTATATGCAATATTGAGTTCATGTTTCATATTTTATATATTTACTTAATTCCAATGGAGACTAGGGTAAGCTTTTATTTATTTTTTTTAAGAATTTATTTATTTATTTGACAGAGAGAGATCACAAGTAGGCAGAGAGGCAGACAGAAAGAGAGGGATAGGAGGAAGCAGGCTCCCCACTGAGCAGAGAGCCTGATGCAGGACTCGATCCCAGGACCCTGAGATCATGACCTGAGCCGAAGGCAGAGGCTTAACCCACTGAGGCACCCAGGTGCCCCAAGCTTTTATTTTGAAGTTATGTCATCTGTGATGAAAATTGACTCAGTCCTCATTCCTTGCTCCCTGGTTCCAGGACATGATGTTCATCTGGAGACGAGGTAAATTTGTCGAGCTCTCCTAATGCTCAAACCATAATAGATTTTTAATGGCTTTATTTTTTATTTTTTTAAAGATTTTATTTTTTAAAATTTTAAATATTTAAATAATTATAAATAATTTTAAAATATTTTTAAAAATCATGAGCCCGAGGTCAAGAGTCACTCATTCCAACCGACTGAGCCAGCCAGATGCTCCTTAAATAGGTCTTTAAAAATAGAGTAGGATGCAGTTTCTGAATTAGCCTCTACCATGCATATGTACATATTTGGTTTGAAAAATTCACAGCAGAAGTAGGACAAGGGAGAATAAAACAACAGCAAGATAGTGTATCAAAGGTGAAGATGATAGAGAAAAGGCTGGGTCCAGAGAGTAATCGCACCTGGGCTTTCTTACTGCATAGGAATATAAGATAATATGTTATTTTTATACAGTGCAGGTCTAGATAACATTGCCCTATCTATGCTACTATATAATACTATGCTTTCCCCGAACCCACCCATAATGATACTTTATACTTATTTATAAAAAGAAACCATGCAGGGCGCCTGGATGGCTCAGTGGGTTAAGCCTCTGCCTTCAGCTCAGGTCATGATCCCGGG